>NC_138663.1:57326834-57856834 GCF_964273445.1 Streptopelia decaocto
CTTGCCTAATACCTGTGAAAAACAGACTGACTCTTCAGCAAGCAAATATTACAGTGTGCATTACCAAAAAGAGAATATTTTATATATGTGTATGATCTGTGGCCTTTCATTGTTCAAGTTATCCTAGTATTATTCTTTTTTGAAAAAAAAAAAAGAGTGTGGTGGCTCGGGCCTCTCTTAGATAGACCTGATGACCTTTTTAGGAGAACAAAGGCAAACAGGTTAAAAGAAGTGAGTGGCTTTTGTAGTAGAGCCACACTCTTTAAAAACTCTTTTGAGATACACTCTGGATTCAGATAAAGTGATAGCATGTCAATTACAGCTTGTTTTAGATCTAGCTTTTCAGGAGGCCAGTCTGCATTTTTAGAATTCCAGTCAAATTAGAACAGTTGTAAACATCATCCTTAAACGGGATTCTGCTTACTGAGCAAAAAGCTGTGTATTTTTAAAGTACCTTTGTCTTTACCTACTGAAGAGCTTCAAAGTTAACTTAAAGGATTAACATCTCTCTGGCATATTCTGTCATTGGAGAGGCAAAAAGCAAAGCTAAAGATTTCATTGTACTTTCATTAGAAATTTTCAGAAATAGCTTCTTGAAAAAGAGCTGTCCTGAAAGCTTTTCTAGGTGAGAAATGTGTGGCTTAATCATCCTATTCTGCTGCTTGCTATTCAATTGCTCTCTTTGTTGCCCTCGAACTGGCACATTCCATCCATTAATCTTAAGCACTTTGCTAACTTTCACTAGTCCACCCCCAAAAGTCTCACTTATTAGCCTTCTGTTATCCTTATCTCTGTGGAGAGAGAAGCTGGTTTGGTTTTAAAGTCCATGCATGAGCAGGACTTCCACATGGCTGTGTGCATGGAGGATACTCTGTACTACAGGGAAGATGTGCTCAACAGAGCTCACAGCAGGCCAGGTTTCCCAGGGGTCAGATGAGGTGCCTGTTGGAGCATATTGTGTCTCCTTCCTGCCTGCATTCATGGGTTTCACCCCTCGGAAAACAGAACGGAACAGTGCATGCCCAGGTTTCCATCTCATCCAGGTTTCCATCTCACAAGCAGCTGTAACTTCAGCAACAGGATGCACTAGGGCAGGGGTGTCAAACTCATTTTCACCAGGGCCACATCAGCCTCACGGTTGCCTTCAAAGTGTAATTTTAGGACTGTATAAATACAGGAGTAGTTACACCCCTGTGCTCGGGATTAGGAGTCGGGTAGTGCAGTAGGAAGCGTGCACCTGCCTGGTGCTGTGGTTAATAGAGAACCTAGGCAATTAACCTATCCCTGACATCATTTTGTACAAACATCAGTGGAACATGTGCCCAAGAGATGTCAGGGATCAGTTTAAATCTCCTGTCTTTTCTGAGACAGCGTGATTGATACTTTAAAGCATGTAAGGGAGGCTGTAGAAGGGAAGTGCTACCTTCAGGTTCATTGCACTCCAGTGGAACTATTTTAATAACAAAAGGCCAGGTATTATACTTGTCTATATATTGATAATCTGTGTTTTCAGATGAAAAATGATGTCTACCTGGGGAAAAACAGGAACTTATTTTCAGACATTGCTTGTGATATAGTATGAAGGAGCCTGGGTTACTACCATCCATAGTAAAATGCACTGTAATTTTATTGCATTTACATTAAAAACACTAATATTCTGGATATTTTTGCTTAGTTTAAAATACCAGAAAACAAGTTTTACTGCTGGAGAAAACAAAACCTGAAATAGACACCCATAAAATGTTTGTACTTTACTAGAATTGTTCTTATCAGGTTAGTTTCAGGGGTCTTGGCACTGTACAAAAATAGAATGAAAAGGTCATACATAGCCCAGTGTACTTAGAGGTAAATTTCTCGTGTTACCCATTATTAAATGTTTTTACAAAATGAATGCGAGTACCAGTGTGTTTTTAAAAAGAGGGAAGGAAAAAAAAAATTGTGATAAAACAGACTCTTTTCATCTTGAATTTAAAAACTTTCTAGAGGAAAATCCACAGGGAATGTGATGTGTTTAAAGAGAATATTGCAACTATTTTTCCTGTGGTTACATGATGTGAGGTATGTTTGCATAGAACACTATTACCTTCTGTTTGTTCCATTTGAATGACTGCTACAGATGGCTTTCCTCCTGTCTCCAATCCCTGATAATGTCTTGCTTTCCCTTCCCTCCTCCTCATCTCCCACCCCACAAATCTCCTTAGTATGGCATGTATAGATAATATAAGCATTGAGATTTTCAATGTTCATTTTTAGAAACAAGAGCGACATTTCCCACTCTGAGGGCCTCATGTAACGCGTACTGAAGTCACTTGGCTCAAGTCCAGAGTTTCATTAAAAAATGGGCATTCTAAAACTTATCGGGGTAGTTAAACTTTTACCCATTCTTGCCTACTTCTCTTTGAATTTTTTTTTTCCCCTTTTGTGCCATTTGCTCTTTTCCTTCTTAATCATCTTTGTTCTAGTCTTTTTCATTTGTCCTTGTCTAGTGGCATATACGTGACTAGTACTTGTGGCATATAAATGTAGGTTAACAAGAGTCTAGGTAGATTTATATGTTCATTTTATTATTGAAAGAGTGTCTGGGTTCATGGATGGGTTTGGTCTTAACAGCCTTGTAAGCTCTATTTGCAGCATGTTATGTGAGTCACTGTGATGGGAAGGGAAAAAAAAAACAGAGGAGGAAGACTGGCTCCTTCAGGGTTTATGTAGTCAAGGCTAAACCGTGACTTTAAAAACAAGAAGTACTAGCCTGTATTTTTAAGTCTTCAGCTTCCAACTGAGCTTTGCTCTAAACCATGTGCTTAAATAGATCTCACTGTTACTACATTAGATTTAACTTCTGAGTCCATTTGTCCTAACCAAAGCTAAAAAGACTTTAAATGTTGAAACGCACTTTCATATTTCATCTGACTGCCTCCTCTAACAATTTAGTTACCAGAATTAGTTTACATGTGAATACTGTGTATGCCTACTTCTAGGAGAAAAGTCATAGCACTTCTACCATCTGCAACAAGTAGTTTGACTACTGTAATGTGACAGAAGTTTGTGTGCAATCAGTCTTCTGACAGCCAAGCACTAAGATTTTTGTCTGATGACAACATGACTTAACATCACTTTCCCATCAATATGGTTAGGTTTTTTATGCAAATAACATATAAAAAGTACACAGATTGGTCAGCATCAGATGCTTTAAAGATTGGCAAGTTAAGACATTACTCTTAGAGATGCAGTTACTCACTGACTCTAAGCATTCCCTTGAAAGTAAAATAATTTGCTTAAATCTTCTCTTCTTTATGCTTGCTGTGAATTGGTCAATAGCCTTTGTCTTGCCATCTATGCTATCTCTTACACCTAAAAATAATAATGAAAGTGTATGTATGTATTTGTATGTTATACAGTTTTATTTTACATACATGCAAACACACACACAACACTTGTTGCAGACAATCTTGTGGAAAGGTTTTTTTTCTGTGAAAGCTGCCGTACCAGAGGTTTCTGTCCCAGCCTGGAGAAAAAAAATTCAAGCACCTGTTTGAAGGGAACCTATCCTAGCAACGTAGATAAAACACTTCTCGTAAAAGAACTGTTATCTAGCACTGCAGTCTTTATGTTGTAACTTTGAAATGGAAAGATCCGATCTATTTAGAAATAGTCCCCTGTTCATGTGAGCAGCATTTGTTTAAAACCAGCATTGTGGGGAAAAAATTTCTGTTCTCCTGCCTTCGCTCTGCCCCTTGCTTTGTAGTTGTCCACTTGCAGCGTATGTTTGTCAAGCTCTTCTTCAGAGCAGCAGAGGTCTGAAGCCATCCTGTTTTCCCTCAGCAACACTTTTCAGCTTTCCATGTTTGTTTGAAAGTAGACAGACTTGACAACTGGATATCATAATTCACACCAGTGAAGTCAGCAATACTAGGGAGCTTGTGTAACATAGAATCAGCAATTGCAGCTGGTGGATGCAGTTTGATTCTTGTCTGTCTCCATCTCCTCTAACTAGTGTTGAGAAAGTAAATATGTAGTAGATGTTTTCTATAAAAACAACCAAACACAAAACCACAGAGCTCAGGATACTAAGAATGGTGCACTATGGACAGATACATTACTGGAGTTTTTCTCTCTCATTTGTAGGATTCTGCTTTTTGAAGAATAGTACATAAATTTTTAGCCATGTAAATAAGAAGTGTGATCTTGAAACAGCTTGTGGTCCTTTGTATTGCTCATAACTATCTGATAATTTAACTGTAATTTATGGTTTACTGATTGCAAGGGGTGAATTATACCTGTACTCTGACTTCAAGTAACTTTTAATGTGTAACTCAGTGTTGACTTATACTGGTCCTAAATAAGTATTCACTTCCTCAGACTGCTGTTTTTCAGATGCTGTAGAGTAGCACACCAAGAGAAAGAGATTCTGTAGTAAAGAAAAAAAAGAAAGCATAATCATTAATCGAGAGATGGATATCAGTTAAGGGTCTTCTACCACCAGATTAGGTTTGTTTATTAGCCTGTCACAACCTGTATTTGCTAGTCTTTTGGTCTAGCTACAGGGCTTATATTTCCCCAGTTATAGGGAAAATTGGGTGAACATTGATGGTAATGATCAGTGATGGGGGTAGAATTGCCCTTTCAGTACAATGCTCTTAATTTTTAAAGAAATTCTAGTAACAGACTTACTTAAGAAGAAACAAAACTCTCATCCTATGCCCGTGTTTTACATAGATGGTCAATCTGCCTGAATTATCCTCTTGAGGAGAGCTCAGTAACACATGCCTCCTACCTCACTTCAGGGGATGAGGATTTTTAATATAAAAGTGTTTCTAGTAGCTTTTTATTCATGTCCCACAGAAGGCAGAGAGCAATGCATCCCTTCTGGATGGCCTTTCTGCCTACGACCTCTGGCTGTAGATCCTTGGAGCTACCAATGTCTCTGATACTCAGGGCTGCCTAATTAAAGCCTTACTGTATGTAGCTATGGTATGGTATAGTATGTTCGTCTAGTCCACATAAGTACAAACAGAGACATGCTCATAATACATTAATTACTTGGTAGGGAAGATGTGACTTCTTACCCTGAAGCATTTGTTCCTTAGGCAGTTGTTCTATGCATGACTTTGCATAGAAGAGAGATCTAGATCTTTTTCTCTAAGGCTCTTTTTTTTTTTTTTTTGGTATGTTTGTTTGGTATTAGTTTTTTGTTTGTTTTGGTTTTGTGCTTTGAATGAAAGCTGGATATGCATATGATTGTTAGTTCTACTTTCAGAATTTTTTTATGAACTAGGTAACTACTGGAGATGAAACAAATAATGCATAGGTCTGGATGTAGTTCTCTTCCCCTCCCAGCTGAGATGCCACCCTCTACCTATAAACTACTCCACTTCTGGCACAGTAACTCTTATAATCTATACAGTGGTTCGGATGTGAGGAAAAGTTCAGAGGATGCTTCTAAGCAGATGATTCCGCAGCTTGATGTGTAGGGCTGACTTGTTGTGGGAAAGGTCAGTTCATGGCAGCTGGAGTTATTTAATTAAATGACTGTAGCTGTTGAGTAACATGCCGACCTCACAGTGGATTTAGGACAGTTGAGTTACATTTCCTGTTTGTTCTGAGCCAATTGTTCTACATCCATGGGTCCTGCGGTTACCTGAGGCATCAAAGCAGAGCTTGATCAGGTCTGCAAAAGTAACATTTGTCCTAAAGCTAAAATAAAAACAAACTGTGCTCTCAGTAAGAAATATAGTCCTACTGTATCAGTTCAAAAGTCCAGTCTGGTCCAGTGTTCTTTTTTCCAGTAATTGCTAGAGAAAAGCCTAGGAATAGGGTAGGCACAGAATGATACTTACTCAGTAGCACTTCCAGCAATGAGCAACCTGGCTGTTTCTGATAAAGCGTTTTTCCTAATTGTGGTGGACCTAAAGTAGGTTAAGTACAAAGGTTGCTTTGATGCACAATTGCATTAAGCTGATCTCCAAATCCAAAAGGAAACAAAGGCCACCTAGAACATGTTTCTTAAAGAGACAAAGGACTGAGTTACTCTGTGGATAGTAACACTGCCCGAGTTTTAGTTCCTTGTAGTGCTGCTGCCTTTCCTAAAAGGCAGTTCCTGATGTTTCTAAGGAGACATTTTATTACCCTTTTTGAGAGAGAATCTGGAAGGAACTGGTCAAACTAACGTAGCTTGTTAACTAAACCAGAGACAGACGATGATTATAAGAATTGGATTATTTTTAAAAAGTTATTCTATTTTGCATTTTTTCTTCTCTGGCCAGATAAAAAAGGGCTGGAGGGGGAGCAAGGGAAAGCAGCTCACTCTTTGAATTTGTAGGACTCTCTTGCCAGTGTTGAGGTGTGTATGTTTGGGGCTTCCTATTCCTGAAGCTAACATAGTGTCTGGGATCTGCCAAGGACGTTTACAGGATATGCAGAACAGGTTACCTGATGAGGCGTTTTAATGCACTTAAACTCTCAAAGTGCACCAGCAACTTCTCAGCCATGAAGGAGCAACAACCTGTAGTCTCCTCTTGGTTTTCTACTCCCTCCATTGCCTTCAGGTGGCAGAAATAGTTTTGGCCTCCTTTGCTTCTGGTGGTAAAAGGGCAGGCCAAATAAAACTGTCAAATCTGGATAAATTGCACTTGAACAAACCAGCCCCATCTTTGTGCCTGGTTTGCGTTATAAGTGATCACTTTGCTCATGATGATCCCACAGTACTGTTGTGAATGGATAATTTTTCTTTATGCGTACAATAGCTTTTCTGAAAATTACTGGATGCATACCAGTCTCACATCTTTTTCAGAAAAAAAGAACTCTTTTTTTAGAACTAGGTTTAAAAACTCTGTGGTCATAGAAACAAGAGTTGGTGAAAAGGAAAAATAGTCTGTCTGGTTTCTGGGAGTGAATATAATACCAGTTAGTGTAAATAGTGGGGGAATGCCTGTTCAGGCTAATTCTATGTGTTTGTAGTGTTCTCTTCTCAGTGAGCAATACTGAATAAGGGTAGTGTATATTGTTTTAAAAACAGCATTCTCCTCTGGGTTGCTTTTATTTGAATTTTTAAATTTTATTTTTATTTCTTGATTTGTTCCCATAAACCATAAGGAGACTGTGCTCTGGACTGTCAATTTTTTGTGGTTTTCGTGTATAAAGAGTGTTCTCTGCTTGATTATGAGAACTGGAAATAATACAGCGTGAGTCATGTATACATGGGAAAGGGTTGTCATTCTCATAAGACAGAAGTCCTGTGAAAGTGTTTGAAGCAGCTATAGATGTCCCAATCAACCAATGATTTGTAAACCTTTAGGAAGATAAATAAGTACATGAACCATGAACTGTTTTGACTTCCCTTCCCTTCCCTTCCCTTCCCTTCCCTTCCCTTCCCTTCCCTTCCCTTCCCTTCCCTTCCCTTCCCTTCCCTTCCCTTCCCTTCCCTTCCCTTCCCTTCCCTTCCCTTCCCTTCCCTTCCCTTCCCTTCCCTTCCCTTCCCTTCCCTTCCCTTCCCTTCCCTTCCCTTCCCTTCCCTTCCCTTCCCTTCCCTTCCCTTCCCTTCCCTTCCCTTCCCTGTGCTTTGGTTACAAATAAAACATATCTGGACTTTTAGAGTTGTTGGTTATTCCTACAGTTCTGCTTATAAGGTACTGACTCTAAATTGGATTGGCTTGTATAATATATGGAAGTAGACATGTGCTTATTAAATCGTGGCAAATTGTTACTTTTATTTTTTGCCTTGAGAGAGAGGTAACGTTATGTCTGTAATAAGGGATACATGAGAAGGGACCAGGAGTATTAAGTAGTGGCCCCAGCATAGTAACTACGTCAGTGGTAGTGCATCTGTTGCTGAAACATTCTGGTCCTTTGTATCTCAAGAAATATCACAAATTGGTTGAAATTAAACTGTCTGTATCAGCACTCAGAAAGCTGACAGGTAGAAACACAGGGCACAGGATAGTCCTAACACTTTGAAATAAAATTTAAAAATGCTTAACAGATACTGTACCAATTGATCTGTCTTGCTGTTATCTTCAAGCCAGCATTGGCTTCCTTATCAATGGTTTTTACTCCTTCCGACAGCTTATTAAGAACAGTGTGGTTAGGTTAGTTCTTGTTAAGTATGACCTCTTTTACGGTCTCTCCATTAAGCAGGATACTTGGGGAAACAAAACAAGCAGTAAAAAAAAACCAAAAAAAAACAACTTGATAAAACAAAATAAGTAGTAAAAATCAAGTGGTAAAACCTTTGCTTCCCTCCCTAAATAAGAAGCGCTATCACTGTGGAGTGGGGGTGGCAATGGTAAGACCTGCAGTCTAATGTTACCTTGGGTTCTTTTGATGTGTTCTGCTTACCTATGCACCATGCCGAATTTTGCCAGATATGCCTAGTTAACATATGTGATTGATCTGGATCTTTTTAATCCTTCAAAATACCATGAAGAATTTCTTATATTCAAAGTGCCTTAGCTCTTGTTGGGATATGAACTTTGTTCATTACTACTGCTAATACATGCCAAGTCTTCAGATAATTCTTTCTGTCTCAGTGGACCATGAGAACATAGCATACTGAAAGTGAGGATAAGCTCTCACAAGAGAGTCTGATGTACTACAGTTTTTCATACAGATGTCTATGTGATCCCAGCCTCAGGTATGTAGGTTATTCTGAGTATAAACTAGACAGAGTATCTGTTTATTGAGCCGAGACAGCTGCCTTTTTTGGCCGGTAATTTACAAAATTTATATCCCCAAAGGATATATTTGTATTTGTATTACTTACTGTAATCTGGAGGGTGCTTTATTCAACAGTCTGGCTAGATTAAATTCACATATTTATTCATGTTTGTAAGGCTACTTCTGCAACGCTACTACAACAGTCATTCTGATTAAATGTTTCTGGTTATACAGGTAACATGTTGGTAACTCAAATTCTGTTAGAATTTGAATCAAGCTGTGCGTACCTTTGAGCAGTCCTCTTGTGGAAGACAAGTTCCAAAATAGCTTTAGGTTTTCCATCTTGAACTGGTGATGGCAGATCAGAGTACTGTAGGGCAAGGATGCTGCTGGTGCTTGCTTAGAAAGAGGGAATTGCTCCTGAAGTTCTTAATTAGCTGTGGTAGTGTTTTGCTGGAAGAGAGTGTTGCCCCACTGTTATCATGGAGAAACTAACACTTTGTCTTTATACTGAAGCTTGGAAGTACAATACTAAGTTAGATAAGCATTTAATGTTCTTATATTTCCATCTTCTTGCCTATGTGTGCGCACATAGCTGTGAATTGTACTCTTGTGTTACACACTGATACTACTGAGCTTTGCAGGGAACGCAAGTACAGATCAGAAAAATTAAAAGCTGAAGAATGGTTTGTGTTAGCACAGAAACTGATTAACTGTGAATGTGATTTAAAAGTTAGAAGGGATAAAGTCAGGATCGAGTTCTTGATCTCTCTCTTCCTGGAAGATTAGAAACTTTATGTGGTAATAAGCATAGTTTGACTTAGTCTCAGAAAACAGGTGTCAGATGCATCTGGGAAAATACCCTGACATAGTTCTGAAATAAAAAGAAAACTATAAAGATGTCTCAGTATCTTGTATGGTAACAATTAACCTAGATTTACACTAGTATTACAGGTAGCCAGTAAGGATGGATTATCCCAAGACATAACAGAGTATGTTGCCAAATGCAGTTAGGGAAATGTTTCCAGTATTAGTATGCACAGTTAAAGTGGATTAAAGAGCATATGGGAGATTATATGGGGTTTATGGTATATCTACAGAAGAATTATCAAGGAGTGACTCTTATGCCATCCTCTCTCCCCACAATATTTTGTGTAAGTAATGCAGATGCTAGTTATTTGCATAATTTCTCTTTCTTCTGTCAAACCATGATTATGTAGTGGTTGCTCTTGCAGTAGAATCTGTTACAAAAATCAGCTTGTATGTTTATTTCACTACTGTTACTTGTTGTTCTCATCATAGCATCTAGCTCTTTTGCTTACACTGGAACTGAGCAGGATTGATACAGGCTATGCTGAAGGCACAGTCACCACCCTCTTATGTTCTCATTGAATAAAACCTTGTCTGTCTGGTCCCCCTTCTTATTTTGCAGTGCTTTGATTGCATGCTTTGGGGGTCAGAAACATATATTTTAAAAGTTTGTGTGGAGTGTGACAGAATGAAGCCCTGATAGGACAAGTTCTAAGGACTGCTGAAGTAACAGTAGTCAATAATCTGAAGAAAAATAATAAAGCTTTAAAGTTGTTTGCCATTTCTATTTAACTTATCTGTCTGTCTTCTTTTCTTACTACTAAGGTGGCCTTCCCTACAGCTCAGGGCCACAAATTTCCAGGTAATATGCAAACCACCCTGATAAATGCTACTTGGCATCTAGAGTTTGTTGCCAAACATGGGATAAGTAAGAGTAAAAATTAGTACATTTTATGGAAGAGGATATGAAATACAAGCCACAACAATTTGCTTCCCTTGGTATCAAATCTCAAAGGTATATTTTTGAGGTCATTACTTTTATCTGGTATAATGTCATGTTGTCTTCTTTGATAATCTAGTTTTATAGGTAGCATAGATGGATACAAGTAGATTCATATCTGAGGCTTGGATCTAGACATCTAAAAACTCAATTTTGTAGCCAGTGCCAGAGCAAGTTTTGTATGAAGTATGTTCAGTGCTGTACTGTTCAAATAGGTATTTGGTCAGATCTAGAGCCGGAGTAAATGTTTTTTGACACTGTTTTCCCACAGCCCTCTCCTGGACAAACTGGCAAGAAGGAGTTTGGATAGGTGGCCTATGAGATAGGTAGGAAACTGGCTAACAGGCCATATTTGGAGGTTATGGTGATCAGTGGTTTTTACTCAGGCTGGCAGCCTGTCACAAGCTGGATCGCCAGGGATCTATACTGGACCCTACAGTGTTCACCATCTTCATAAATGATCTGGACAATGGGATTGAAAGCACTGTCACCCTGTTTGCTGGTGACACCAAATGGTGGTGAGGTAGACAAGTCAGATGGGTGAGCCATTAAGATGGACAGAGATAGACCTGGGCAGGCTGGAAGAGGTGGATAGCAAGAACAGTATGAAGTTTAACAAAGACATGCAAAGTCCTGCACCTGGGATGGAATAGCTCAAGAGCCCAGTACAGGCTAGGGTCTGTGTGGTTGGGTGGTAGCCTTGCTGAAAGGAACCAAGGAAGTCCTGGTGGACAATGAGTTGAAAATGAGTCAGTAGTGCACTGCTACAGCAATGAAGGCAAATTGGACCCTGGCTGCATCCACAGGGGCGTCACTAGTGGAGATAAAGACATGATCATCCTGCTCTACTCAGTGTTTGTCAGACTGTACCTGGAGTGTTGTGTCCAGTTCTGGTCCCCACAAATCAAGAAAGATGTGGACAGACTGGAGAGGGTCCAAAGGGAGGCCATGAAGATGATCAAAGGGCTGGAGAACCTGCCCTCTGAGAAAAGAGTGAAGGAGTTCAGGCTCTTCTTCCTGGAGAAGAGAATGCTTGGGGTACTTAAAGAGTGACTACAGAGAGGACAGATGCTCACTCTTCACAAGGAGCCAGGTGGAAAAAGACAGGGGACAATGGATGAAAGTTGCACTGGGAGAGGTTTCATCTCAATATAAGACATTTTTGTAGTGAGAACAATCACTCACTGAAACGACTTCCCTAGGATGTCATGGAGTCCCCAGCACTGGAAGTTTCGAAGATGTAGTTGGAAAGAGTGCTCAATAATCTCATGTAGGCTCACTTTTCCATGGAAGGTTGGACCAGATGATCTTCTGAAGGTCTGTTCCAGCCCAGGCTGTTCTATGATTCTGTGACTGTTTCTATGTTTAAATTGTACTAGGACCTTGTATTCTAATGAGGGTCAGTCTGTCTTGTGCCTTTCTAGGTAGTGACTGCCTCAACATGGATCAGCATTACTGCAGTTCCTACCCACGAAGTCAGTGTGCAACACATGGCCAGCCCAGGAGGACTGTAGTAAGCTTCTGGGTCGAAGTGGACCTCCATGCAAACTTTTGAATCAGTAGCCTAGCCTGAGTGGTACTGAGAGTGGGTCTGGTGCATTGCCCAGTCATTTCACTTCATTTCCTAGCCATAACTTCATTTGGAATGACAGCAGTTCCATTTTATATAAATGAATCTGTAAAGTGAAGAAAAGTAGAAATAAATTTCAGAACAAAATAAACCAGGGAGTGCAATCCAGACTGTAACATCTACAAATTGATTTGGTTTATTTCCCGCTAGATCTGGAGATAAGATTCACTTATCCATCCTAATTCCCAGGTGTTGTAGATGTATTTAGAATACTGATACTATGCCATGACCTGTGGCAATCCTACAAAACTGAAAAAGACTGCTCATTCTGCTAGAACCTGTGGGGTCTGGATCTAGCTCTGGTGCAATGCAAGTCTTGTTGCTTGTTGTGAGATACAGAGACACATGTTTGTCTTGTGTACTTGAAATATAATTCACTAATTAGTTAAAATCAGTTCTGGTTTGGCTGTGAGAAATGGCTTTTTGGTATACATTCAGTTGATTCAAAGCATGGGAGGTAGCTTAGCTGTTCACTTCATGTACAAAAACAGAGTTATCTAGGCTTTACTGATTAAAGGAAACTTTATCTGTATGCTGAATCATTTTATATGCAGTAAATTACTGCTGTATGGGAAGAAATCTTACATCATCCCTCATAGGTACAATATCCAGTACTGCAGGCTGAGCAGACACAGGAATTTATTTTAATTGTTAATGGTAGGTTTAATACTTCTCACAAGCTGGAATGCCAGGAAATAATTGGTGTCTCAGTTCATGGGAGTGTTTATCATTTAGATGGCCCTCACACAAACTATAAACAGTCTAAACAGTAATGCTGGAAAGGCCAATTTAAATCAGTACTTAATAGTAGTCTATACTTAGTTCTTTCTTGTGTTTCCCATGAGTGCAATTTCACAGTGATAGCAGAAGGAATGAACACTGCTGATGGCAAAGCACTGGAAATATATATATATATTTAAATTGATATCAGAATACACTATTATTTGTAGAAAGTCTTAAATGACAGATATAACTATAGCATTTTAGCTGTACTTTGACTCTTGTTGATTTAGTATATATGGTATTGAATCAGTGCTAGTGCTGCTATGGGAAAGCGGATAAAGAATATGGCACTGTTCTACATTGGCTCAGGAGGTGCTCCAAGAAACCTGTGTGTATGGATGTGGATGTTGTCATTGCTAGTAGCTGGATTTAAAATCGCTCTTGTGATCTGTTCCCTTTCCAGGGGCTCTCTGGTTATTTGTGAGATAAGATGCTTCATGTTCTAGGGACTACAATATTGTTTGGCTGTTGTGATTGGTTGGGTATCTTATGTATTAGATAATAGTTAAGTACAGAAAGGTAATATAAATGTGACAAATAGATTTGTTGGTTTAATGTCCTCATCCTGCTCTAAGCTACCCTGTTTTCCCAAAAATAAGACCTACCCCGAAAATAAGTCCTAGCATGACTTTTCAGGATTTTTGAGGAGGCTTGAAGTATAAGCCCTACTCCAAAAATAAACCCTAGTTACAGTTCATTTAAAAAGTCAATTTAGATAGTATCGAGGCAGCTACACATGTAAAAAAGCAAAATTAATTGGCAATAGAATGCAGCAGGACAGATGTGACAGAATGTGATGACGTGACTATGTTTGAATAAATGTTGAATTTTTTTTCTTCAAGAATAAACATAGATTGTCGTTCATGGAAAAATAAGACATTCCCTGAAAATAAGCCCTAATGCATCTTTTGGAGCAAAAAATTAATATAAGACCCTGTCTTATTTTCAGGGAAACAGGGTATCTCACCTTCTAGGTCACTGCTTTGTACTTGTATAGGAAATCATCAGGGATGTGAGGAAATTAATGCTTTTAATTAGCACTTATTTCACTTGCTCTGGAAGGGCTTTTTACATGTAATTCATTGAACCCATTGTCTCTGAGATATTTTGAAGCCCTGTCTGCATCTTTGGTACTCACACAGACAATGGGCAGTCCCAGAGCTGAATGAATTTATAGCCTCATAGAAAGTATATGTCTCCTCTGTAGGAAACCATGTATTATACAGTTTAGCTGTATCCACCTCATCTAAGAGAGTGCTGGGACACCATCAGATCCCCAGTATAAGTCCTTTGCTACCATAATCTTATAATTTCACCTCTGTCTTTTAGATGTCGGCTGTGCTCTTTTGCAACAGAGTTTGGTCTGATGAATCCCTAGCTAGGGAAGCTGCACGTTGTAGGTTCAGAGTAGTCATCTTATGTTTGCGCTGTTGTGGAAAGGCTGTGATCACAATGGTAAGCACGTATGTTCCCCTCAGTGCAGCAATCCATATGGCAACTGACAAGTTGGGCACCAAGGAGGGATGTCTGAAATTTCCTTCCAGTAAAAGGAAGAAGAGCTGGGCAGAATGGCTCAGAGGGCATAAGGACAAAGAATCGTAGGAGCACTCTGGCAGGACTTCCTTGGTACTATGTAGGTTGCCCCTGGATACAATCATGGAGAGGATGCAGAGGTAGAAATGGAGGTTGTTGTCCCAGCTTGATTTTGAGTAAAAATAGCATGTTTTTTCATTAGTAGGATTTTTTTTCAGTTCCATACATATACTACTGCAGCCAGATTTGTCCTCTATTATCACAGAATTGCAGGATGGTTGAGGTTGGAAGTGACCTCTGGAGGTTTTGGATGGGAGATGATCTGGGGTGGTGGTGGTGGGGACTGGTGGTTCTTTTTCCTTTCCTTTTTGAAGAAGGAGGTGCTTAAAAACTGGCGTCTCTGGTTTCTCCACTCTAACTTGTCTAGACCTACAGAAGTCAAACTATTATTTTTTTTGGTTTGTTTTTAATGAAACTTGCTCTGCATAGAACAAAGCCAAATAAACAGCTTCCTCACCAAAGCACTTACTGTGAACTTACTTTTAAAAGCGTGGATTGCTTGCTCACATTGTCCTTTAATGAGTCAGTAGCAGCATCCCACAGCTTTGTACGTAACATATGGATGTGAGGGTTGAACACCAATGTTTTCTAGAGTGGCTGTGTAAAACTAGGGGATCCCAAGACCACTCCTTGTTGGATGTCTGCTCTTAATGCTGTCTTGTTGCTTCTTGATCCTAAGCCTGAGAGGATTTAAACCTGTTAAATGATAATTTATTTGGCAAAAACTGACTTTGGTTTTACCCACCTCACAGTTGTTCCAGTGCATCTTGTAGCATTCCTTCTGTCTTCTTCAACTTCTTTCTCCCCTTCCTGAAGGTACTGCAGTTGCCACAGCATTTTTGTTTTCGTTTCTGTAACAGCTAAGCCACTGGCTCACTGCAGCTATACCATGAGGGTCATGGCAAATTGTTATGCTCTGGAGTTTATTTACTGCAGATTTGGCAACTCACAAAGATGAAGGAAATAATGTTTATAGTACTGCATATGGAAACACCTAGATTTTTCTTTCCTGTAAGTCACAATGACAGTTGGAGTCCTCCGAGACAGCTCACAGGTCCCAGCAAGCCCTGTGTTGTGAGACCTGGGGACCGGCAGCATGTGTGCAAGGTTTGGGTATTGGAAATCTATGGGCTATGACTGCTATTATCAAGGAACTGGTCCGGCTTCATTGCTGCCATCTACTGAAACTAGAGCTTTCCACCTCATTGAGCAGACTAGTGGGAAGCATAGTTTCACAAATGAGATCTGAAATGCCACAATATCACTAAAAATAATAATAATAAAAATGCCTCCCCTTTCCACCTAGAGAACTTACAAAATGTATGTTTGTTTCATTTATTTCATTACTTAGTTCAGCTTCCTGTGCAGCTTCAGCAATCCAAACTAATGCTCTTTCTGTAGCTATTAATTCTTTCCCTGCTGATTTTTTTAACATATCTCTGATGCAGCTTTGCCCAGTATCTCCTGTTTTCTGAGCAGTAACTCATGAATGTGTTTTGCTTTTCTGCATTATCATTAATACAAAAAAAAAAAAAGTTATTTCCTTGTGATGATGAAAACTTCTGTAAGTGCTTCAGAAACCCCTTGTAATTTCATATTTTTGGGGGGGAAGAGTGTGTTTTAAATGCTCTTTAGTTGCTTGGTGACTTTGCTTGACAAGATCTTGCTTGCTAAACTTGATTTCAAAAATATTTATTACAAAAACCAAAACAACTCAACTACTTTCTAGCACTGGTTAAATGCTTTTGAAATTGTAGTGTTCGTTACAAACTTTTGGTCAGAAAGCAAAACATATTTATTCCTATAACTAACTTATCAAGTACTCATAGAATAAACAAAACCTCACAGTCTACTTTGATATGCTATATATAGTACTGACTGGGCAACAATGAAATAAAAGAATTTGTACAGTGGTCTTAATGACCAAGTTTTTTGGTTTTTTTCTCCAAGTTTTATGTGATTTTACACTTGTTTAAAAAAATGTCTTTTCCCCTTCCCCTCTTAAAGGTAGAGACCTGTGGGTTCTTGTTCTGGGAAGGTTTCCAACCCATCATAAGATTGGCATTCCAGAGTTCAAGTATGTTGCTAATATGCATGGGGATGAGGTACGTTTCAACTTTTGCAATGTCGTTTATACCAAATATGCTTACCAGAGGTTTAGAGTGAACTTCTCTCAGGCGCGTGTTACTTATTTTGAGGTATACTATACCTCAAAGAGGACCTACTATGTATGTATTTCTTAAAGAATTGCAAGAATCAAGTTCCTTCGTTTTGATGGAAGGGCGTTATAAGACCTTAGATGATGGTAATGAATCCTACACCTAAGACCTCTCTTAAGTAGGGAGCTTGTCTTATCTGTGTGAGTAAACCCAGAGGCTTTAACTTTCCTGGTAATGAGTCAGATGCAATAGTTTGCTTGGGTATTATTACTGCCTAGGCATGAAGTATGACTGATTGAACTCTTAAAATATATTCTGATTGAATAATAACTGCTGTGAAGCACCAAATGATTTATTTAAGGAAGAAAATTTCTCTTGGCAACCTTAAGCTAGGAATGCCTAATTTCACCTGAGATAACACGAGTACAAAACAAAAAGCAATTTCAGGATTAACTTGCCCTGGAAACAATGCACACTTATTAACGATAAAGGAGAAAATGGTGACTATCAGCTTTCCTGATATAGTACATGAATCTGGAACAGAAAGACTCAAAGCTTTGGTCTTCTTTATAATATTTTCTTGCTTTCTGTTTCCCTTGTTCTCTATCTTTACCTGCTTATATTAGTCATGTTCAGGATAAGTTTAAATGACATAATATACTTCTATGTGGTCTTTAATAAGAAGAGTTAATATTTCAACAGAAATGGCAAAAAAAAAAAGGAAAAAAATCAAAACTATGAATTCCCAAATCCAAGAAAAATACGTGTAGTAGGAAGTGTATTGTGTGTATAGCATAGCATATCACAAGATATTACTATTACTAGTACTGTGTGTGAGCACTTTCATGCCTACAGGCACTTGTGACATTATGTGCCAAGAATTTTCCCCAAGTTAGACTAGTTTCACCTTGTTTGACAGTGGCTGTACTCAAAGTGCTGCTAGGAGTCTGCTTTGGAATTTAACTCTGTGTGGGAGGAAGCTTATGCACCGTTTCAAAGGGATACACGTGTTACTGGATGCCCAAGGTAGGGTTTGCAACTCCTAAATGGGGTTATGTTGGGCTGGCGACCAGTCACTAGCAGAGTTCTACAGGGATCCATCTTAGGGCCAGTGCTCTTCAGTGTCTTCATAAATGACTTAGACTCAGGACTTGAGGGATTGCTCAGCAAGTTTGCTGATGACACAAAATCGGGAGGAGCTGTCGACACTCTCGAGAGCAGAGAGGCCCTGCAGAGGGACCTGGACAAATTGGAGAACTGGGCAATCACCAGCCACATGCAGTTCAGCAAGGGCAAGTGCTGGATTTTGCGTCTGGGCCATGGCAACCCTGGCTCTACATACAGACTAGGGGATGTGATGCTGGAGAGCAGCTCTGTGGAGAGGGATCTGTGGGTTTTGGTCAACAGTAAGTTGAACATGAGCCAACAGTGCCCTGGCAGCCAAGAGGGTCAACTGTGTCCTGGGTGCATCCAGCACAGCATTGCCAGCCAGGCGAGGGAGGTGATTGTCCCGCTCTGCTCTGCACTGGTGCGGCCTCACCTGGAGCACTGGGTGCAGTTCTGGGCACCACAGGATAAAAAGGATATAAAGCTACTGGAGAGTGTCCAGAAGAGGGCTGCAAAGTTGGTGAAGGATTTGGAGAGAAAACCATATGAGGAGTGGCTAAAGTCACTGGGTTTGTTCAGCCTGGAGGAGACTGAGGGGAGACCTCATGGCAGCTACAGCTTCCACACAAGGGGAGGAGGAGGGGCAGGTGTCAAACTCTTCTCTTTAGTGACCAACAACCGAACCCGAGGGAATGGCAGGAAGATGTGCCAGGAGAGGTTTAGGTTCAACATTAGGAAAAGGTTCTTCACCCAGAGGGTGGTGGAGCACTGGAACAGGCTCCCCAGGGAGGTGTCACAGCCCCAAGCCTGACAGTGTTCAAGAAGAGACTGGACAAGCCCTCAGACACATGGTGTGAACTGTGGGGTTGTCATACGCAGGGACAGGAGTTGGACTTGATGATCCTTGTGGCTGCCTTCTAAATCAAGACATTCTATGATTCTAAACCCTGGCGTGCATCAGCAGGGTGGTCCAGGGTGCCCAGGAACTGAGGCTCCTTATGACACTCCCCGTGGACTGCCAAAGAGAATTGGAAACCAATGGCTACTGATGTCCCAGCTTTGGTGGGAGAGAGGTGGAGGGCAAGATATGATCTTATCCAGAATGGCCTGGCTCTCAAATCCAAAACTGCTGGACTCGGGAAGGCCTTGCCTCCTATTGAAATCTCCACAACGAAGCACTCCTGCCATTATCATTGCCCACCTGGATGTGCATAAGGAACTTGGACCACGGAGGGGCTCACTGTTTGTGTATGCACAAGGTCAGCAAGTGCTGGAGAGCAGGCAACCTAGATCACTGTCTAGGATCTAAATTTTTATATTGGCTTTGTGAGGAAATGAGGCAAGACTGTTTTGTGGGGTTTTTGTTTGTTTGTTTAGTTTGTTTTTTGTTTGTTTTTGTTAAGGCACTATGTCTGAGTTTGTCTGAACAGCATTGATCCTTGAGCTGCTGAGGTACCATATAGCACTCAGCATCATGCTACACTCTATTTTGTTCATTAGACCAAGCACACACCTAGAGAAGATTCTGGAAAGAGAGCTATTCCTCCTCTTCAGGCCTTAATGATGATCTTTGCCTTATGCTATTTTGTGTATATTGATATAATGCACAGTTGGTGTTTGCTTTTCCTATCAGACCTTAAATGTATTTCAGATGGCAGGAAATGAATTCCTCATATAGAGAAACATTGGAGAACTTGAATATTTTTTCCCATAATCTAAGAGTCTCCTGAACTAGTCACTGGGGAAGGATTCAACTACCCCTATAATATATTAAGCAGATTAGGTTTTGCACTAACTATGACAAGCTTCAACTTGTGTTCTACAGTCTTTCACAACTGAAGATTGAAGGATTATGGCTTCATTGATCTAGTTAGGTCTTTTGTGCTTCAGTGATGCTTTCCACAAATAGTACAAAGTGAGAAAAGTTCTGTTCTCAGGTGTTGTTTGGGGATCCTGCCCTTCTAATGCGTCATGATCACACAGATGACATTTTTCTTTTTTTAACTCAGCTGGCTGGTTGCTCTTAAAACCTAAAAGTTGGGTAAGGAGCCCAAATTGTATGTGTGCAGGTGTTCACACGCGCTGCTGGAAGAAAACCTAGGTTATTTGGAGAGCTGCCCAACAGGAAAGTTCTAATAAAATCATACCAGTACACAATACTAGGAGGAGAGTATTTTTTTTCAGAACTGGAAAGATTAATTTTTTAAAGTAGGTTAACTTTTCTTAATACTTTAAGACATGACCAGACAAGGTTTAAATGACTTTATTTTATGATCACTGTTGCCAAATAGAGTGAACTTTTGCCCCAGATCCCCAGAGATGCAACAAAAGACTTCCCCCATTCTTTCTGTTCCTGTACAAAGTTGGACACCATTTTTTAGCATTACTTTTTGTTTAACCCAAACCAGATTAAGACTGATCATTAGAGGTAATTCAGTCATTTGCAGCTATATGAGACTTTAGTCAAAATGGCACTAAATCACTGCACAAAATGCACAAATCTGTAAAATGTTAGAGTCTGTGCTGAGGAAGATGAGGGAGAAGTTTCCTGCTGTTCTAGGGTAGCTCTCCTTCTCAATTAAAAAGCAGCCTCTCCTGTCTCAGGCTTGTACTCTTACTTGAAAGGCCTCTTTCTCCTCAATGTGTACACTTGCATGTTCCTCCCTGGGGAAAAACTCATTCCAGTTAACACTGACCACAACCAAACCCTCAAACACTCCTAAGTCATAAATGGAGCAGAACTATCACCTTTTGACCATCTGTACCAGTGACTGGAGTCCAATCTGCACAATGGAACCACAGGATCTAATTAAAAGGCTGTTCTTAAACCACATATATCACAGCTGGAAAACTCTTTAAGGAAAAGCATGTCTGAACAAAGTGTAAACAACCTGTACATTTCTGCTTGTTCCCCTTAATGTATTAAGTATAGTGTAGCAGTGTTTTACCTCTTTTGTTACGTGAAGCTGAGGCTGTACTGATATGGCTGAGCTAGCTTACGTGAAAGCATGTGTTTATCTTGCTGGCTTGTCTTGTGATTTAAGTTAAAGCAACTAGACCTTATTTTCCATGTCATCATATACACAGTCATATCCACAGAAGGATTTCCTAAGGTATGGTGACCTATTAGGCATTCAGTGACTGAGGACCGGGGTAGGTTTATTTCTGATTGGTATCATTGGGGCTTAAAAACAAACAACAGACTTATGAGTCTTCTGTAGATTTTCTCACTCTTATTTCCAAAAAATGAATGGAAGTTGCACATACACTATCAAAATGCCAGTATAAAAAAAGGCTTTTTTTAAAAAAAATCACCAAGTCGGGCAAAAATAATTGTGTCCACATACTGTACAACCTGCTATAAGGAATTTTCAGCACATATTCCTACGTCCTTCATACCGTGCAATATAGTATGGAAGTGACGTGGCAGGGAAACAAATACATGCTCCAGAAAAGAGAAATTAAAAAAATAAATATTTCTTGTTTAGCAAACTTTTTTACACCTGGCTTCACTATCAGCTGATGTGATGTAAAGGTCAGAAGCACCAGAGATTTCAAAATTCAAAACAACCACATCTATTTGCTAACCTCAGAGCGTAAAAAAAGCTGGATGCTACTTAGACCTCTTTCAACACAAGTAGGGCTCCTGCCTCACCCCAGTTACCCTTTTCTTCATCTTTACTCCCACTCTTCTGAGGGGGAAAAGAAACAGTGCTCCACTTCTCAGCCAGGTGAAGCCTATACTGAGAAGCCTGTGGAATTTGTCCAGGTGGTAACATCTTGTGGCAGTTAAGAGTTCAAAAGGAGACTTTGTGTTGCCATTTCCTTCAGGGATAAATCAAGGAACCGCAATTCCCTGTCATACATGTGGTAGTTCTTATATGTCTGGAGTGATTACTGCTTCAGAAAGAAATGGATATGTGCCAAATTGTATTCGCACAGTTGCTTTTGCACTCGTGAATTTTATAGTAGTAAAGAAGGACAAACACAGTGGGTGTGTCGCATAATAATTAGACTGGATATAATAATTAGTGCCTTACAAGTGTTAAAAAAATAACATCTTGTTAAGCGTGGCATTTAAGTGACAAATCAGGATGGACAATTGGTTTCTCTGCTGTAACTCTGCTTCCTGAGGCGGGGTTGTGCTCAGTATGCTGCGCTAGGTCTGCAGAACAGTCAGGGCTGGAGCAAGGAGACCGGCAAGACCGTGTTGCGCTGAAACAGGTCCTACCTGATGGTTTGGATATTTCTTTCAACATAGTGCAACTTACAAATAAGGCCATGTTTAAGGAAAGGATTTTAATCATAAAAATGGGCAGAGTCTGTACACCCATAGTCCCCTGGTATTAGGTCTCTGTCATGTGGTAACAAAAATGTTTTAAAAACAGGGGTACTGCAGCGAAGCGCAACAGTGCAGGTGCAATTGGAGCTAACCTTAATCTTTTAACTGGCTGCTGGTAGCGCTTCTTGAGTCAGACCTTCAGTAGCTGCATGGGGTGCTGACCCAGCCGTGCCAGAAGCGACAGTCAGCAAGTTTAAAGGGTATATCTATGGAAATGGCAGTCACACCCTTTTCTACAGCTGCTCCATGCCCTGACACAGGCTGGCTGCTTCATTCAGGACTTCCCCTGAGGGTCACTGAAAGCCTCCCCTGCTGATTCTCTACCTTTGGGGCACGCAAGGAGACCTGACAGCTGAAAGCGCACAGAGAAACTTCATGTCTAACTGTGTCCCTAAAGGTGGGAGAAAGGGCTTTCATTTGCTTTTGTGTCATGCCTCATTTGAGGTACAGCAAAACAACTCACCTGGGCATCACCCTTGGGATCCTGCAATTAAAACCAAATATTCATCATGTGTTCTCAAAGCCTCGGAGCACATAAAGGCTGTCCCTTGCTCCCTACATCTTCATGTTAGACTAGGGGCAAGTTAAGTTGTCTGTCCTTGGCTTTACAGTCAGCCACTTACCTCCACCATTCCTAGAACCTTTATTTGAAGCTCTAAAGTAAAAATAAATGTCTCATAACTATTCTCCATAGGTACAGCTGGCCTCTCTAGTAACAGGGTAAAGCTTGGCTGGGCAGGAGATGCCTTCCAAGGGCTTGATCAAAACTTGAGCT
Source organism: Streptopelia decaocto (assembly GCF_964273445.1). Classification (NCBI taxonomy): domain Eukaryota; kingdom Metazoa; phylum Chordata; class Aves; order Columbiformes; family Columbidae; genus Streptopelia; species Streptopelia decaocto. Next base: position 57,349,686 of record NC_138663.1, read on the forward strand.
ATACTTTCCCAGAAATCAAAGCTCCCTTCAAACACCTCTAGAAATGCCCAGGTACTCTGGACTGAAATAAAACCACCCCTCTGTCACTCCACCAAAACAGAATGGTAATAAATACATATTCTTCCCCCACTGGTGAATGATCAAAGTGCCACCTCTCTGTGATAGAGATTAGCTGAATTGCTTAATGTACCAAGTATTCGGGTACAGCAATAACTACGCAAGGAATCCTATAAAATAGGGTTAGTTTTTAAAGTACTGTATATGTAAGTATGGCTTTAACTCTTAAGTGCAAAGAATGCCATTTCTGTAAAACTAGTAATCTTCTGTTCTTTATAAACATTGTCCTTTTTCTACTGCCTTCTCTGGTTGCTTTTCTTTACCTTTTTTCCAATTTCCTGTTCCTGCTTTTCCAGCCTTTCTTTTCTGGATGTCTTTTTGTCAGGCACTGAAGACAAGTGCTGTAGGAGCGGAGGCACTCTCCCAGTTCCCCCAGAGAGCAGTCCAGTCTTGTCTGTAGTTTAGCTATCTCTGTGGTAGGGCTGTTCTCACTGCTTCTGAGTCTATTGGCTTTATCTTCCATGCCCAGGGCCATGATTTGGCTGACTACTTTCCCCTCCTTTCTTTCCCCCTGTTCCATATGCGTCCCAAGATGCCTATCACCCAGAGCTGGAACTGAGCTGCATGTACAAGACAGGTTCTGTTACCTCCCTTAAATTTCACAGAGTAAAGGTATCACACCTGCAGAGCAGTCTGCTTTCATGTACTCAGGTGCTGATCTAAAAGCTACTGGTAATGGAGGAAATTAGGTACCTTTTCCCCTCTTGTCAAAGCTCATTTGCTGTCGGGTCTAAAAAAAGAACCACTTAGTTATTGGGACAGTAAATACATTTGTGTAGCACAGCTTTCCCTAGCAGATTACTGGATGGTGGCTTGCAAGAGCTTACAGACAAGGGTTAGAAAACTTGGGAACAAATCTGCTGAGGGGCAGGGTGGGAAGAGATCCTTCTTTTTCCCTGTACAAACAGCATGGCAGAATTGCTCAAGTAGCGACTCAGAGAGCATGGCCGCCTTCAAGCATGATGCCTAAAACGGTGTGATCCACATCGTGTACCAACCTAGCTCCTGCAGACAGAGCTCCTGCTGGACCGTGTCTGTGTTCATGTTTACCTCAACACCTACAGCAGGATTTGCCACTTAAAATGCACCAATGTGAAAATGTAACTGGACATTAGTGCAGCAAATAGCTGTGGAGAAATATTCCTTTTCCCCTGCCTGATTTCACTTGTCCTTTACCTAAGCCTGTACCAGTTTGCAAGCAAGAAGATGCTTATCTATGACACCAGGTTCATCCAGTAATGTCACTCCATGGTCCTCACTTTAGAGGAAAGAAAAAAAAAAATCTTTGCAGTATTTGCACTTTAGTGATGCAAGACTCATTCTAAAGAAACTGAGGTATTGTAGCTCTAGGCTGGAGCCTGCAGTGATTTAACAGGCTTTGTTCTTGGAGATAAAGTAGAATTATCTCCAGAGCTCATCTAGTTGCAAGTCTTGATTTGTTCCCATCCCAGCCAGGGCTTAGGAACCCTACAGCGCCCTTGAGGCACGGGTCACAGCTCCCCAGAAAGTGCTTCTGGAAAGTGTGGTCCAGTGAACACTGTACTAGTGGTTTCTGGGGTAGAATAGGTTGTTCTTAACCCACAGGAGCTGGAACTTGCCAGTGTTTTGCCTGAAATCTGATAGTGTAGACTAGAGGGAGACATCCTGACAGCTTTCACAACCTATACAAAAATTAACAAAAATAGGTGTCTAGCTTCTTCTCTGTCAGTGCCTTTCCTTGATCCAAAGTCTGCATCCAAATATCCTTCCATTTCTTTTTTTTGTAAGGATTTCTATATACCTGCTTGGTTTCCCCAGTACCTGTGTTCATGGCATTAAAATAAAGCAATGCAACAGAGAATATAACAGAAGTGTCTGTGGTGCCTCTCTTGATCCCATGTTAAAGTTGACTTCCCGTAAAAGGAAATCAACAAGAAATAAATCCTGCTCTGTAGCAGCACCCTGGGAAACATGGAAGGGGTGTCCTTCCTTCCTTGTGAACCATCACTGCCGAGCGGTGATGCGCAGCACTGACACTTACATGCAGAGCCCAGGGTCCCTCGGGCACCGGCACAGAGCTGACTCTGCAGCGCAGCTGAGATCATGCGGTGGTGCCTTTCCAAGCCCACGAGATCTTTTATCAGGCAGCCTATGCAGCTACAGCTTTTGATAAGGCCGTGCCTTATCCGTGCAGGATTCAAGCGTGCAGCTGACACCGTCGCTTTCCCATTACAGAAAAAGCTCTGGTTGATCGGTATAAAACCCTTGTGAAAATCCTCCAGTGACTCCTTTCAACTATTAAATTCCTTTAAATATGTTTAGGGGAGAGCATAGAACAAAAGTGTGTTGACCAGAATGCTATTGTTTGTCTGTTTAATCCAGAAAGAAAAACCTGTAGATGTGAGGTGGTGAGTCTCCTTTTTTTCCAGCCCCCCTTCTTCTTCCATAGCAAACTTAAAATAAAATCTGTGCTTCTTTATACAGACTGTTGGGAGAGAAATCCTGCTCCATTTGATTGACTTCTTGGTGACCAGCTATGGACGTGACCCAGTTATTACCCGGTTGCTCAATAACACCCGGATTCATATCATGCCAACGATGAATCCTGATGGGTTTGAAGCTACAAAAGTGCCGGATTGTTATTACACACGAGGAAGGTAAGGGTGGCTTAGGAGGGTGGGAGTAGGTAAAGGAAGTGGGTGGGCAGTAATAATCAGAGCCTAGAGACTGAATCATATTTGATGGAAGGGATAGCGTAGAGGAGTGTTAGGGCTAATTTTGGCCTGTGCTGTTCTAAAGATGCACTGTTGCGGCATGGAGTTTTTGGAAGACTGAGTCAGACTGATGTTTATATGGGTTGCAGCTAGAGAAAATTGGTCAGAATGGTGTAATGACCTCACCTTTTAGGCAGGAGACCCAGATTGCCAATAGAAGCACAATAACCTATTTAGACCTTTAGGGTGCTAGAAAAAGAGGAGGAAAACGCCACCCACAGGGATCTATTTCAGTTGGAGAACAATAACCCTTCTGAATGAGAAAAAGGTGTGTCTAAGCTTGTTGAATGGGCTTCTAGAAATGTGTTTAAAAATCATATTTAATATAGATCTAGTAAGAGGGATGAGTTATGCAAGCAGAGCTACTAGCTATAGTAGGTGCTGTGCTATTAGTAGGGCTAGGAGAGAAGAGGAAAACAAACAAACAAACAAACAACAAACTTATGCAGAAGAAAATGTAACCTAGTATTGTATCCTGCGCTACTTTTGCATTCTTTAGTGTAACTATTGCAGAGACCAGAAAGGGAGGAAAAGGTTAACAAGCTAGAAGAGGGAAGAAGAGGAAAGGGTGAGTGAATGGGAAGAAATACCAGTGGGACAAAGTTGGAATGTGCAGAAAAAGCAAACTCATGAGCTAGAAGTTCTCTTGAATCATTGGCCATGGCAATGTCAGAAGCAAGTGAAAAGGCAGTTTAGTTCTCTAGGTGACCGGTGTAGGTCCTCCTTTTTATCAGGAAAGGAATCTACTCCTTAGCAAACAGATAAGACGTTAATGGAGGGTGGGATATTCAATCCCCTCACTGTCAAACAGAGAGAGTTTAAAAATTAATACAGCTGATGCTGAATACCCTCTCTACTTTCTGTACTGACCTGTCTGAGTGAAAAAGGAAAAGGGCATTGCCACAGGCTGGACCTTCAGGTACAGGGGGAAGAGAATTCATCCTGTGTTTGAATCAAATCTTTTGCTCTGTGTCCCAAGTGACAGCAGTACAAGGGACGCAGCCATCCAGTGGTTACCTTGGTCTTCTCTACAAGTGTGAAGAATGCACACCAGAAGACAACAACCTCCTTATCTGGCCTAGGTTTTTCTCATTCATGCCTCTGTAGGTGTGTGCATGCTATAGGCATATTAAATATTATTCACAGTTTCTACCTGAACTATAATAGAATTGTTTTATTGTGTCCTGTGAAAATCCAGTGCTGCCAGAAAGCAAATTAAAGTCCGTCTCCTTAATGCTTGAGAAAATTTGCAGTGGTCATCTTGCGTGTTTTCTGAAGACAGTAGCACGCCGCGGACCTTAAGTAGTGGGAAGCTGATGATGTGCAAGCGTCTATAAGCAAAACAGTAATGGGAATGTCTTCTCTTTTTCCAAGGTACAATAAGAATGGAGAAGATCTGAACAGAAATTTTCCTGATGCCTTTGAAAAGAACAACGCTAGTATTCAGCCAGAAACTCAAGCAGTAATGAACTGGATAAAAAATGAAACATTTGTTCTTTCAGCAAACTTGCATGGGGGTGCCCTGGTTGCCAGTTACACCTTTGACAATGGGAACTCAGGTAAGTTCTCTTCTCCATAGCTTATTTTGTTTAGGAACATTAGCTGTACCAAAGCAAAATTCGTAAGGATTTCTGCAAGGTTTTTCCAGCTTTTGAGCTGGGATGGGCAGACTTTGATAAATCCCATCAAAGTTCACTGCCTGATAAAGTTATTTGGGAGATGTTTTTGCTGTATGCAAGCCAGCACTGTATGCTTTACCAGTCATGAGAGTTACACGATGGCTACTTTATTCTGCAGTTACCATCTCTTCGAAAGGCTACAGCAGGTCTCCAGATGATGATGTCTTTATTCATCTGGCAAAAACCTATTCTTCCAACCATGCCAGCATGTACAAAGGGACTGGGTGTGACAACAGACAAAGCTTTCCAGAAGGCATTACCAACGGGTATTCCTGGTACCAGCTGGAAGGTAAGAATGTCAGTGATGTATTTTTCAGCTGCTTCATATGATGCTCTCACTTTCCCCTGCCATCTTTGATGATGAAAGGGCCGTGCTTTTGCCCAGGGCAGAGGGTTGATGAAAGGAATAAGCCAAGGCATTCACGTGGATCTTCTGAGCAGGACGTGGGTGTCTGCAGGCTCTCCCAGTCAGCAGTTCCACAAGTGAATGAGGCAGCCTCTGTTGTCTGGCTGCTTCTATGCCCTTTCCTAAAGCTGCATTGCTCTACAGATTATACACACACGCACATGCTGGTGTGTCACCAAAGTCTTGTCCTTTCAGAAAGGAAACCAACCTTCTGTCCATATATCATCTCTTTTTTTATGGGTAGGCAAATAGGATATATGTCCTGTGTACTTTGGCACCGCATGCTGCTTTCACAGTCTGAATTCAAAACCTTGAAAAGGCTCTTAGGGTGGCTTTGGCAGTGGCAAACTTTATGCCAACCTACAAATTTATCTGCCCCTATTTAGTTGCAAGTGCTTGAATGAATTTAAGTCGAAGACCCACCCGTCATCAGCCATAATAGTCATCATTCCCAAAATGCCACCATGCTTTAGAAGAACAACACTCTATGTGTAACTAGAGTAATTAGGTTGGGTTTCCACAGGAGGCAGCAAATACAAGTGTGGCATTGAGGAATAATTTACCTGATTTACTTTTCTTACAGGTGTGATGCAAATACTAACATTTTAACTCCCCTATTTTTCATCTGTTTTGAACTTGGTGTTTCTTTGCAGCTAAACACTGTTTTATTTCACTTTTAAGGTGGAATGCAAGATTACAACTATGTCTGGGGACAATGTTTTGAAATTACATTGGAGCTGTCATGCTGTAAATATCCTCCAGCAGACCAGCTGGAAAAGTTCTGGAGAGACAACAAAGTTGCTCTGATCGAATACATAAAACAAGTGCATCTAGGTGGGTATGCGAACGGGGGAGGGAGGTATAAACTGAAGCCAGGCTGGTGGGCAAAGCGGGAAACTTCCGCAGCCTGGGTCTGCGTCAGGGCTCACAGGTGAGGAGCCCTGATGTGAACTTGGGAGCCATCACTTCTGAACAGCGAGTGCGACAAGGCCAGGGCTGGGTCAGGGAGGAGAACTTACAGGTGTGTCAGGTGTGGGGTGACGGACACTGTTACATGGTGCAAGGGGCTTAAAATGCACTGGGCAGGAGCAAGGGACAGGCCTTGGGGGCCACCTTACCATACACCCCCTCAGGGAGCCCGCTTTCCCGAGCAGCCTTGGGGCAGTCATTTATTTCAGAGGTCTCTAAATGCGTGTGTGCATATGCACGATGTTTTGTAGGTCTTTGCTGCTTGGACTTTGTATTTTTGTAGGGTGTTTCTAGGTGTGATCTTGACTTCACAGCTGGGAGAGCTGCTGCTTAGTGTAGCATCAGCGCTTTACAGTGAGTTGAAGGGTTCGCATAAATCTGTTGCTTATCTTGCATTCTGTGGCCCAGAATGTCTGACTGTTGTTCTGTCTGCTTAATGCCAGTGCTGCCGTGAAGGTGGTGTGTGAGAATTCAGGGAAACTACTTGACAAGCAGGCATTGCTGGTATTCTGCCACTGGGAAGTACTAGAAAAAGGGCTGACTTATTTTAAATTTAAAAAAAAAGAAGGGGGGGTGGGGGTTTGCAAAAATCCCCCAAACCAGTCATGAAAATTGAAGCACTTCAGTAAGACACATACAAAAAGTATATATGATGCAGTGAATGAGATTTACAAGCAGAGATTACAATGCTGCTTTCTAACTTTATATGAGGGTAAACTACTAACAGCAACGGGTTTTCTATTTTAATTCCCTTCAGTAAGACAGAAGTGACTAGAGATATTATTAGATGTGCTCGAAATCAGTGAAATAGCCTTTGAGTGCATCCAGCAACAAAGTCTGACTTTCTCAGAGAGGGAGGCTCACCCGTCGGCAGTTGTGATCTTTCTTTCCTTTCCTTTCCTTTTTTCATAGGTGTCAAGGGTCAAGTTATGGACAGGAATGGGAATCCTATTCCCAATGCCATCGTGGAAGCCAAAGGAAGGCCCCACGTCTGCCCCTACAGAACAAATGAGCATGGGGAGTACTTTCTTCTCCTTTTGCCTGGGACGTACGTGATCAATGTAAGTGTGCAGCCTTACTGAATTCTTGTTTCTAATTGCACAGCGAGATGGCATCCTTAAGAGATGAACGAGCTGAACTTGCTCAAGCTGTATATAGGAGCTGTAAAGACTCTTTAGCAGAAAGGAAATTGATACAGTAGGATCTCCAGTCCCCGGCTTGTCCAGAGATAGATAAACACTCATCTGACCTGGGTGGTGGAGCCAGCTGGGATGAGCGTCTGGACCAAGGTGACAGTAGCTTGAGGTGTTTGAAACAAACCACAGAGCTCCAGAAGGGTGAGGAGGTGGAGGCAGCACCCATGTAGCCCCAGAGCGATGGGCTGACAGCACCGTCAGTGCTGGTTATTTCCCCGGGTGGAAATGGCTTCTCTGCAGAGATTGGCAGTGGCTGGGACCAGAGAACATTGATGCAGCGCAGGCGCTGCCTCCAGTCAGCCAAGGGCTTCGGCTTAAGTGTGACCACAGGATTCATGCTCTTGTACAGCGTGCGGTGCTCCCCCATTATAAATAAATATTCTATTAGTTTCCACCTCCGTTTTTGAGGGTTTACTCTCATCGCTGTAATGTCAAAAACTTTACTCTTTTTCTCACTGTGTTCTCACACTTATGTTTAGAATACTTTTTCTGATATGTTGACAGTGTAAATAAGCACATAAAATAATGATTGTTTCACAGCCGAAAACATTTCAAACCATGTAAGAAATCTTTCATGTTTGCTCCTAGGCTACTGTACCGGGATATAAATCTATACTGAAGACAGTGGAAATAACTGACAATACGAGTAACTTCAGTGCTTTGAAACAAGACTTCTCTTTCTCAGAAGTCTCTATCAGATCAAGAGCTGCTTCATGTCCCAAAACTCCCCTCTATCAACAGCTCGGACGGGCTTCAGCTGCAGTGAAGCCAACTCTACATATCTTGGTTTTAATGACCGCTGTGCTTGCAATTTTCAAATGAAGTCACGAATGACACGAGATGGCAAAAACCTTCCTGCACAAATGTGGTTTTTTTCTGACAAAAAATTGTATATGCAAAAGAATGGATGTTTTTATAAACCAAATTCTCAAATTTACAATTAGGTCTGTTGTATTTTGTAAAATACTGGGTTGACAATCAGATGTTTTACTTTGATTATAATGGACAATCATATTTTTCTATGTAAGTATTTTATCTTCATAGACTGTACAGAATTTCTTTAGAGTAAAACTGTAGAAATTTTATGCAGAAAGTACAAATATATTCAGAAGAATTCACCTGATTTCAGAAAAGCCTAATAGTACTGTACATTGAACCAACAGTTAATGTGCCACACAACTGTTGGCAATTAGGTCAATCCTAACTTCTCATAATAAAGCCATTGCTATAAATGAGGAATTTTTATGTTTGCTCTTAGCTAGACAGATGAGACTGCTCAGGGCTGAATTAAGGTAAAGATCAGTACGATACAGACATGTAAGACAAGAAGATGGAAATGAAGTGTGAGTATGTGCCAAAGGGCTGTGTTGCTGGAAGCCTGATGCTAATGTGTCCCATCAGGCAAAAGACTGTAACTCAAGAGTTCTGCCAATGGTGTTCCCCCAAGAGCTGTTAAAGTGGAAAGTCATTGACAGCTTTATACCATTGCTGTTGTCCATCTCCTCACTGAATTTGGTATGGAACCCAACTGCATACAACTCAGAATTTTTGAATCCAAATAGTTTTAGCAAGAGCTTTAGAGCACTGAAGTACTTTTCCCAGCCCTGTTGCTATGTTGTTTAGGCCCTAACGCAGATCCTGTCCAGGGGCTGGTTTCAGTGGTGGTTGAACAACCCCTGGTCTGCTGGCTAGGTTGCACTGCCTGCAGAACGAGCAGATTCCTTTCACTGGGCTGGTTGCAAGGCATTTACAGGGTGTTTGCAGCTGCCCAATAAACACAATTTATCAAGAAAAGCCAGTTCATACCTTCTCCTGTGTTTAAAACTTTATCTGCCAATAATTTTCTTAAGCAATTTCAAAAGTAATCAGAAGATATTACATTGGGAAACATCAGCCTTTACCTGTGTACAGTAAATTAAAGAATGCAGCAAAGCAGTTAAATCTTTTGATGCATTTTTAAACATGCCACCTCCACCGAAATAGTGCTCTTGCCTGTCACACCAAGCCTCACCAGCTGGGCTGTGGAGCCTGGGCATCAGCCACTTGGTCTGCCTGCTGGCTCCATTCTGTGCAGCATAGGAAGATGTAGATACACTTTAGAAACTGAAATGGCAATGTTAGTTTGGAATGAGGGCTGTGTGCGCAAGATTTTTTAACATCTTCATCATATCCATTTTAATTTTCTGCATTTTTCTCCCCCTTTTAACTACTTTGGCTTGTTTACTAGTTAGAGGAATGAATAATTATCCACTAATCCCTCCACTGCTTCTGTCACCTAAAGCAAGAAGAACTAGAGACCCCACTCAAGTTTAAAATTCCCCAAAAGCATGAAATCTGTGAGAAGGCAGCAGCTGAGCAAGGGCAGAGCAAGCACACAGAACTAAAAATCTGTCTGAAAACCAAGTGGCAGAACTGCTAACGATCAAGTCATTTACATGAAAAAGAGCACCAAGAAATACATAAACAAATTTTTATTTAAAGCTTTTAAATGAAACATACTATTTAGTTTCCTCTGAAAAGGAAAAACTGAAAATCAAAATACAAATGCAATACACTTAAAAATTCTTCTCCTAAATGTGCAATTCGAGTGGCTATTTGTATTTTAATGGTTACTGCCTGTGGTACTATGTGCACTGGGTATCGAGAAGGTACACACCATGGCAAGTCCTTGAAAGCGTGATCATGTAGGAGCAGTGGCAAAGTTGCATAGGTACTATAAACCAGTCTGCTGAATAGTCATTCCAGCTATGTGTAGTCAGACAACACAGACTCTGCTTTTGGAAAAGCTATTCGGTATTTTAGGTATTACGTAATTGTCATGCTGCCGGCCATTAATTTAGCTCAAGGAAGAACTGTCCTTTAAAAGTCAGGCTGTTAAGTTAAAGCAACATCTACTCAAAAGGAGAGACAACACCTTTTTAAGTACCACCAACAAATTTTACATGTAGAATATATATACACTACAGAGAGCTGTTCACTAGAAGCTTTCAGTGCATCCGTGCTAAATTAAAAAAAAAAAAAAACCAAAACAAAACACACATTAGTTAAAAGCAACAATTTTTCATGTTCAGTAAGTGCAATCTTCAATTGTTAAAATATACCTTAATCCCAGGTTTGATGGGGGTGGTGGTGTTAATTCACCTTACGTTGCTTGTGCAACCTTTAAATGACAAGTAGCTCAAGATAAGACTTTGGTTCAGGTATGGATGAGCTGGAAAAGCTCAGTTGGTCAGTCAGGGATTGTTTTTCCCTCCTATTAGTCTTTAAGAGGAAAAATCAGCCTGAAGTCTTGCACGTGCCTTCATACCCACACTGACAGACACCAGAGACAGCAACACTTAAATTCAAAGCAAACAGAACTCAGTGAGATAATTGTAGCACACCATTAGAAAGAAATGCAAGGTTTTTCATCAATTCAAATTCTGTAGCACTTTTCCCTTTCCAACTCCACCTGCTGAGAGCAGCAGCCCCTGCACAGTTATGGCACAGGACACGTTTCTTCCGTGGTGCTCGTGAGTAACACAACCAACATTCAAGGCGCTCTACTCAACAGCAAGCAAAATCTGTGCAGTGCGAATGCTCAACACAACCAGCAACTCAGCTACCTCTGGTTCAGCCGTGCAAGTCTTTTGAAGGACAAAAGCAGCAGATTTTGTAACTAATCTCAAGTCAAGACATTGTATTAAAGGTTCTCAAATATTTTATTATTCAGCACTTGAGCTTTTCTGAGAAATGCCAGACACTGAAACAAAGCAGTTTTTCCTTGTGCCTCACATACTTCACTTTGCACTTCACCTCCTTGGGTGAAGAGTTGAATTTCAATACTAATAAATACCTACACAGTGAAAAAGTAATATTTAATACAAAGGTGGGTTAATTGCATTTTTATTAAAAAAAAAAAAGAGTAAATGTGAGTTGTAGTATTTGTACATAACTATTGTCTATCTTAGGTACATGAAGGAACAGACTAAGACAGTTACTGAAAATCGTATCCTGTCACTTCTGTCAGCATGTCCAGCTTTCCTGGACACATTAGAAGTCAAAAGCAATTACCACCTGTTTCAAATTAACCTTGAAACCTCTCCCCATCTTCCAGACCATCACCTCCAATGTCCACAGCACAACGAAGCAGTCTGTCTGCTTCTTGGCTGTACTCGGAGATGCTAAAGTATTCCAAAGGAAAACAAACACCGTCTAAATATGTTCACTCTGCTAATGTTGCACCAGTCTCCATCTCTAATACGTGTTGTTCAGGATCAACACAAAAGTTGATTTAAGGGAAGGAAAAAAAGAAAACAAAGCCATAAATCTTCTTATGCTCCTCTTAATCAGAATATGATCTGAATAGTTCTCTTTAATACAATTTCTTAAATATTTTTCTTGTGACTGTGATTTACTAGCTATGCATATTTATGTATCTACACACGTACCAACAGACTAATTCAATAAATTAAAGCTCAAAATGCTAACTGTAAGCACAAGAATATTTACAAACTGCAATAAATTAAAGATTAAAACGTGCTTGATATTAAATAACAATCCCAAAGACCTCACCAAGTAAGAACAACTGTCAGCTTCTGTGCTAAAATTTTTCTGACTTTCATGCTGCCATCCAAGGCCAGAAACATGTTTCCAGGCCAGAAAGAAGGGGGCGATGACCACCAGGCTGGTCACCTCTGTCCCCAGAGGTACCGAGCACAGGTGGGGGTGACAGGGTAGAGGCAGACCCAGACTTCACCTTTTCAGACTGTAGTCCCCCCAGGGCTGGGGCACCAGGGTCGCAATGTCACCCTACACACCCCCCACAAGCCCGATGTGCACTTGCCTGCCAGCATCTCCTACAGGAACCAAGATAGGCACCACTCATCCCTCCCCAAAGGCGTCCTTTGTAGGGGGGAATAGCCCAAACAAACCAAACCCTAAAGCTTTACTAGAAGGCGTTACAAATAACATTAAACCAGAAAATACAGCTGAAAACAAAGATTCACTTTGACACAGTCATTCAGCCATAGATACAGAAATCAAAATTACCCACGTCCTCAGTATCGTATGAAGTGATGAGTAATTCCGGGGCTATTCTCCACAATAGGAGACATGCTAGGGAAGTACAATTTTAGATCATAAAAGGGAAAATTCATTATGCTGTATGGTCTCACTGCATCTTTTGCCAAAACAGAAAGCATTAGTGGGAGATGAAATAAGTTTGGAAGAAAAATCCCAAACCTGAAGGACTGTGAACTGCAAGGATCATTGCTCTTAGAATACAAGCCTTTTTGAGAGCTTTTTTTTTTTTTTTTTTTTTAATTAAAATACAAAGATCACTTAAGGGGAGTGGAAAAGAATGCCAAGAGCAGGATGGTACAATTTGTCCCAGCAGGAACTAGGTAAGAAAAGCTGCTCTCCCAGGAATGCAGTTACGCAGCCATCACAGTGACTGTAGAAAAAGTATTGCACTGAAAATGCATAAGACATAGAGACAATGCAATGGCTGAATTTTTAAAGTGCAGTCCCCACATTATCAGTGCTTCTCCTGAACACAGATGTCTAGAGTTCTCTCTCAGCTGCAGATTCCAGACTCTGATAGGAGCACTATTTGGTTCTGGTGCAATGGAAGAGCCTCTGCAAGCTTCACTGCACTTCAGTTTATCAAATCAAAAAGTAAGAAAAACAGAAAACAGTGTGAATGAAGGCAGGTAAGCATGCCTACTTGAAAATTTTAAATATCTGCCCAAAGAACTTCTCTTTGTCTGGCTGAAGATTTACCAAACCCCATGAAACCCATGAAAGGTTTTGACTAACCAAAGAACTTCAGGAACTTGCAGCCACTTGCTGTCACTTTAAAAAATTGCAAAGAAGAATGTGAAGAAATGCATACAACTGAGGTCTACATTTTGTTTAGTTAAAATCAATAGTGGTAAAACTTCAGAGTTACCAGTACCTTTTAGTAATATTTTTCAAAAATCAACTCAAATGCACAAACTAAACATCACCAATCCTGGAAATTGTCTTTATGACAGTATTTCTTTGGAGGCAAGTAACAACCAAGGGTTTGTGGAGTCACTCCTTACAGCTCTATGCCCTTTTCCAGGTACTTCCTTGTATTCCAGGCGTTTGCAGCCCTGGTTTACAAATATTTTATACTTGGGTAACTAGTAACTCTGTCAGGAATTTAGTTATAGCAACAGAAGTCCATGCACTAGCACATGGGCATCAACAGTTGGGCACAGGTGGCATTGAGGAAGCTGTCAAACCTTGGCCTGCAGGATGGTAACACAGCACAACTCCTGCATTCAGGCTACATCTCTGTTCTTGGCACTCCCCTGATGCCAAAACTATTCATTTACCTCTGTTGGCCAGATGATGAGTAACTACCTGTAAAATTAGAAGGTGCTAAAAACCTACAGTTCCTCCAAAGGAAAAAATATAACTCACTGGTACAGAAACTGTCCATCTAAAAAACAGCCCAGATGAGTAACCTAATTATATCCTGAAGATACCAAAGCTTACAAAAATTTACTCACACTACCTACTCTGAAGGCACCACAGAACTGAGTCCGTAGACTCCTTAATAAAGGAACTAAGAGGCTTCACAAAATTTTTGACAAACTACAGTGAGAAGACAAGAGCTAAAAGCAGTAAAGGACAGGTCCCATGAGACCAATTTAGAGTTGGCCAAATACCTTGCGACAGATTTTCAAGATTCTTGTGATACAGTGTAAGCTGGAAAGACTGCTGAATTTAAAGAATATCTATGTGAACTAGAACCAAACAGCTTGTTTCTGCAGATAGAGATGGACTTGTTTTCCTTACCATTTTTATTCAAGCAAAGGTAGTGATCAAGCTGCATGTTATACTGCTGAAGTCAAGAACAAGTGCTCCTAATATTCCCTGATTCGATTTTACATAGTATCTCCTTCATTTATCTTGCCTGTTCAAATATTGCTAAAATAATCATCAAGATAGTACAAACCCCCAAACAATTTTAAAAGCTAGCTTCTCAGGACACCTAAGAGAGAACTGTAAGACTGAACTTGAATCAATGACTTCTCAGGACACACACAGCCCTGAATTTACACACTTTAAAAGATACACAGTACCCGTTTATATTTCCAAAACCTTACATGATTTTCTATTGCATCTTCCACTGCTTCCTGGTAAGAACTCCTCTGGGATCTGGTTACTTGGAGGAATTTAAGTTTTGGGAATAAGGGAGACAAGATTCTATTTATTTATTTTATTGACTTATTCAGAGGGTTCTGACTGAGCCTGGCGTCTTCATTAGGCAACAGATACTGGAATCTAGGGAATCTTTTATCTTCTTAAGAGGAGGAACTCACATTAACAAACCACATCTCTCCTCCCACTATCACTGAATTTGGTTTTTTAATCTCTGTATTTAATCAAGTAAAACAAATGTCACTAAAGCACTTGGAAAGGCAGGTAGTTTACAGGAATTGGTTATTTCTATTGAGAAGGATTTAAAATCTTTAAGTTGACTTACGAATATTAGGTTAACCTCTTCACAATTCCAGTGCATTTATTTCAGCAATTATGTTTCATACCAAATGTAAAGACACTCCAATAATTGATTTTCCAATTAGCATACAAAAATAGTTTCTAACTCTCTTAACCAGTTTATGAGGTTCTTTTGCTGCTTTCCAGTCAATATCCACCTAACTAAAATAAGTTAGTACAATCATTTGTATGGGCTGTCTGCACACCGGACAGGGTTTATTCCTCTTCTTAAGTTTTCTTGCGCATGTAAAACACGACATGAGGTGTCCCGTTTTGCCATGCACTATGCAGCCATTTTTAGGTCTGCTCTGACATATGACACAGGGCTCGATGCTGGTAACAGGCAGACTGGACTCCAGGCTTCCCTCTTTGTCTTGCAGTTCTCTCTTCTCAGGTTCCTTATAGTCCTCCTGACTGCTACAAAACATGCTGCTTGATGTCGATGGCTGAGAATAATCTTCACTTTCCTGGGACTCGGATATTTGTACTGCTTTGTCCTCATTCTCCTCCACAGCTGGTTCTTTATCCTCAGTCATTTTCACTTTCTTGCAGTCAGGAACATCAAAACCTTCTTCAGACTCTAGGGGGAAGGAACTTTCTAATTTGCTCTTTACCAATTTATCACTCTTTTCATCAGGAAGCCAGTCCTCACGAAGGGCCCAGCATCTGTGGCAGTGTCGTGGAAGCGGAGGATTCATTTCGCTACATTCAGGACACTTCCAATAATCCTTTAGTGAATTAAAGGTTGGAACAGCTTAAGCTACTTGGAAAGCTTACAATTCAAGTATTCAGAGATTATAAACAATTTATTACTGCCAAAATAATAGTTATCTTGAGCTATCAAGTTGTTTATAGTTTAAAAATTCCATTTAGTGTTGGGCCCAATTTTATGATTCTAGATTAAAATAGTCTTGATTTTAAAAAGACTCTCTGAATTTTTTCATTTTGTTGGAAATTTGTGAAATAAAAGTAGAGGTGAAACAATAATGATTTACTATTCCTTATACAAAATTGGAGAAACCAGACCACAAAAGTCTTCAGAGAACCTCATGAAAAGCTTATTTCTGATAAAATGGTCACCATTCCCATTATTTTCAACAACAGACTTCTGAAATAGAAACTATTCAAGACTGAAGGGACATTTAACCTTTGTAATGCTAAGCTGTAAAGGTGCAAAACGGCCGGGTGAGGGCACTGTGACACAGTAGCATGAAACACTAGAAAACATCGTCCATTCAAAAAAGAAAAAGAAGGCTGCATCACTGTCTCATAGTGACATATTTTCAGTGGAAAATTTTCAGCTAACTCATCAAAAACACACTTTGTTTTTAAGGAAAAAGATCCTTCTTAGAAATAATACATGCTGTATGGGGAATGTGAACAAAAAACAACCCAAAACTTATTTAGAAAATTTTAAGCACTTAATGGTTGTAGTCCTAAATGACATCAGTGACATCAAAGGCTTCAGAGACCAATTCTAATTCCTAAAAATAACGTACAGACCTATTTTTCCATACATAAGCAGTGCTGTGTTTTTAGATGGTGGCTAGCCCTGTGCTTTACACACATAGTAAAGCCCCTCAGTCCTAGAGACCACCAAGGGACTGGAACACTTCAGACAGTTTTGGCCAACAGCTTTGTTCAAGGTTTAACTGTGAAAAGCAAGTATAAATAAAAAGATAAATTGCTTTTTAATTCTAGTGTGTGCTTTTTTCACATATGTTTACAGACTTTGTCTCAAACTCCTGAATTTATTCCCACACTTAAAACTTTAGAAAAAGCCTCAAAATCTATTAATTTTACAGTACTGTTCTCAAAACAGGTTTGCCTTCACATCTGTATGCTACAGTTCCTTCATTAGTGATATCTACTTTTATTGTCCAATCCTATCTATAGGAAGAGTTTTTTTTAAATATACAGGACTTTTTTTATCCATTTTGTGCAAAAAGTCAGATTTAGGCTCCAAATAATTACCTTCCATTAAGTCACTGAAAGCGTGACTTAGGGGTTTTTTTTTAATGGATTAGGATTAGGATTTTTTTTTAATATTGAAGTTTCTTGATACATGTTCAGTAATTAAAATATTGCCGTGGAATCTTCAGGCATACAAGAAAAAGTTGATTTCATTAAAAAAACCCCTATCACTGATAACAATAGAATCCATCTATATTCCTTGATCTACTCTGTCAGTTCACCCAACTTATGATGCTTTGCCAGTCAAGTTTTTACTCACAGCTAGAGAAATCTCTGGATCTTCATCAAATGAATCAGCATCACTATCTTCATCCTGATAAATAGTCAGCTGATACACCTGGTTTAAATAAGAAAGTATTGATGTAATTGTTTCTTGACAATTAAAAATTGATAAGATTTTTAATTCTAGATTTTCTGATAGACTTCTAATCAAACACAACAAATAGCACATACATGTTAATAAACGTTAGCAAGTAACTCCACAAAATCTGATGACTGGTTTTAGGGAAAATAACTCTGCTCACACTCTAAATATACAATTTGAAGAAAAATGTAGACTAGACCAATTTCTGGAGTAGAGGTGATTCCCCTCTGCTCAGCACTGGTGAGGTCACACCCGGACACACACTGTGTCCAGCTCTGGACTCCCCAGTACATGAGAGATATGGAGCTAACGGTGAGAGTCCAGCGAAGGGCCACTAAAATGATTAAGGGATTGAAGAAGCTCTCACATGAGGCAAGGCTGAGAGAGCTGGGACTGTTCAGCCTGGAGAAGGTGCAGGAGGGATCTCATCGATTGTGTGTAAATACCTGAAAGGATGGTGTAAAGCAGATGGAGCCAGTGCCTTTTAAGTGGTGCCCAGTGACAGCACAAGAGGCACATATTAAAACACAGGAGGTTCAGTCTGAGCATCAGGAGGTAACTTTTTTTACTGTGATGGTGACCAAGCACTGGCACAGGTTGCTCTGAGCAGCTGCAGAGCCTCCACCCCTGGAGATACTCAAAAGTCATCTGGACATGGCTCTGGGCAATCAGCTCTGCTTGAGCCATGACACATGATAAGGTGTTCTTCAGAGGTTCCTTTCAACCTCAACCATCCTGCCATTCCCAACACTGCTGCTGGGGGCAGGGGCACACCTCAATCCTTTTCTTCCTCCAAATCACCATCTTATCTCAGGGTGCAGCTCCACAGTGCTATAAACCCAGTGTACATCAGTACAGTCGGTCCCATTCAGCCCTTCAAGTACCACAATCATGTGTGTCCCCAGCAAATTCTGCCTCTGGATCTCAACCTGAAACACCTCTTTAAAGCAGCAGAAAAAGAATACAGAAAAAAAATAATTTCCCACTTCGTCCCTGACATTCCAGATATCTAAATCTCTTAAAAATGATGGTAATCACAATTTTACTGTCTTCTTCCCTCCTAATGAAAATTTCTAAAACTGTGTTTCAGCATATCTATGAAACATTTATATTAATGGAGGCAAATAATTCAGAAATATCCCTTTGCAAAGAGTTAGGAGGAAAGTTTTCACTCCATATTAGAAGTGTTGCCAAAGCTCAACACATACTTTTATAATTAAAAAAGTAAGAACAGATGCAAGTACACATGCTGTCACTGACTCCAACAGCTAGTGAGTGAAGTTAAACAGACTTTTCCAGACTGTCAAGAGTATGTTTCAAAGCCTCCAGAAAGCCTTAGCACTGCTCTGGTTACTGCCTGGTGGGTGTATAATGGTGATGCAACTGCACAGGTATGTAATTTAATGAATGGCTGGGTGCAGTTTGTCACATAGCATGCAGTCCTGAAATAAACCTGAAAAGTTACTTCTTCCTGTTGGAATCTCAGCATGAAATATTCCTGGAAATTTCCTCCCCACCTCACTGAGTCAAAAACAAAACCCAACAAAACAAATATGTACCTCATCATCTTCATCTGTGAGCTCCTGTCCCTCTTCATTATGGCTATAATCTTCTGAATAAACAGACTCAACTTCAAACTCTACACTGAACTGGTCTGAAACAGAACTGCGGTCAAACCAATCAGAGTTTTCACTTAATGAACTGGCATCAAGATCCTGAAAAAAAGAGAAAGTACACATTGAACCTCACTAGTCCATAACCAGTACTGTTAAGATGCTTGTGACATAAAACCAAGATACTCAGTTTAATTAGATGTTGAAGAAATGAGACCAGCTGATGCTAGGTAGAACATCTTCTATGAGACAAACGAATTACAAGTGGGTAAAATAAAGTTAGATCTGAAAGCCTTTTGACAGCTCTGAAATCGCCGCTGCTGTCAGCTTGAAGACTGCTGCTACTATTTGACAAAGGCTCTCCTACAAGTGAAAGAACACATGCAAGAAGATACTGTCTTTCAGCTGCCTTCATTAAATTATCTATTCTCATCGACTTTTTTTAACTGCAATTTGAGACTAAATTATAAAACAACACAAGTGAAGATACAGTATTAGTTCTGTCAACTGAGAATACAGTATATGACTAGGAATACTGCTAGTTTAGCTCTTCACGACTTGACAGAAAATTCGCTTCAGTGTTTGTCGAAAACACTAAAAAACAGCAAAGGCTTGGAAAATGAATACAGCTTCTCTTCAGGGCACTACCACTTCCAGTTACCGAAACTTTACCAGAACTACCAGATACCCAGAAGCACCAACCATTCTAAATTATGAAAAGTCTGTGTCTGCTTTTCTTCTCTTAGCATTCTAATACTTACTTTAAAATATATCTGGCATTTTTTCAATACTGTGCCAAGCAGTAAGAATCTGTTTTTTCAATAATATCTAGAGTTAATATTAAAAAAAATCCCTTCAGCTTTGGCAGCTATGAAACACACCACTCAACCCACATACCATCAAAGGCACTGCTGCTTTAAATTAATAACATGTTTTAAGATGCATATTTGCACTTGTGCTATCTACAAAATTTGTACCACAAAAATACATATTTTAACTTACGGGAATGGAAAAAGTATCTGTTGAATCACTGCTATTGCTTCTTTCACGGCACAGACCACTGACTACACACCATGAGAGGCTTTCATCAAACGTCAACGAAATGCTGTCTGACTTGTGTCGTTTTCTTCTGTCACTGTGCAGATCATCTGAAGAATTTTCTTCTGGGCACATTGAAGAATTTTTATTACTCCAAAAACATCTATGCAATGTACAGTTTTGAATATTCTTAACAGAAGTTTAAATTCCTATATATGTAAATTGTATTTTAAGGAAAATATAGTCATTATTTTATGGGGAAAAAAGTAAAGGCCCTGAGTAAAGACAGAGTAACACTAAGAAACATGAAAAGTACGAAATATTCCTGAAAACAGTATTTCAGGGGCTGGGTTTCCCCACTTGTCCGATCAGTACAGCTTCTAAATAGCAGTCTCCACATGCAGGAAATAGAACAATTTCAAATTTGGAAGCATTCGTAAACCACACATGACACTTTAAACCCCTCCTAATTTTAAGAAATACAGTTAGGATCTTAATTATCCTAGCTCCCTCTACAGCCAGTAGACAGAAAAGCACTTTCAGAGAGGTCCTTGGTCAAACAGAATTTGCAGGGGGACAGAGCAACTAGCTCCCCTGTCACATGTATATGAAGTACCTCACGCTACGCAAGGTAAGTTCTGGTTTAAGTTTCAGATACCTCAACAAATTTAACAGTTAATAGTTAGAATTACATATAGTGCATTTACTCAGATTTTTGTTACAAACCATTATGACTTTCCACACACACTAGCAAGAAAGTCTTCAAGTCATAGTATGTAAAAATTGAACTCTGAAAGCATCGCTTTAAGCCGTGCTTATTAAATATGCTTGGTTTGAACGCAAAAAGACAATGCTTTTTAAATATATCATGTTTTGAAAGAACGACCTACAGCAGCATAAGGAGTAGGGGGACAGCATTTTAGGGGTAGGTAAGTCAAAATTCAGCTCCACTGACTTTTAAGAGTGTTTGGTAAGAAACAATTTCATTTAAAAAGGTGTTGCAAAGTCGGTATGTAGGTGCAGCGGAGTGAAAACTCCCCCAAGAGGCCCGACAACTTGGTTCACAGACCTCAGTGAGAGCCTGCTTCCCCCTACATATGCCTTTTGCACCCACCCTCTATTGCCCAGCCTCTCCCTTGCCTTGCAAAACACATCCTGACAATCCACGAGTCTTCAAGTCTTGGATCTTTCATTGTAAAAGAAAAGAGAACAAAACGCTTGTACATACTTTGAGACTTCTCTTACTTTCCCTTGGTGCTTCTTGGCTCAGCCCCTCTCTTTTCTTTTTTCTCTTTTCTTTTTTCGCCCTGAGAGCCCCACCAAATTTGGTGCCCCCAGGCCCAAGGGTTGCTCCTGTCCATCGTTGTCCTCATTTAGTTGTCATGGCTCCATGCTGTACTGATACTGTACCACCACAAGGTTTCTATACACTATATAAGCGGCTCCAAAGGAGCCGCTACCATCCCAATTTAACAATAAGAGTGGTTTAAAAGGAAGATTTCCTATAAATTAGAAAAAAAGTGTATATAAAAACACTATATTAAAAGAACTTTTAAGGCTGTAACAAACTAATAAATGGATGCAAAGACCAAGTTAATAATCAAACCTACAATAAGTAAGCACAACACAGGACCTAACATGCTCTGGGTTATGCCTAAATATTACAGGTTATGATGTTTAACTGAGACTTTCCATCCTTTCACCAGTTTTTGTTACAACATTAAAATGTTCTTTTAATTTAGTGCAAACCGCTCAGCAACACAGCACAGTTTCTGGACTGACTAACATAACAGTGGCCTATGATGAACACACACAAAAAAAATACTGCACAAAAGCTGAGGAACTAAAAAATGTTCCTGAGAAATTCAAGAAAAGAAAGATCTATGCAGTGACAGAAGGTTATCACTGCCCATGTATTTACAACTGTCAAGTCATGAGGTAACAGAAGTGATGGAACAAACTAATGTAAGAAATTCCACAGAATAGTATTTAAGTAGAACTGTAGAGAACACTTCCATTGAGAAATTAAAGTTATCCAGGTTTATGATGAACAGCTTGTTAATTTGCTTGTTATTTGAAAATGTATTTGCCAGTGACTATTGAACGACCATAGCAAAGGAGGCAAATGTGATGCTTAAGTCGACAGACTTTTTAAAAGTGCTTAAGGAATGGCCAGGTACCTATACATATCCAAAATCATCCTATGTTACTAACCAGACCTTTGATGTCTTTGCCACCAATTGAAATCCGATGAAAACTGCTTTTAGAGAGCAAAGTGTAAATGTCTGTGGCTATCTAAAGAGGGAACTTATATGAATTTGAGTACATCAGTCTATTACAAACAAGAGTGTTCTCATCACAAAGATAACATAACTGACAAAGTCCTGCTGATGTGAACAAGTTTAACAGATCTGTGGAACAAGTTATTCCATCATCTTACTAATAGTTCTAGAGATCCAAACTGTAACATGACACTGGAGCAATGCAAGGAATTGTGTATTTCTTCCAGACTGAACATTTTGTTTCAGATAAGCAGAGAAATATGAAAAGTATTTGTCAGCATCTTTCAAAGTCAGTAAGGCAAAAGAACATACTGTTTTTCCTAAGCAGCCATGCTACTGAAAGCTCTGCACCATAAATCTACACCTACCAGATTCACTGTGTGTTCTCCTCCTAGAAGATGTAGCTGGTCGGGAAGTCATGTTTGAGGCAGTCTGCTTCTCTTCTAACTCTTGCATAGATTCCTGGTTAACAGAAACACTGAGTAAGCCTGAGCATTAATAGGATGTAAAAGGCTAGAATCAACTAATTGCATCTAAATCATTGACACTATTATGCAAAGCTAAATAAAATTTACATCTCAGAACATTTATTAAAAAAATATTTTTTTTAATCACCTTTAGAACATTTTCTTCTTCAAGCTGAAATCTGGCATCGTCCTCAGGTGTGTCAGCAAGCGTAGAGCCTGAAACCAAACCAAACCACCCTAATACAGTACTGCAGGAAAAGTCAATTTCGGGCTCAAAACCAGTAGTGTAATAGCAAGAGACAGAAGTTAACTGCACACAGCATTTACAAAGTAAATTCTAAACAGAACTTGCAATCCAGACATTTTGACATCATGGAAAAAACAACCCTGTTCTGTTGCTTTTCAGGTGTGTGTAGCACCTTCCCAGTAACATTACTGAAGTGGCAAGGTGGGGAGGAAGAAATTTCAACCACAAAATGGCTCAGAATTTTATTACAAATGTCTTCAAATGAAGGCTATGCATTAACTGGGATTCTGCAGATATGAAAGAAGATAAGCAGGAAATATTTCACACTTCTTCCTCTTGAAAGTCTATTTTACTAGCTATCATATTACAGGGAAACTGAATTAAAAAGACATTAAATACAAGAAAATATAACTGTTGTTAATTATATATACTTACTACCAGACAGACCCTGAAATAATAAATTTCAAGAAAATAATTTGATAATCCACATTTGGAAACGTAAGGGATAATAAAAAGCATGTTTCCCACTTTCAGCAACTGCACACTTGTATTTAGAAAGAATCAGAAACAAAGGGTGTCTTAATATGGATTTAGAAGCCAATTTACAAAATGGCTTCCATTGTTTAATGTCTGTTTCACTCTGTGCATTAGCCAACAGTTACAGCCATATTGAGCATTTTTATGGTGCAGGAAAGGCAACTATATGTAACAATTCTCTGTTTATGGAGTGGCTATCCGCAAAGTTACCACAAAGCTGCTTTTCTAAGTACACAGACCTTTTAAAAGAGGACTCTTTGTAGCTGAGGGTGGCCAGTTCTAAATGTGCTCCACATTCGGTTTTGAAAATTAAAACACTAACAGAAAGAATGAAAAGCATTTGCCCTGACTCCATTAACAGCACAAGTTCAAGATTTTTTCTTTATATTAAAACCTTTTATGTTGTTGAGGGTTTTATTTGTAAGAAATACAAGCAAGCGACTGATCTTTCAATGTAGTCCTCTGTGTTGAGCTCTGATTGCCCTTGTCCTTGCCCTAGTCCAAAAGAACTACTCAAATGCCGTTCAGATTTTTTTTTCCTCCCCGAGGAAAAACAGTGTTTGCTTTGATTCACTATTGGTGATCGCTCTGGACAGTACTGTGTAAAGCCAAATAGCTAACTATGGAGAGACTGATGCATTAATGTAAGGATCCTCCCAGACCAGCTTACCTTGTTGATTGATTGCTATCAGATTTCTGGAAATCATTGAATACAGTCTCCTTAGATGGGGATAAAGAAAGAGATGTTGCAAATTAGCTACATGTAACTGTAAAAGAGCGCTTACCATCTTTGAAGATGCAAAGAGTTAGAGAAGGCCATACGCATTATGTTCTCTGTTATTTCACAACCCGACTCTCAGAAAAGAATCCCATTTTACCTGTGTTCTTTTACTGAAAAGCTTGTTACTCCAAATAAATCCCCCAGGAGATCATTTGCACAGTGTACAATATGTTGCTGTTTTTCATCATATAACTGTTTAGACATAATATATTGTCCAAGATAGAATATTACCTGTAAAATAAATGACACAGATACTTAATATCAGGTTCAGTTGCTTCAAGTTTAAGCATAGGAAAAAAACACATTAAATTCATCACTCTTCTCACATGGATTGCCTAAAAATCCCTTTGAGCTGCGATTTTAATCTATGATTCCCCAAGCACTCTGCTATTCTGCTGAACACCAGATACTTTTGTTCAGCTGAGAAACCTGCTAAACATCACCTAACAAGTCAGCAGCAGAATAAAAACAATACCTTGTCTCAGTATCTTCTAGATAAGCTGTGATCTACAGTGCCTCCCATTCACCCAAAACAAAGGAATAATCTATCTGTATCCACTGTCATCTGCTTTTACTGATTAAAAGTTCTCACCTCCTTCATAGTAAAAGTGTCCTTTTCTGCACCAGCTAACTTTAACAACTTCAACAATAGTGGCTTTGGTTTAACCTGTATGGGGAAGAAGAAAAACAGTATGCACTAGTTATTCACCAAACAAAACACTATTTATACAGGCTGGCTTCCTCCTTTTATATTCATCTGTTAGATAAATACACAAGTACATTAAAATCTGCACACATTCTGAAGACTTTTCTGAGCTAGGCACACCCTGTCCTTTCCATTGTATTTCACGCACTCCTACCTCTGCAATGGTCTCCTACTATTGCCACTGAGCCAGCAGAGTTATACCTGCAGCCAGTCTATGACAATTTCAGATATAGAGGAGGTAAAAGTTAAAAAAAAAAAAAAAGAGTAAAAAAAAATCACACGCCCCCCCCCCCTTTTTTTTTTCTTCTGGCCAGAATACTGTCCTGATCGCAATTCCCTGCACTATTCCATACTCCAGAAACAGCTCTGCCAGTACCAGTCCAGGAGATGAGAACAAGCTGCAGAGGCTGCCAAAACTGCAAAGAAAAAGGCTGTGGAGCCACTGATGGTTCCCAGTGCACTATATTCTAGTATTGTTATATTAACAATAGCATAACCATTATAAGAACAGGCTATTATTTAGCTATCCTAATATATTCCCCAAAATGAGAAAAAATTATAGATAATAAACATTTTATAGGAAAGTATGAATAATACTATGAGACCGGGAATAAATACTTAAGGGAAGGGGGGAACTTCCCCGCATTCCATTTCAAATGTCTGCTGAAACCGATGTTATGCAAGAATCACACATAATTAAAGCAATAAACAAGCTTGTAGACAATATTAGATATCTATTTACCCCTTCCTAAGTGCTGCATTATTTAGAGCACGCAGCATATATTACAGTTTCATAGAGGAAGCAAGCAGAAACTTATTAAACTACTAATGACAGCTGAGCATAAGAAGGCAAAGTACAGTTTGAGATCTCTGAATGCACAACTAGACCCATGGGTTCAGATTCTTTTACTCCCCAGCTGTCTCTCCCTGACACAAGTATGAACTTTCTCTGCCTTGCAGATCTGACAGCAGACAGTAGCATCACGTTATGATGACTTAAAAAAAAAAAAAAGAAGAAACAATAAAAAACAACAAACAACTTTGAATAGTCTGCTGTTCTGTCACTTCACTTTTTTGAACTCCTGCTATCAGTCTACACTTTTAAGCGTTACTCTTCTACAGGAGGTAATCGAGTTCAACCGTCATTGTACACATGCCATTTTGAACTCGCATTTCAGGTATAACACACAGGCTTCCATCCTCAGGAAAACTTGGACAAGAAGCCAGGACAGCAGAACTGGCACTGTATCATGGAAAGCCTGGATATGCAAAGCCATAAACACAAATGAAGACTCTTATTACAACTTGCTTATGAATCCCAGTAGAGGAGGAAGTGAAAATGCCAAATTTAAAAGACCTTCAGATGTAATGACAGGATTACGTCACAGTTTTGCACAACAGAGATCTTCCACAACTCTTCAGTTATGAACTGATAACGATTTCCACCACAAAATACTTACCGTGATTAAACTGGACCAAAAGATTCTTTTTCATTTAAAGAAAGCAAACTGCCCATCAATTTCTCCAGGAAACAGTCTAGACCTACACCATCACCCTCAACTCTCAACCATGAATGAGAAACATTTGCTTCACAATTGCAGAATCAAAGAGAGACCATCTTCACCGGATGTCCTGGCTTTAACCATCACTCGCTGAGCAAAGCCGCCCTTCTGAATTAGCAGATAAAAATCTGCAAAAAAGCATGAAAACTTCGCACGTCCAACAGAGCTACTGACCAGCGCTTCTTGCTCCGAAGCGGTGACAGAAGAGGCATCCGTAAGGGAGGACATCTTGGTATTGCACATTTGCCTGCAATGAAGGGGAGAACCACCTCAAAACGTGTACCGCAGCTACACAACCCACGTCCCCCCCCGCGCAGAGCGACCCCGGGGTGGGCACAGGGCCGAAACCCGGGGGCGCAGCCGCCACCGCGGCAGTGCCCACTCACCTCGGCTGCCCTCGTCCAACCCACACGCCGGCGGCGGGTGTATGGGCCAAGTGGGACCGGGCCGGGATGAGCCTTATATAGCGCTGCCAAGAGGAGGCAAGTCGAGACTTAGCTCCTCTGGCGGCCGCGGCCCGACATGCCTGAGCATGACCCGCAGCGGCGGCGCTGCCGAGTCCCCGCAGGGGGCGGGCGGGCGGGGAGGACAACGCTGACTCACCGTGGCCGCCAGAAGTGGGTGGCGGCGGCGCGGAGAAACAGCCCCGGCTCCGCGCCTGCCCGCCCCGTGCAGGCCGCGCTCCCCCCGCTGCTGGAGGAAGCAGCAGCGCCTGCCCCAGCGCCGCGCCCCGACCCGACCCAGCGTCCCCGCCGCGCCTCAGCTGCTTCCCGCCCCCCCCCCAGCACCCAGGCCGCTGCGCGCAAAGCCCGTCCCGAGCGACGCCTCAGCCCCTGCCCCGCAGCAAAGCGGGATCCCCCACGCACCACCAGCAGCGCTCACTCCGCTGCCCGGCCCGCGGCGGAGCGGAGCGGAGGACCGGGGGCCCCTACCACGCCGCAGCGCGGTCTGCACCCAACGCCGCCATTTTGGCCGCCGCGCCGTGCGGCCCGTTGGTCTCCCCAGCGCCCCCTAACGGGCTCGGGGCAACGGCCGCGCCTGGGGCGACGCCTCTCGGGCCGGGGTGGCCGCGCCGCCCGCCCGTCCCTGGGGCCACACGGGATGGAGGGACCGGGCCCGCGGCCGCAACGAAAAAGCGGTGCCCGGGCTGAGGGATGAGCAGGGTGAAGGCCTGGCAGTAGTCAGTGAGACCCACGCCGGGGGCTGCGGGGAAGCAGGACGCTCGGGCTTTGCAGGCAGCGTTTTCTCCTCTTGTCTGCGCCCTTTCTTTTTTTTTGATCCATCCACCCTTTTATCCCGTCTCGGCTGTGTTTACAGACACTGCACAAAAACGGTCGGGTCGTGGTAAACAAAGTCTGTGGATGTGCAGCATTGAGGAGATGGAGCGGGGAGAGCCGGGCTTGTTGCTAAGAGCGAGCCTAAAACAGTATGAGCGTTTCCTACAGAGCCTCCACTTCACTGAAAATTTTAAAAGAGCTTCCGTTGATGTTGAACATCTCTCTGACTTCCCCTCGGTCACATCAAGCAGGTTTGGAGCGCAGCCCAGGGCAAGGCTGTGCAGGCCCCACCGCTGACAGACCTCTGGCCCCCAGCTCCGTGAGCTCCAGCTCCCAAACATCGGACCTCGTTTGAGGATAAACAGCCTTAAGGCTTCTGATGGCAACCTCGTACTAACATTCTGTGATTCCGTAAATCCAGCCGCAGCACATGTTAATGATAGAAAACTTCATCACGTCAATGTATTTCGAGGATAACAAAGGCAGAGGCTCTTGCTTATAGTCCTCACAAATTCAGGGACACAATAATGAAAATGTTGGTTGCCCGGCAATTACACCTTTGGATACTGGCTTGATTTCCAATGCTCATTTGTGCCTTTTTTTTTTCACTGATATTTAGGAGAGGAAACTGGGAGAAAAATTAACAACCAAAGAGGGTTATTGCAGGCTGTCACATTGTCCTGTCATCTCCCGTTCTATAATTTTGAATATCTTTTTTAAGTGTAGGATATTTGGAAGTTTGGTTTGGGTTTTTTTGCTAGATACTTATTAATTACTACATTTCAACTAGAATTGCTTAATTTTTAGTCTCCTTTTTTTAATTCTCAGGGTTTTTTTCTTTGCCCATGGTGACATTTTAAAATCATATTTGAATAGTGAAAAGATTTGTTAGAGAACATGAGTGCTGGAGATAGTGTTTAAAGATACGTACACTAGAGCAGAGTGAGCGTAATGCTGATTTTCCATGACAACTAACTTGTCCAAACAAGCAGTGGATAACTGCCTGGACTTGTCCGTTGCCCAAATATAGATTCTCAGCAACCATGGCACCAGGAATGCTTTCAATCTAGTTATTTGTGTGATGAGGGATTTTCAAGACGAGCTTCTTATCCCTCTGGAGCATAAAGCTCAAGGTCTGGTGAGGGACAGTTGAGAAGCTGCCAGAATTTTGCAAAGCATGTTCACCTCTTGTTAGCACTGGAATTTCAAGGCAAACAGAAATCTGGTTTAAGTGAAATGTCATGCCACGGCAAAGTCACATTACTGCTCATTTCCACACAGCACGCCAGCTACTGAGTTCCGTAGCTAGATTCATCTTTAGGAGAAAATTACATCTACACAGAAATGCAAGAGGACCGAACCGAATGGCTATATTCAGTTGATGTAACACTGAACAGTAGTATTATCGGTGCTCACTCTCGTCCTGATGTGGCATGAAAACTATTTAATTCCTGTACCAAATGCATTCTACTGAACTGAAGCAAAACAAAAATAGTGTGTTTATGTAGTTCTCCCAAAAACATAGCACATTACTGAGCCTCATCTTAAGCACAGTATCATTTTGTAAGGCTGTGTGGAAATTAAGGTGCTTTTTAAATTAGCAATGAATTTTCTGTAGTCTTGAGACTTACCGAACTGGTTACTATGACTTTCTATTTCCACTTCTCAGCCAATAAACATCTTGTGACCAATGACTTTGAGCTTAAATTGGGATTCTTTAAATAAGAACTTACCAGTTCATTAACTGCTAAGAATAAACAAAACCAGTTTCTGTTGAGAATTTTTGTCCTCAGTCATCTTATCTCTTTTCTCAGACAGACTAATCTCAAGTAAGGTGAGGCTGTGAGTAGGAAAATATGCTGTCTGTGCTTGCTCAGGGAAATCAGGGGATATTTTCTGACATGCATTGTTGCACCACTTCTGTCCTGTTTGTCACCAGGTTGTCACTAACACAGCACGTGCTACATCATCAACATGCGTAATTATTTTCTTATGCTTGATAACTCTGGACAAGTATAATGAAGTTTTACTTGAAGGGTGAGGAATAAACTTTTATAAACTGACTTCCCCACTATTTCAAGGTCATACAGATAAAAGGAGACATTGCTACGGTGAGACCCTATCTGTGCATTTTATTTATGATGCTACAGAAAATACCTGGAGCAGATGTCGCCCAACTGATTTAACTGGAGGTACCCACTCTACATTGTGCCTAACTAACATGGTATGAGACCCTTTTAAATATAAATGCACATTCTAACTGTACACATCTCATTGTTTAACACTTGCAAGTTAAATTCTTGTCTGAGATCGATCTGGTCTACCTATAGGCACATATGCTAGAGGAAAGATGGGTCACTGTGCTGCAGTGGTGCCCAGCTCAAGTGAATGGATGGACTGTTAAGGACTTCAATTTCAGATTTTTATTCCCCACTGTATTTTTTTTTCCAAGATGTCCTAGTTACCCTTTCCCGACTGCTGCCTAATCAGCATCCAACACATAAATGAAATGGTCTCAGGTTCCCAGGTGCCAAGCAGAGGCAGAGGTGGCCAGGGCTTGTCAGGTCTCATCTCTAACCTGTTTGCTGCTTCTTGGCTATCAGATGGGTTAACCTCATGTGCTATCAGCTGCTCCCAGAAACAAAAAAAAAACCAAACAAATTCAGAAGAAGCCTGTGGGGCATTACGTTGTGCTGATGTATCGTTTCCAAAGCCTATAGACTGCATCTCTGTTAGCATGAAACAAAGCAGTGATCAGTCATGTGCTTCAGATTGTCAGGCACAGCCACACAAAAGGACAGAGGCAAAAGGATGCTGACATGCAGCTGGGGCATGTGTGGCTTAACGGGGCTTTCTGCCAGGCCTTGACATTCCTGTTTTGTTGTGCAACAAAAAGCACATTGATAAGAAATGCTTATGCCAGAAATAGCATATTCGGTTCAGAGAACTTATACTTTATAAGCTAAGACCTGTCCTAATGGAGAGGTCTGTCAGTACCATCACCAGACACATGTTACTCTAAATGATACCCGGATTCAACTAAATGAAAATGGGGATGCAGCCTTCCTGGAGGTTAATTTTGAACAGATGTTAATGATGAGCAGAAACCAAGAGCAATGCTCATAGCAGCAGTGGGAACCCAAAGACCACATGCCATGCTATTGCAGCTGTTGAACATGGAACACTAAGCTGTGCTTTGCTGTTGAACTTGTGTTTTTCTGGTGCACAGGAGTTGTGTCTTTGGGCTGCACTGTCATTCCCAGCATACCCAGCTGCTCTGGGGACTGGGTGGCTTTGCTTGTGTGCACACCCTGGGCTCCACCACCAGCAGTATTTCATAGGTGGTTTGGATATGGGATTGGCAGTTTCCTATATTTCTCTAAATCCAGATTTGACCTTGTTTGATTCAAAAACCATAGAATTACTTAATGTAGACTGGCAGAGGTAGTCTCAGATAAAATGTTTGTCTAGCAGCTTTTCACAACCTTTTACCTCTTTCCCACAGGCGCTCTGTCCAGGTGTGCCCTGCTCTTGAGAGATTCAAGTACAAACTGCTTCAAACCCACCTGGAGCTGTAACAATCCCGCATCAGAAGACAGCAGTTCTGCTTTTGTTGAGTTGGTGTACACATTCCTTCATGCATCTGGGAGACATTGGTAGTCTGTCTGCCCAAATCTGATTCCTATTCGGTAGCAGCTCAATCAGCAACAAGCAAAATTAAACAAAACAATAGAGTATGCCTTCTGAAGGGAGGCCAACTAGCAAAACCACAAATCTTGAACTTCTCCTTAGATGTGCTCAATATCTAACATGGAATGGAAGGTTTGGGTGTTTTTTTTACTCCCTGGTTTTCTGTTTAGTCCTCAATTTTG
Organism: Streptopelia decaocto; assembly: GCF_964273445.1. Lineage (NCBI taxonomy): Eukaryota > Metazoa > Chordata > Aves > Columbiformes > Columbidae > Streptopelia > Streptopelia decaocto. Next base: position 57,381,041 of record NC_138663.1, read on the forward strand.
GAGCCCATGGAGCAACTCTAAAAACTGAAAGGGAAAAATCTCAGGAAAAGGCTCTTCCTACTTTCATTAGTTTTTGTTAGGAACATAACTGAATGAAGAAATGGGTTTTTCTCCTACTCTCATTAACCAGGGGTGAAGTATCTGGCTAGATTGTGACCAGTTCCTGCTTTACTAATCTGTAGCTGTGAAAATTAGATAATTCAGTGGTCTCTTCGTCTGTAGGAGTACTTGATTGCGTGTAATTAGATCAGAGAAAACCCCAGTTTAACAATGGTCATTGCCTTGTTTAAGCAAACAAGGAAGACTCCAGTTCAGGTTAGAACTGTTCTATCAATTCAGTGTTAATCTGTCATTCAAATCTACTGTTTAGTCCAGCACAAACCCCGTTTCTGCTCAAGGGAGTGGCCCAGAAGGGTTTGTGGGGTGTGCACAGGCTAACAGCCTGAAATCTGAAGCTGCTGAGGAAACACTGAAATGTATTTAGGGAGAACCTAGATCTAGGAGAGGCTGAGAGCAAACGTAGGGTGCAGTCTGTTTGGGATGCCATGTACGGACAGAACTACAGCTGATTATGAGGTCAGGCCTGAAGTCAGGCTGCAGTTTGGGTTAGAAGAGGGGAAGATAAAAAAAAAATATTTTAACCGTCTTGTTGCTCTTGAACTGTTTGTTACTAACAACAAAAGCCTGCAGGGCATTTTATTACACAAGCAGCTTCTTAACTCAGACCCATTCTATGCATTGGATCACAGATCTCGTAGAATTGCTGCAGGCTTGCTAACATGTTTGTCTACGTCTCCCCTGCAGGCTTCCATGTTTGCATTCTAGCTGCCTGTTATACAAGGAATATATCCTTTATTTTGGACCACAGAGCTGCTGTACCATCCTCCCTTGCAGACTTTGTGGTCTGCTCCACAATTTAGTGTTTGGTTGATGCAGCCTTACAGACCAGTGTACTATTTTACTTGAGGGAGAAAGAGCTATCAATTCCTGAGAAAAGTCGTATTCCTGCTAATACGGCTAATTTTCCTTGTGATTTACAAAGTCACCTTTCTGCTGGTATCAAATGGCTCCTTATTTTTGAGAGCATAACTTTGGCAATACAGCTTTTAACATACAGCTTGCAGCATGTACAGTTAAACAACAATGCTAGTAGCTAGACAAGGAGGTTGGAGTGTTTACTAGAGGTATTAGTAGTGCCTTGGTGCAGCCTTGACTTGAAACCTTGAAGGTTAATTTGAGTAGTTTTCCTGTGTGTTCCTTACCATCACAAGCAGGGCTATTATCAGTCTGGGACGTGTATTCCAAAGTCCACTTTGGAAGTGGGTTTGCTGAGGAGTTTCTTAGAGTTTCCCTAAGATTAAATCTCCCCCAAATCAGGCATGGATGCAAATACCTCCTGAAATAAACTGTTGTACCTTGCTAAGTCATTCTTCTGAAGAGCCATGTTGCTTTCTTGGCTACCCAATCTGCATTTTTCTTCACCTGTGTGCCCTCCCTTGATTCAGGTGGTTCTTGATCAAATGCCACCTCACCATGGAATTGGTGGCATGCAACTACTTGTCAAGCATGAAGAGGAGTTTTTTGTAGTGTCCAGTTGCCTGCCTGTTAATCAGTACTTTTTTAAACACAGACATGAAGCAACAGCATCTAAATACAGAACACATTTGTGACACTGAAACAGAAAGGTTCTCTCTGTGCACCAAGGAAACAGTAACATCAACACAACATATGAGAGGGAACGGGTGCAATTTTACTAGGAGGGGAGCTATATCTGTGCTAGTTCTGTCCTCTTACAGTGATTATAGTGATCCAGACTTTACCGACCAATACACAAACCTGATGTTTGTCCATCTAGTGAAACCTGTAAACTCCAACATTCCCAGAGATCCTGGAGCAGCCTGGATCACCATCAACAAAGCAACTCGAGCTCCACTTGAGACCCAAGGCAAGAAGAGGACTGAATCCATGGGTTCCTAATACTGAGTTTGTGTGCATTGCATTGCTTTCTTTGTGAGTAAACCAAATCACTGCTTAACTTTATGTCCAGACAGTGGTTATTCAGTCCTCTTGCCTTTTCCACTTCAAAATGGGGGCTGTATTTGGTCTGACTAAAAGTCTGTCTTGCAGGAAAGAAAAAGAAGATAAGAGAGAGTGCACGTATGTACAAGAATGACAGCCTGGCAGAGTAGAAAATAAATTCATCAGTGAATCCCAGACAGCTACAGACAAACTTGTACGAAGTTGTCCTTTTATCTAGCTGCCAGAGTAGTCTGTGAGACAGTGCTTTACATCTCAAGCATCCTGAGCTTTACACAGAAAACAGGCTATTCTGGAGAGACAGTCATCTTGAAGCATGTGATCTTGTGATCTTTTAAGTTTGTGTAGCATAATTAATATGCAGTAAAGTTATTTTTAGGTTTTTTTTCTTATGTTCTCAGTGGTATATTAGTGTTCTGATTTAAAAAAAATCTATAAGGAAGGAGATTTACACATGATATATAGAGAGGTTCTGCTTTAACTGCCCTAACCTCCAGAAAGCCTAGTTATGTTATAGTTGCAGTGGGACACGCACTATACTTTCATCCAGAGTGATCTTTTCCTGGATTTCTTCTTCTAGCAGTAGTTAGAATTGGAGGGTTTAGATTTCTGAAATAATTCAAAACTTGGAGCCTTCATTTTTTTAATGGCTGATCATGTATATTTATTTCCTCCAGTCCTCATGTACAGCTTCTGTGTACTTGCATCTCCACAAAGAACATAACTAGTCATCTTGCTCTCCATTGGCAGAAGTTGACAGGATTGTTAAAGTACTTTATCTATATGACATAATCATATTAGTGAATGTTAAAGATGTGATAAAAGCTGTTTATTCACTGATGTTTTTAATGGTCTTATTTGACCTGTTCCTTCCATTGATCCTCAAAGTTTGTCCCTTGCTCTCAGAAAGGCTACCTAAAACGTGAAAAGCAGCTCTTTAGCCTCAGCATTTAGGCTCCATCTGTGCATCAATTGTATCATTTTGCTATTCTGCAGCTGCTCAGTTAATCTTACAGCACTTCCCCCCCCCCATTTAAATGGCCGTTAAGAAGGGGCTGGGAAAGTAGGGACTAAACCTCATCTCCCAGAATTAATCATCTACCACTGTCAAGGGAGACCAAAGCAGGAAATATTTCAGTGCTGTAACAGAACAGCTGTATATCCCTAAAGATCTTGGAGATCTAAAGATCTCTGCAGAAATTATTTGTCATTCAGTGGCCATCTACCATAGAGAAAACCATTCTGTGGGAGATCTGTAAGGTGAGGTACAAGGAGTTAAGCACAGGCACTCAGGCCCTTCCAAAGGCCTGGAGAACTTTAGGGGACTGAGCTGGCTAAGAAGATAGGCGGGTGTTCCTGGGAGGAGTTCTGCCACCCACAGAGACCCAGTGGGCAGTTCTGCTGCAACAGCCTTGATGATTCATGTCCTTGTGCTAAGCTGGGTGCTGAGGCCATGGAATGGGACAGCCACAGAAATCAAGGGGAAAGGTCTCATACATGTTTTCCACACTCACAGCTGCAGTGAGAAACGCTAAGAAAGTGGGATTTTGGCATTCTGGAGTTCAGATGCCAGACACTGGTTGGGATGACCAGCGCTGTCTTAAGCTTCTTTTTTACATTCACTTCTCAGTTTCTCCACTTTGCCCCCTATAGTGTTTATCTTCCAGTACTTGCATATTCTTTGTCTCCTTCTCCCATACATGTCATTGCTGCTTTTCAGATTTTGTTAATATTTCCACAGGATTTTAATATATATACTCTCTAGACATAAAATAGTTTCATATGAAGAGCTTGCAAACTATTCTGCAAATATTCTTATGTATCCTAATTTTTGGTAATTACATGTGAAAATGTTTGTAGAATTAAATCAATAAAGATGCATATAGCAAGAGAGTTTATTCCTTTTAAAAAGTGTTTTAATATCCATATATTTCATACCCTGCCTTTCGTCTTGTATTGTAGAGTTTTAGTTCTTCATAGCTTCCACCTGAAAGCCACCTGGTACTGGTTTCCAGTATGTGGCATGTGTTAGCCTGAGAAGGACTCTGATGGGCCCAGCTGCACTAGAGAAACTTGAACAAGACCAGTGTTTCTTGTCTGTGACTTGTTTTTGTTACCAGATTATTATTATTTTTTTTTTTTTTCACTAAATATGGAACAGGAAAAGCAAGGGGAATTCCCCACCCCAGCTGCCCTACAAATTGAAACTTCTTTCTAAGTACTGGTGGTACTGGTGGGCAACAGAGATCAGGATGACATCCAGAGTCTTCATTAGGAAGGGATGGTTTGGAGAGAGAGAGGACATCAGGGCTGGGGAAGATTATGGAGCAGATCATCTTGAGTGCCATCATGTGGCATATGTAGGACAACCATGTGATCAGGACTCATCAGCATGGGTTTGTGAAAGACAGGTCCTGCTTGACCAACCTGATCTCCTTCTATGACAAGGTGACCCATTAGTGGACGAAGGGAAGGCTGTGGATGTTGTCTAGCTGGACTTTACTAAACCCTTTGACACTTCCCAACAGCATTCTCCTGGACAAAATGCTCATGGCTCGGACAGGTATACTCTTTGCTGTGTAAAAAACTGGCTGGATGGTTGGGCCTGAAGAGTAGTCATGAGTGGTGTTGCCCAGTGCTCAGTATTTGGGTCAGTTCTGTTTGATCTCTTTATCGACGATCTGGATGAGGGGATTGAGTACATCCTCAATAAGTTTGCAGACAACATGAAGTTGGATGGGAGTGTTGATCTGCTTGAGGGTAGGAAGGCCATACAGAGGGATCTTGACCGTCTGTATTGACAGGCTGAGGCCAATTGTATGAGGTTCAACAAAGCCAAGTGCTGGGTCCTGCACATGGGTCACAACAACCCCAGGCAGCGCTACAGGCTTGGGGAAAACTAGCTGCCTGTTGGAAAAGGACGTTGAGGTGTTGGTCAACAGCCGGCTGAACGTGAGCCAGCAGTGTGCCCAGGCGGCCAAAAAGGTCAACAGCATCCTGGCTCGTATCAGCAGCAGTGTGGCCAGCAGGACGAGGGAAGTGATCCTCCCCCTGTACTTGGTGCTGGTGAGGCCGCAAGTTTAATCCTGTGTTCAGTTTTGGGCCCCTCACTACAAGAAAGACATTGAGGTGCTGGAGATAGCTCAGAGAAGGGTGAAGGATCTGGAGCACAAGTCTGAAGAGGAGCGGCTGAGGGAACTGGGGCTGTTTAGCCTGGAGAAAAGGAGGCTGAGGGGGAGACCTTATCACTGTCTACAACTACCTGAGAGGAGGTTGTAGCATGGAGGGGGTTGGTCTCTTGTTCCAAGTAACAAGCGATAGGACGAGAGGAAATTGCCTCAAGTTGTGCCAGGGAAGGTTTAGATCAGATATTAGGAAAAACTTCTTCATGGAAAGGGTTGTCAGGCATTGGAACAGGCTGCCCAGGGAAGTGGTGAGTCACCATCCCTGGAGGTGTTTAAAAGACAGGTAGATGAGGTTCTTAGTGGTGGATTTGGCAGCCTTACGTTAATGGTTGAACTTGATGATCTTAAAGGTCTTTTTCAACCAGATTCTATGATTCTATAAAAGAGGGATGCTCTTGAATCCCCCAAGGGTTGCAGCAGAGCTCAGCCCTTGTGTGACAGCTGTCAGGCTGGGTGCACCCTGCACCCCACCACCCAGGCCCAAAGGGACCCCTCGGTTTCCCCTCTCAGAGGAGGAGGCAGCACTGCCTGCATTGCTGCAGCTCAGCATCTTTAATGCTCTGGTACCCTCTGCTGGCCCTGAACGTTTCTGTTGCTAATGAAGCCTCTCCTGGGGTGTGTTTTTCAGCCTAAAGGCCACTTGCAGACATGACAGCAGCCTCTCCAGCACCACAGCAGCTTCGCTCCCCTGAGATGCCCAATGCTGCACAGTCTTCAGTGTCCCCCACTTGTACTCTCAGACTTCTGAGCTGGCCCCAAGATGCTGAGGGCAGAGACCTACCCACACCTTGCATCTTCAGGAGGTCACTTAAGAAAACCAATACTGCCTTGCTAGCAACAACAGAAACCTGCAGTTTGACAAGTGCAAGGTTGTGCAGCAAACACAGAAGAGTGAGTGGCTGCACAAGTGCACCCCAGGGCAGAGAGCCCAAAAAGCTCCTGGCAAGTGGGACATCTCTCCCCCTAATGGTTTCACACTAAAAGAGGGGAGATTCAGGACAGACATAAGCAGGAATTTTTTTACAATAAGGGTGAAACACTGGCCCAGGTTGCCCAGAGAGGTGGTAGATGCCCCATCCCTGGAGACATTCCAGGCCAGGCTGGACAGAGCTCTGACCAACCTGATTTGGTTGAAGATGTCCCTGCTCGTTGCAGGGGGTTGGACTAGATGACCTTTGAAGGTCCCTTCCAACCCAAACTATTATATGATTCTATAGCTGCCAACACACAAACAAGGTGGTAGAGGCATGGGGAGGAGAGCACACAGCTCTTGGACATCACCCTGCATCCTCATCCTCACTGGGCACTGCTCCACCCCACTGAGGGAAGCGGAGGGCTCTGCCCACACCTCCAGTAAGGGTTTCACACAGCCCTTTACACTGCAGGGTAAAGCATTTGCCTACCACAGTCCTTGGAGATGAAGAGGGATAAGCAAAGAGCAGCTTTGAAACAGGGAACAGCAGGTCATTTCCGTTGCTGCTGCTGGCAGACAGGGAAGATGGCTGCAGCCTGCACGCAGTGACTGGGTAAGGAGCCTCCCACGTGGCTGAGCCCAGCAGGGCAGCCTGAGCCAACAGGATTTATGCCTTAACAGACAGATCAAACCACAAGTGAGAAATGGGTCTTTGCCTTCAGGGCTGCTGGTGCTTCCCATGCAGTTGTGTTCCACCTTGAGGTGGGCGCTGGGCAGCAGGTAACACAGAGCATGCAGGAGGGATGCTCTTCCAACCAAAATCTAACGGTGGAAGACGATACATCCCCTCTGTCCCTCCAGGCAGCCAAAGACCCTGGGCTACCAATATCAGTTTTTATTTTAATATAATCTAAAAGATTTTGGAGTTCAAAGAAACACTGATGTGATACAGGATCAGAGCACCCAAGGGGAACCCCAACCACCCCAAACCCTGGTTTGAGAGGGAAGCTCCTGGCTGTTTGGCTCCCAAAGGAAAAACTTCTTCCAGAAGCAGGTGCTGACCCCACGAGGCTCTCTGCCCACACATGGACAAGTGCCAGGCAGCAGAAGGTCCCTCCCCACACGTGGGACAGGGAGGTCACTTGATGCGGTAGAGGACTTTGCGTTGCATGCGGTGCTGTATCTCCCCCCGCCGCATCATCAGCTGCAGCACCTTGTAGATGGCATGTTCTGGATATTTCTGGAAAAGGGGAGAACAGTGGAAGATGAGTCAGCAAGAAAAATCTCACCAGAGTCCAGCAGGAACCTGCAACCAGCCCTGAAGCCTGGCTGTGCCTCTCCAGAATGAGGAGCCTGGGAGCACCAGGTGCTGATGCTCCTTTCTCGTTTCACTGTTTCAGGTCTGACTGAAGCCAGTATTACAAATCAAACCATTCTGGTTTCAAGGGTAGAGCCCCAAACTACCTGAACAGCCTCCAAACCCCAGTGCTTTTGCAGAAAAATGAGTTCTCGCCTCACTTTTTAAACTCTACAATCACATCCCGCAACACTCCCTACAAACAACTTCAAAAGCAAATATAACCAAAAGGCTGTCTTGCCACCTCTTGGGGAATGGCTTTGACCCCTAAGCAGCAGTCTGGGGTGCCTGGTTTCACAGCCCAACCCTCTGTAGCGTCCCTGGCGCACCTGCCGCATGAAGTCCTGCACGATGCTGTGCTCTGACACCTGGGAGCCGATGGCAAAGCGGCGCTTGAGCTGCTTCTCAATGCGGGACAGCATCTCTTGGTCCTCCTGTGTCGTGAAGCCTTCTGCCCCTGGAGGGAGAGGCTGCATGAGTTCTCTGCACTGCCCAGACATCACTCTCAAAGCCAGAGTGCCCATCTCCCATGTCTCCCACCACACCTGCATGTCTCAGAGACTAAAGAACCCATGAGCAAATCCATCAAAGGTTGTGAAGCTTCAAAGACACAGCTGAACATGGACCTCACTGCTGGAGCTTCCTTCCAATCCTTCATGCCATGCTGCCTCCCAAGGAAACGTCTCCACCCCCACAGGGAAGCAGTTAGAGGACAAACACACTGGGGAACCACTTCCATCACTGTATTCTGCCCCTGGGACCACGAGAGGCCAAACCATCCCTCCCCTACCCCAGCATGAATGGAGACCCTTGGCGTCATTTGTTCTTGCCCTCACTGTGAGCCACAGCCCCCATGGCCCCTTGGTTCCACAGGCATCGCTTTGCCTTAGCTCAGAAAGCAGGTCCAGCACCTGCTCGGGGGATATCTGGTAGACCTCTTGGCGCTGCCAGCCCGGTCCCAGGAGGGGAGCTCAGCTCTCTATGCCCAGAGCACCCAGGGCCAGCATGTCCCCTCTTCCCCCAGCACAAAGCATGTTCTCCTCACCTGACAGACTGCCCGACATGGCTGCATCCAGTGTGGACACCTGGAAGAGCCTCAAGGCCTCCTCAACATCCACCTCAGTGGCAAAGGGCTGAAGCTTCATCTTCGCCAGGGACTCGGCGATGCGTATGATGGCCTCCAGCTGCCTGCAGCCAAAGGAGACATTCCCTGCTCTCTTCTGCAGCTCTAAGGGGTCTTCTTCCCCTTGACCACTGACACCCTCACGTACCCCACTCCAGGCATTCCTGCCTCCCATGTGGCACCTCCCGTGTTGCCCTGTTCACATAGGGCTCCCTCAAAACCCAGCACCCCACTAAACCCCTTCTTGAGCTATCCCAGGTGACACCCAGCAATGTAGCCCCAACCACAAGGGTCTGGGTGGGGCAAGGAGGGCAGGGTCGCTCACCGGATGGTGATGGGGATGCTGGAGCGGCGGTCGCTCTCCTGCTCATGCTGGCGAGTGCCACTCCGCATCAGGATGTAGCGGTTCTTCAGCTTCTCTGCCGCCGCTGCCGACAGCCGTGGGCCACACTTCCTGCAAAAGGGGACAGGAGCTGGAGACAGCACCACTGGGGAGGGTCCCCTGGGCACCCCTTGCTCCCTCGTGCCACACTGCAGCACCATTGCAAGCTGCTCTTGCTTCCCTTTTTTCAAGGCAGGAGTTAAAAAAAGGTCACCCAGATAGCTTGCAAATATCAGCTGCGTGGTTTGCTTCTCACCACCACCTCTCACCGTGCAGCCTGGGCACAGCCAAAAAATCATGCCTCTCACTCACGTCCGGCAGAAGGAGATGAGCTTCTTCAGTTTGTTCAGTTCGATCTCGCCCTCCACAGCTTGGGTCTGCGTCAAGGCGCTCACGTGTAAGGACATGACGTGCTTGGCCAGCGTCTAGGAGAGCAGAGGGCAGTCAGGCAGCTGGAAACCCCACTGTCCCCGCCTTGTGAGAAACGGGGCACCACAGGTCCCAGCTGCACCCACATGCCCCAAACCTACCATGTCTCGCTCCTCGTTGTGCTCATCCTTGACAATGAAGATCATGTCAAATCGGGACAGGATGGTGGGCATAAAATCAATGTTCTCCTCACCCTTTGTCTCATCCCAGCGCCCAAAGACAGAGTTGGCAGCTGCCAGCACTGAGCAGCGGGAGTTGAGTGTGGTTGTAATTCCTGCCTGTGGGGAGAACAAGAAATCGATGGGGTTAAGACCATGTCCATGTCCCAGCAGGGCTAGAACGCTACTAACTCGTAGTAAGAGGTCCAAAGCAGTTTGCAAGGACACATCCTCAAGCACTTGCATTTAAATAAAACCCTTTAAGTAGCACCAAATTGCCCTGCAATGGTTCCACACTGGAGAAGGATCAGCACAGGAACTGCCTGGGGCTGGCCCTTTTTTGTCCTTCTGGAGGAAGACTGGCTTCAGCTGAGGCTTGAGCACTGAGTAACTTCATTTAAAACAGCCTGTCTAGGGCAGGGACACACAAGACCCTATCACCAAGTGTGCAACCTGAGACAGAAACTGGTCTGTCAGGGCTCAGTCCCCTGGGCAGCCCTTGGGCAAAGTGCAGGTTGGAAGGTAGTATGGTAAGAGTGACCAGCAAGAAGTCATGGTGGATGCTTTGTTACTGGAGACTGAACAGCTAAGGGGTGAGCCAGAGCAACCAGGAGGGAACAGAAATGCTACAAAAAAGAGCAGTGGAAATTAAGAGAAACTCTGATTTGAGAGAAGACCTGGCACCAGGATGTCAGGCAGTTTCTGCAGATCTTCTGAGGAGGTGGAGAGCAGTAGGAAGGAAGATAAAGAAGTGACATCAGCCTGTGACACAGGGATGTGAGCAGAACTACTAAACTGAGAGGAGCAGAGGGCAGGCAGAGCAGAAGGACCTCATTTCAGTCCTCCTGAAGTTCAGGCTGCCTCAGAGAAGACAACCTAAAGCCTATGGTCAGGGCTGACTGGTCTCAGATCAGAGAAGCCAGTAAGCATCAAAACCATTGCCTGGACAAGCCAATCTAAAATGGGCAATTCTGGCAAAAGACGAGTGATCAATAGTTGCTGGGCTCTCAGGGAAACCCAGTGGCAAGTCAGGCTCCTGCCCCAGGGAGATGTGTGCCCACAGCTCACCTTAGCAATGGAGATGGTCTGCTGCTCCATTGCCTCATGGATGGCCACGCGGTCATCCTCCCGCATCTTCGCATTTGAGGTGGGAGAAACAAAAAAAGTCACCATCAGTCACCTCCACCGGACTTCAGCTGCGCATCCACCGATGCTGACCTCCCAAGGAACCTCTGCCCCGGAGCGCAGTATGTAACCAGAATTTCCCTGCAGCCCCATCCCCTGATCTTCCCCAAAAGTGAGGCAGCCCCAGGAGAGTCACCCTTTCTCCTTCAGGTGTGGGCCTTCCCAGGAGCTCACAGCCCAAGGGCTCTCTTCCCTGCTCCCATACAGGCAGCCCCACAGGTACCTTGTCAAACTCATCAATGCACACCACTCCTCCATCTGCCAGCACCATGGCCCCTCCTTCCATGAAGAAACTCCTGGAGGAAGGGTCGCGGATCACCGAGGCCGTCAAGCCAGCAGCACTGCTGCCTTTCCCTGAGGTGTATACCTAGCAGCGTGTGGGACAAGGGAAGGGACAGCACATCAGCCACCGCAGGACCAAGGATCCCACCACCCCAGCTGGAGGACAAAGCATTCCCCAGCACTGCAAAATCCAGAACTGCTGGAAAAAATGTAAAGGCCTCCAGGAAAACCATTCAGCCCATGCCAAAAGCAGATCTGCTGGGTACAGAAAGAATATTGCCTAGTCCCAGGCCTTGGACTAAGCAGCTGTAATGCACCGGGGGTGCTGCAGACACACAAATACAGGTATTAAACACAGAACAGGGAGTGATTCACTGTTTGGTGGGCTGGTGCAATAGCTTTGTTTTACTTCTGAGGGAAAAATGCAGTCAGGAGCTGAGTTTAATGGAAACTACAAGAAAACACAGCTGAAAATCTAATTTCATGTCTGGACTCAGTCTGGAGGTTCATGTCTGAGACACAGTCAACTTCATTTGTCCTGACCAGCCAGGCTCTCCACTGATCAAGTCCCAGTGATAAAAAACAGCACCATTCATGTCTTTGGACATCTGCAAATAGCCCAGCTCATCTGACAATGAAAGGCACTACCTACTTCCCTTTTTCTCCCTTCTCCCCTGTCCTGCAGCCCATCTCTTCTAGGCAAGCACCAGAAATGGTGGTTTGCAGCTCTGCCAGCCTGTCCAGCCATGGATGCACAGGCAGGTTTGTATCTGCAATGACCACAGTCTGGTCTTCGGTGCTACACAAGGAGCAGAAGGAAAAAAAGAGCCACACTATAAGTGGGCACCTCAAACCACCTACCCCGATGGGCGAACACTTCTCAACGAACTTCAGCAGCTGGGATTTGGCCGTGCCAGGGTCACCCAGCATCAGTAAGTTGATGTCTCCCCTGCGGGTCAGTCCATCTGGCAGCCTTGAGGAACAAGGTGGGGGAAAAAAGCACAAGAAGTGATGGTGAGCCTTCATTTTGATAACCAAGCATTGCTGAGAAGTGGCAAGTGATTGGTAGCACGACCAGAAGACTATCCAAGGGCTTTGTGACATGAATGACACCCCTGCCACTACCCTCTCTCCACCAGGCTGGCTTTTCCCCACCTCTTGCGAGAGCCTCCAAATAAGAGGCAGGCAATGGCCTTCTTGATGTCGGTGCTGCCATAGATGGAGGGCGCTATGCTCTTGGCGATGGTCTCGTAGACATTGGGCATGGCAGCGAGGCGACGAAGTTCCTCCTCTTCTTGAGGGGTCACAGAACCAGTGAAGCTGTGTCCTGTGCAGAGGAGAATAAAGCAACAGCAAACAAATTGGTGTTTTAAAGTAAACGGCACTACTTCCCCCACACCCACTATCACAAAAATCCCTTCTTTAAGATAATACTAAGTGCCACCAGGTGGGAAGGTGGAGAGGGCAGGCGTTCGCTATCCCAGCAAGGCTGGTAGGAAAAAGTGAGGATCTTGAGCAGAGCAGCTCTGGAGGAACCAGAGGGAAAATTAGAGTCAGGACCATGTTTTAAATACATAGCTCAATTTTAACTATCAGCTTCAGCCCAGATCCTGAGGGATGCACTAGCAGATTCCCACTAAGATCAATAAGATAAAAACACCTAAATACCCTGAAGGTCTCAGGCTGAAGCCTCATTTCATATCGCTGAGAAAAAGTCACACAGGACACCTGAGTACAGAGCATCAAGAGCAAGCTAGAGCCCTGGACTGGCTTGAACCTTCTGCTATGTAAGCAGCAGAGAAGACCCAGGCTGTGATTTCACACAGTCCTTGCAGAAGGACCACCTTGTCCAAGGAGATGGCTCTCCCATCACCGGGGTATCAGCACAGACCAGACAGGCAACAAAAGCAGCCCTCACCTGAGCCCTCCACATCCACCTGGATGCCCACCACACGGATGTAAGCACTACGGATGCCCACGCCCACATTGTCACGTCTTCTGTTCTTGCTCTGGGCAGACTTCTTGATGGAGTAGATGCCCATGATAGTGACTCTGTTCCCTGGGACAACTCTGTCACACAGATACCTGAGAGGAGGAAGGGGAAAGCAGAGGTTGGTAGCAGGGGAAAGGATGGCACCAGGAGCACCCACTATCCCTGAGGGGTGAGAGTGGGGAGATCACGCTGGTACCTGTCACAGTACAGCTGCAGGTGCCGGGGCATCTCTCCATGGGGCACAGCGTCTGGAGACTCCTGCAGCTTCAGGACCTGGAAGTCCACACACTTGCACTTATCTGGCATGATGAAATAGGGGTCCAGTGGGCACCTTGGGCGGCCGGCTTGTTCTCTGTGCAGAGAGATAAATCAGAGAAGGCTGCTGGCACTTGAGAGACACCCTTGGAAGTCCCCCTGTAGAGGGGACAGTGATGACAGAGCCCAGAGCAGCCGTCCCTCTGAGCCATGCCCAGTAGGCGAGAAGGGCAGTGATACAGGTCTGAAACAAAGGCTCATCAAGTCCTCTGCCTTAGGTGACAAGAGGGTCCCTCACTACAGGAAAGACATTGAGGTACTAGAAAGAGTTCAGAGAAGGGTAGCAAAGCTGGTGAGGGGTCTGGAGCACAAGTCTGATGAGGAGCAGATGAGGGAACTGGGACCGTTTAGCCTGGAGAAAAGGAGGCTGAGGGGAGACCTTATCACTGTCTACAACTACCTGAAAGGAGGTTGTAGCATGGAAGATGTTGGTCTCTTCTCTCAAGTAACAAGTGATAGGATGAGAGGAAATAGCCTCAAGTTGTGCCAGGGGAGGTTCAGATTGGATATTAGGAAAAACTTCTTCATGGAAAGGGTTGTCAGGCATTGGAACAGGCTGCCCAGGGAAGTGGTTGAGTCACCATCCCTGGAGGTGTTTAAAGACACGTAGATGAGATTCTTAGGGACATGGTTTAGTGACACTGTTAGGTTAATGGTTGGACTTGATGATATAAAGGGTCTCTTCCAAACAAAATGATTCAATGATTCTTGCCTTTAACAGCCACCAAAAGTGGGCATGAGATCAAGGCAAAGACAGGGTGACTCGTCCTCTCTCCCAGCTCTCCCCTGCTCACTAAAAGCAGGGAGGAAGGTAATTCATTACTTAGAGAGAAGGTAACGGTAGACTCAGTGATGTGGCAAGGCGTTTTTCTTTATAACCTCACACAGGAAACACACATTAAGTGGTTTCTGGCGAGAAAGCAATTTGCAATGTGATGAGGCTTCCATCAACCTCCCAGTGTCTTGAGATGTATCTGCCTTGCTAGAATATGAGCTCTCCAAGACAAGGAGCAACTCCACATCCTGCTGCTGTCTCAGTACATCACTACTGATGCCTGACTCCGTGCAGGCAGGGACAGGGCTGAATCCAGCATTATGGGGCAGCTGGATGCAGGAATGAACCTTTATCTACAACAGGCAAAACACATTACAGTTAAAAAGAACTCCCTGGACACAGCCACTCAACACTGCTTGTGGCACTGGCCATACACTCATTGAATCGTTTGGGTTGGAAGAAACCTTCAAAGCTCATCTAGTCCTACCCCCCTGCCATGAGAAGGGACATCTTCAACTAGATCAGGTTGCTTAGAGCCCTGTCCAGCCTGGCCTCGAATGTCTCCAGGGATGGGGCATCTACCACCTCTCTGGGCAACCTGGGCCAGTGTTTCACCACCCTCATTGTAAAATATTCTTTCCTCATGTCTGGCCTGAATCTCCCCTCTTTTAGTTTAAAACCATTACCCCTTGTCCTATTTTAACAGGCCCTACTAAACAGTCTGTCCCCATCTTTCTTATAGGCCCCTGTTACATACTGAAAGGCAGCAATAAGGTCTCCCCAGAGCCTTCTTTTCTCCAGGCTGAATAACCCCAACTCTCTCACCCTGTCCTTGTAGGAGAGGTATTCCAGCCCTCTGACCATTTTTGTGGCCTCCTCTGGACCCTCTCCAACAGGTCCATGTCTTTCCTGTCATGCAGTGTCATGACCGGTGTGACTACAGACAGATGGAGCTATAACCTGTCGGCCATGGGGGCAAGCAGGGACAAGGGCAACACTAAGGGATGAGGCAGAGAGCAACACAGGCATCTCTGCCTTGTGCAACAGGGAGCTGACTCTATGCAGCATACATGGGACGGAGCGGGAGCAGCAGGGGACACAGCCTTTTGTTCACCACCACCCTGCATCCATCCCCATGTCAGTCCTTACGTGTTGCATTTCCTGGGGAGAGCGTAACCCTCCAGGCCCGGGCGCACGGCGATGTTGTTGATGGTGTTGCGGCAGCTGCGGCACTGGATGGTGATTCTGGTGGCTTTGGCTCTCACAGGGGTTGCCGCAATTACGATCCCAGGGATCTTCACAAGGTGGGACATCTGATCAGACTGAAAGGGAAAAGGTGAAGGGAAGGTGAAAGAGCCATCGCTGAAGGATGGATGGAAAACTAAAGATGTTAAAGAAACACAGTTCTTTCTTAGTGACACTTCCCACATTCATGGGAGTAAGGGACCAGAACAAAAAAGCCTGCACAATGTCACTCTTTTGCTCTACAGTAGTAGAAGAATGTTGTATGACTTAATCCATGTTGATTTTAGGGTGGCACAGGTTGTCCAGAGAGGTGGTAGATGCCCCATCCCTGGAAACATTCCAGGCCAGGCTGGACGGGGCTCTGAGCAACCTGATCTGGTTGAAGATGTCCCTGTTCATGGCAGGGGGTTGGACTGGATGAGCTTTGAAGATGCCTTCCAACCCAAACTATTTTATGATTCTATGTTTCTATTCTATCATTTCAAAAAAAGTGAGAAAAGGACAAAACACTCCATGCAGAACATCACTAACAGCAATAACTTTCCCCACAGCAGGAAACAGTAATAATAGCCCTTTGTGGTCAGATTTAAGTTGCAGACCATCCCCGCTCGTAAATTAGCATACAGGTCATGTCCTGAACTATGGGATCAAGCACCAAATGCTTCCCTGCAAACCCCCACACAAGCAAGCCCTGCCACTTGCTGCCCAGCGCGGCAGCCGATGCACCTCACCTTCAGGCTGCGGATGTTGGCTGCGTTGGCATCCGATCTCAGCATCACCTGGATGTCTTGGAGAGTTTCTTCCCCCAAAGGACGAGGACGGGTGACCTCATCTGCGACTTCTTTTGCTGCTTCTTCCAGCTACAAAGGGAACGAGCAGGCTGTCAGGGGTATATTACAGTATATCGTCAGGGCTGCTCTCACACTGACAATGTCAGCGCGCCAGGTTGCCAACCTCCTCTGTCCTTACCAGCTGCAGGTGCTCTGCTGGCTGCTTGTACAGGTAGTCAGCGAGATCTTCATCAAAGCTGGCCAAGTCCTCCATCTCCACCTCCACCCAGTACTGACGCAGGTTATAGTGCCGCTTAAGCTCATCCCTGGAAGGCAGTTAAGTGGCGAAGGTTTGCAGACCAGAAAGCACCTGTCATGCACAGTAACCTTATGACAAATAGGGAGCAGAGAAGGCAGGTTCCTCAGGGAGTCCTTAGTTTGGAAAGCAAACGAGGAAAACCAGGAGAGTTGCCAAGTGTAAGGGGATCTGGGCACATTTTTCACCCAAACCCACTTTGAAATGTGACAAAAGATCAGCAACACCAGTGCTTACTGTGACAATATAAAGTATAGAACTAATCGTTTACTACAGTTGCATAACCAGAGAGGCAAATAGAAAAATTCAAAACTTATACACAGGGTAATACCTATTATACATAAAATATTATTAAAAAAAAAGAAAGTAATAGCATAGCAGGCAATGTTCTCCTTAAAAAAGCCAGATTGCATGAAATTCAGAGATGAAAGATCGTCCCAGCCCTTGCATGACACATCTGTATGGCCTCTCACAGTCGTCTCTCCAAGCTGCACAGGCAAAGAGGTGGCCAAGGAACCTTCACAGCATCAGAAGGCACACATGGACAGTGCTGCAGCGATTTTAATGGCTACAGGCAACACTCCAGACCAGAAAGCACTAGAACTGGAAGCCAGACCTTCAATTTCAGAACTAGGTAAAAGTTTGGCACCATGGATCCCTCTACTGCTACCTCTGCCACCAGCTGGCTGTCTAAAAATTTGGGAGAACACCAGATCTCAGTTTTTCTATAGGGTTAAACGAAAACAATAACATTTCTTATACTGACAAAGAGCTCTTTACAGCCTAGGGGATGAAAAATGCTAAAATGCACTATTGTATACCGGGGGGAGTGCACAGCAGGAGGAAGATTAACAGCAGATCAGATGTGCAAAGAGGGGTGGGTGATGCCACAGAAGGAGAAGGGGGGTCGCAGCAGCACCTGTATTTGAAGGTGAAACCCGTCCGGTCCGTGCCCACCCGGTACTGCCGCAGAAACTCTTTGAACCGCTTCTGCAGCTGGGACTTCCGCACCTGCCCCTCGTCCGCCGACGCATCGCCCCCAAAACTGTCGCTGTAGTAAATGCCGGGGTCGTCGAAGCCGGACATGGTGACTGCTGCTCCTCTGCGGGGGCGAGAGCGCACGGTCGGCCCCAGCCACCTCCTCCTCCCTCGCACCAAATGCCCCACGGGATCCTGCCCCCCGTCCCGGGTGCTCCCCCACTCCTGGTTGCACTGCGCCCCACGCACTGCCTCGCCCTCCTCCCCCACCCTAGATGCCCCACGGGATGTCCCCCGCGATGTCGCCCCCACGCGCGATCCCGCCCCGCTCCGCACCTCGCTGCCCGCGGGAAGCCGCCACCGCCACCAACTTTTTCGCGGCAAAAGCAGCGCGCGGCGGAAACCAGCCCCGCCGTACAGGGAGGGCCGCCGCCGCGCACTCCGATTGGTCTGTCCGCAGCGCGCCGCCGCGGATTGGGCCCCGGCCGCCCTCCAGCCCCGCCCCAGAGGAAGCGCGCGGCAGAGCTCCTGCCGCCGATTGGCCGAGGCGCTCCACCCCCTGCCGGCCAAGCGCAGTTTGGCGCGAAATCTGGGGGACAAGGATGGGGGGAGGTGAAATGGCGGTGCGCGGGTGAAACCATTGCGGGAACGGGGGGGGGGGGGGCGCGGAGCGGAGCGCGTTAGTTGCGCTCAGGTGGCGGGGCGCCTCTGCAGGCCGAAGCGGAGGCGGAGACATTAATTACCGGCAGTAAAATAAATTACTGCTGTAAAGGCCTTGGGAGCAGTTGGGGCCTGTTGTGTTTGGGCTTGGGGTGGCAGGGTCCGAGTGGGGTGAACCTTTGGGCAGGAGGGGTCTGGTCTGGCTGTGCTGCAGCATCACAGCCCTGGAGGGCAGAGCAGAGAGAGACCCACTGGGTGCGGTGGGGCTGAGGGAGGTTCTCGTCCCCTTCTGCCTTGGTGAGGCTGCATCTGGAGCCCTGTGTCCAGTTCTGGGCTCCCCAGTTTAAGAAAGACAAGGAATTACTAGAGAGAGTCCAGCGTCGGGCTACAAAGATGATGGGGGTCTGGAGCATCTTTCCTACGAAGAGAGACTGAGGAAGCTGGGTCTGTTCAGCCTGGAGAAGAGGAGAGGGGATCTCATCAATGTTTATAAATATCTCAAGGGTGGGTGTCAAGAGGATGGGACCAGACTCCTTTCACTGGTGCCCAGTGACAGGATGAGGGGCAACGGGCACAGACTGAAGCACAGGAGATTCCATCTAAACATGAGGAGAAACTTCTTTACTTTGAGAGTGCCAGAGCCCTGGAACAGGCTGCCCAGAGAGGTTGTGGAGTCTCTGGAGACATTCAAAACCCGCCTGGACACATTGCTGTGCAGCTGGCTCTGGGTGAACCTGCTTTAGCAGGTGGGTTGGACGGGATGATCTCCAGAGGTCCCTTCCAACCTCAACCAGTCTGGGATTCTGTGAAATTGCAGGCAGGTTGTTTGGCCAGGGTCCCGTGGGGATGGCAGTGGCCAAGTCTGCAAACAGGCTGCTACGGCCTCAGGATACTTTTTCTCCAGGATGCTTTTCTCCTGACTAGTAGTGATTTTGGGGGGAAGGCTGGGAGGTCATTGAGTAAGCATTTTGGTCCTTCAAAAATATGGTAGTGCATCCTAAATGAAAACAAATCCGCTAAGTGTAGTGCGTTGCAAGGGAGGTCTTAACTGCAGCATGGGGAAAATAAAGTTTCTTTTGTTGTAGTGAAACCAACTCATTTCACAGGGAAACGGGGTATATTAATAAAGATCATAGACAAGTACAAGCAGACCTTTAGTCTTCACCTCTGAAGGCTTTTATAGACTCAGTCTGGAGTCTGTCCTTCAGTGTGCAATAGCACAATGGCTGTGAGATATTCCAAGCACCACACCTCTTCTGCCGTGAGCAGAAGGGAGGGGATGATGTCAGACTGAATCCAGATTTCCTAACTTTGAGGTCACAGTTATGCCCTAAGATGGGTAGCAGAGAGGGCCTGAGGGTGGTAGAATGCATTTGAGCTCATGGGTGCTTGTTTGCGTGTTTGGGATGTTTTGTTACCCAGCATGGTTGAATGAACATAATGATTTAGTTTGGGTGGGTCAGAGGGACTGAATAGCTAGAATAAAAATTTGAATGAATAAGCTCTTGTATTTGAATAGCTATCAAGTCTCATAACCCTTCTTGTCAAACATCTGACTACATTTTTAAATAACTAACTGATTTTTTCTACCAGGTGTTGGCAAATGAGTCCAAATAGAGAAGTATTAAAGGGGATTTTGGAAGGGACGTAGGCTAGATAAGAGACTGAGAATAATGACAGTCTCTCTTTCCCACTGCTTGTTCTCAGCAGGACCTGCCTTCTGGTTCTTGCTCTTTGAGCAGGTTCAGTGCTGGTTGTTAGATCAATAGTAAAGTGTGTTTTGGGGATTACAGTCACAGCCAGAACAGGCAGCATCATGGAGACAGGTTGATCCCAGAGGCTTTCTGGAGAGGGGAGGACTCTGAGGTGACAGGTGACGGCCTTGTTGGTACCTGCTGTGCCATACCCGAACCGCAGCGTCTCCTGCAGTGACTCCTGTGTTAGAAGACCCTCTGAAGCAGACAGGTCCTGTGGCTATAGCAGTGACTGGCCACAAAACCAGCCTTCCAGATCTGCCTCAGCAAAAGTGGGAGGGGAAAGCTGTGTGTTTGGGATGCCCTTAGCAACGCCACATGTGTGCCAACTCCTGGGTGTAAGTTGGGTGGGTTTGTCACCTGGGTGAGGGACGCAGTTGCATGTTTGATGGCTCCCATTTAGCTGCCTTGTAGGATCAAAACCTAGTCTGCATGTCATTTCTGACTGCTGAAAACATCCTTGCTTTTCTGATTCATGCTGAAGTTCTCGCCAAGGCAGCCTGGTAACGGAGCCCTTAGCTGGTAGTGGTCAGCGAGAGCTGTCTTGGTTTAGACCCATCGCCTTTTGCTTTTTATAAAATAGCAATCAGCTTACACCCCTTAAAGATACTTTGTACACTCGTATAATTCTGTGCCATTTTGAGAAACAGAGACCAGCATGTTGGAACTGAAGAAACTTGCCTGAGCTTGTGACAGGTTGTTATTATTAGTGGGAGCAGAGTCTGGCTCCTATGATAGCTACCACTTTCGTCTGTTGTCATGTCTGCAGAGGCAGCAGCTCCAAAAGACATAAAACTGGGAGGAAGAAAGACACCTCCTTTCTCCCCAGGTAAAGTTTTAATAATAAGAAACATCACGTGTAAAGACTTTACGTTGAAGTTTATTATGTGTATAAATTAGATAACAGACAAGGGAATGACACTGTATCTTCAACAACTGTCTTCTGCTTTTTAAAAAACCAAAAATGATTGGAAAAGAATTAACAAAGACCTACTAGTGTCATATAAAACAGTCTATACCTCACAGGAACCATGTGGCTCCACAGAAAAAGTGATCACAGTATTATCTAGCAGTATAAAAATACTGAGCAAACAGAGCTCTGGCGAGCTTTGCATTTCTGAGGAGAGACAGATGTCAAAGCTGCATTTCTGATCCTGTAGGATTTTTGCAGGCACTCTGTAAAGCAACAACAATTCTTGGCCATTGTTTTTAGCTTTTTCTACCCTTAGTTTTTGGTGATAAAGTTAGTCTCTGAGAAGAGCTCACACCAAGCATGGGAGAGACTTTGCCTGAGCCCCCTTACAGCACACTCTGATTTCTGGGAAGAAAAGTCTCCTAATATTAGTGGCAGAGCCAAGATCACAGTACCCAGTCAGAGGGAATTTCTCTCGGAAGGACTGGGGAAGGTGGATTAGTTCATAGTGAGGGAAGGCACGAAGAGAAGGTGAAGGTCCTGCTTCTTCACATGGCAAACAAGCCCACAGCGACTGTCGTGGCCAGGAAGCCAAGTGCCAGGATCCACCGTACCAGGGGAGTGGTGGGCATCATGCCTGTGTGTCTCCTGTTTGTCTTCTCGCATTCTTTCCCAGGCGCTGCACCTAGATTGAAGAGGAAAAAAAAAAAGGTGGGTGAGAAGGGGTTGAGGCAAGAAGCTGCTGGTTGGCCATGCTTGCTCTCGCCAGTGCTGGAGCAGACCCTGCTGGAGTTGTCAAGGGGAGAGCGAGGAATCCCCGAGGGAAACAGCGGCAGCAGGTTCTGCTCTTCTGGGGTGGGTGAACAAGGGAACCAGCAGATTTGACCTGGGAATCACAAAGGCTCACAACCCCTCTGCCTTACGTGAGTACCGGCCTCTTCCCTTGTCTCCTTACAGGCTTGTAAATGCTCTGCCCAGCTCCATCAAACCCCTGGTGTATGCAGAAGAGAGCCAGATAATTAAGCTGGAATTTTAAAAGGCATTTTGTCTCCTGCTTCCTATTGATTTAATTGGTTAGGCATCTAATGACTTTAAACAGGTAGTCCTTAGCACTCCAGACAAATAATTTTCCCAGTACAACTTCACAATGGGGTTCCTCATCGAACACCAAATTCTTCCGAAAATCCTACTTTAAAGAGTGTATTGGGAAAGGAGCAGCAAAGTTTCACAGGTATCTTTTACTGCCCTTCCTAAATAAGTTGGTTTAAGTGTCATTGTCTAGAGATGCGCAAGACGATGTTTGCTTTTCATTCTTTGCCACAGAAAATGGTGGTTCAATCCAGTATGCACTGAAAAAATATGTTTTAGTTTTATAATATGTAGGTCATAAGGGCTTTTTTATTTGAACCACATGTTATCAGGGAAACCACTCTCCTCCGTAAACATCTGAGCCTGTTCCTAACTTGGTCGCAAGCCTGACTCCATGAAAAGGGATTGCGCTGTTCACAGCCGCTACTCGGACTTCACCCAGTTCTGGGTCAGGACTTGGCAGCAGATGGAGCTTTTTCAGTTTTGCAGAACTGATGGGCAGCCAGCACATCTCCACTTTCCACCTGGTTACATTTCACCATCCAGAACAGCACTCACTGTAAACCCAGTACACTTGCAGGAATGTTTTCAGAAAATACTTCTGAATGGCAGGAAAATGGCCAGAGAGAGATTTAGTTCGAAAAGACAAGATTTTGGATGGGGCTGTGTGTCCAGAAGAACCTTCTGTCAGCATCTCAGCACCATGGCTGAGCTGCTGGGCCCAAAATTGCCACGTTTGCTTCTGTGAACTCAAGGCCAGTTTTCCTTGCCGTCAAAACTCATGTGGCGGATGAACCTCACTCTTGTTAAAACCTAAGAGGAGGAGAGGGGAGTCTCTTCTTGTAAAGCTCCCCCATTGACACTATTTCTGGAGAACCCACATGTGTTATCTGTGCTGTGGTCATGTCTAGAAGCAGCTCTGCACACACCAGTGCCTCTCCTTGCCCTGCCTACTGATGGCTGGAGAAGAGATGGGGCAAACACCTCATGCCTGTTTCTCAGTGGCTTTTATAAAGAAGAAGAGAGGAAGGGAGGAGAACAAAACCACAAGGGGCAATGTTAAACACCTGCACTTAGAAGTGTCTTACCATGCTCATATGATTTGTTCACACTCCTTGTGCGAAGCTCTGCCTTCGGCTGCCAAGGATGACCATTCTCCTGGCCCTTAGACACGAGCTCCTGCAGCGCCTCAAACACCTGAGGAGAGGGAACATTGTCTCATTATAAGGCCTCTTCTTTCACTGGACCCCTTGCCCCTGCCCCAGGCACTTTAGGAAGCAGAGAAAGACACAAGCCTTCAGTCCAAGTCTCCTGGCCCTTTTTGCACAGAACATAATCTGCCTGTGTGGTTGAGAGCATGTCTTTCAAACTCCTTGTTCACTTTACAGGTTCTCCCTGAAGCTTCCAGCTCAGGAGAAAGCTGTTGCCCGTCTTCTCATGGGAAGGAAAGCAAGGTACTTGTGCATCTAGTCAGCATCCACAGATGACCTGTGGGGCTGTACCACAGAGGTAGGACAGATAGGTGGTGATCCCCACTCCCAGTATAAGCCCTCACTCACATCTGAATAATGGCACATGGAAGAGACTGAATTCAAACCATAGGGGAGGGAGAAGAGATGTTCACAGACAACCCTTTTATTAGGCTCCTAGGTTGGACAAGTGTAGCCATCCAACTCTGACTAGCTCACTCTAATCCATGACTTCCCGTAAGCTCCACAGCAGAAATACCAGCTGTGCCTTTCCCCTGTAGCTATTATCTTGTTTGCCAGAGGGTGTGGGCTGGCTGGTTGTTACTCACCTGTATATTTAGCAGGAATGCTTTCTTGGCCTCCTCCAAGACCCTTTTCTTAGTGGCATGATCCATCTCAAGGGCATTCATGCGGGAGCGATAGAGCTGCTTGAACTTGGTGGCATTGGACACTCCGTCGAAGGTGAAGAAAGCCAACCCTTCTCCAGTGCTGGGCAGCTGGAGGGCCTTTTGGGCAATTTTCTTCAGCACCTGCCCCCCAGACAGGTCTCCCAAATACCGAGTGTAGGCATGGGCCACCAGGAGCTCTGGGTGGTTCTTGCCTACATAGTGGAGCCTCTCAACGTATTTCTGGGTAGCCTCAGGACATGGGATCTCTTTCCTCCAGTTGCTGCCATAGAAGTACTTCAGGTCTTCCTCCAAGGCAGCTTTCCGGTGCAGCTCCGCCGGAAAATAGACGGGGGCATAAACTGGGTTGTCCTTGTTACGTTCAATCTCTTCCTCCAGAGCAGAGTAGATGAAGTACAAGGATGCTGTAACCAGCTGAAAGAGAAGGAAGAGAATGAGTTACAGGTGCATCTGTCTGTATTGTTCAGGTTTTGGGGACAAATCCTGCTAATGAAAGTTACCCATTGACACACACTGTGTGGGTCAGGGATATCTGTGATGTTCCAGGTTTCCCATGCAGAAAACAGAGTTGCAAGGTGCAGCAGGACACCGTTTAGCCCTTTCTGTTCTGCTTGAGGCAGCATCAGGTAGGACTTAGGACCTTTCCAGCAGATATTGGTCTCACATGACCTTAAAAGCCACTGCCTTCGCTATCAAGTCAAAGTTCTTGCAGCTTGATGTAATGGAAACTGGAACCCCATGAAATCATGCCTGGGCTATTCTCCTTGTTCCCTTGATCAATAGAGAGGGGGGTATTCCCAAAGGTATACTCTCTGGTGCATTGTTCAAATCTGAATGCTTCAATATGTGGCTTCCCTTTGTGGGACCTTGTCAGACGATGACACACCCTGTTTATTTTCCAACATATTCATCCTGTTGGCATCCCACCACCCTGGGAACTGAGGCACCACCGCTCTCCCCGTTCAGACTTGCAAGTGGGCTTGCCTCCTCGGTTGCCCCCAGGAGACAAGCTAAGAGGCGGGTGGAAGCACAGCCTGCCTCTGAAAGCCGCCTCTGTGAGGGAGCCCTGCGAGGCCCTGTGTTCTCCTCTCTATTTTTAAACCATTGTTATTGTTGTTTTTCCCAGCTTATGCGATACTTTCTTCTATCTGCCAGCTTTTCCACGTGGCGTAAGACAATCCAGCTGTGTTCTTTCCTTCCTTGGGCATGCTCTTTTCAGAGGCTGTATATATATTTACACCCACACCACCCCCTTCCTTGCACTGGAATCCCTTCTCAGCAGGAAAGAGTAAAATGCAAAGGTATAGTAGTACAGGTGAGCCAGGGTTTTTTTGGGGGGATTACACCGATGACAGCAGAGAAAGCAGTTTACTCTCACACAAAGCAATCAGAGTTGTCATTTCAACTTTTCCCCACTGTTCCAGTAAATAGGACTTTGATAAGCACACAGGCAGTGGCTTAGTTGTGGAAACAAATATTCCGATTCTGAGGGCCCACGTGTGAGGGTAGATGTATAGGTTTGCCAAGAGAGTAAACAAAATCAGAGGGTTTTTTAAACAATAACCAGTTATCCAGCTTCCTGGAAAAGAAATAAATATGGGAACATTGCCTAACAAATTAAGAAAGTATAACTT
Organism: Streptopelia decaocto; assembly: GCF_964273445.1. Classification (NCBI taxonomy): domain Eukaryota; kingdom Metazoa; phylum Chordata; class Aves; order Columbiformes; family Columbidae; genus Streptopelia; species Streptopelia decaocto. The sequence goes on from NC_138663.1 coordinate 57,406,410, forward strand.
GACTGGTTGTTTTCAGAGGCAGGTAGTGGTTTAATGGGAAATGTGGCTTTTGAAAACAGTCATTACTTTTGAAAACTCACGTCACATCTCACTCCCCCGATAGCATGTAAATATCTTCTAAGAAACTGAGCTGCATTTCTGAAGGCCTGAGTTTAATTTACAGTATTGCCAGCCTGTCTCAAAGTTCACTGCCTAACCAATGTCACATTTCTAACAGCACAAAGTCAGCACTTGAGATTAAATTTATGCTTGACTAAGTGTCCTTAATGTGACCGGTCAGAAATAAGTAGTCTTTTTCCTACTCCTGTGGATTTATTTGCCAAGGAACAATTCAACAACAAAGTAATTAAACCATAGGGTGAATCACTGGCTGTTATTTGCAAGCCCATGCGTCACACCCTATAGCCTCCTAGGAATTTCTGGCATAGGTGTGTACTTTGTTTTTACCTATGGCTTTGTTATGTGGCTCACATCCCAGGAATCATGTATCTAGGCAGGTTAGCTGCAAACGAATATCTGCAAGTGTTTCTCTTTTGTTTTAAGTAAAGCAACAAGTTTCTACCTGTTAGTGCCAGACATGGCGTGTTCATACTCAGTCTGCCTGTGAGTTGTTATTGTTCATGGTCTCAGCTCTGGTATAACCCAAGTGACAACTGAAACATTGCGAAGTTCAGTGCCAGAGATGATCCCACATCCTCACTTTCTCCCTCTTCCATCATTATTTCTAGCTGTAGCTGCTTAGAGTGTTATAAAATTATTATTATCCCTCTTTTTGTAATTTCAGCCACTCGACTATCTGCACATAGTCCTGTTTCCATTAACTATCATTGCCAATAATTAGCATGCAGTAATTTATGAAGAGAAGAGCAACTGAATTAATCCCATCAACCTCTTTGTCTTTTCATCCTGTTTCAGCCTGGCTGCCTGTCCTCATATGCACAGTCCCACCGCATCCCTTCTGCAAGAGGAGTCGGTAAGATCTTAGGGTGCTGGAGTTTGATGGAGAGCGTGTATTGCAGGGGAGATGCTGATCCCTGACAGCTGTAATGCAAAGCACCTCCTTCCTTGCGCCGTCCCCCTCCTCCCCGCTTTAGTCCCCACGCAGCCCTGTCTGATCTAACAGTGTATTTCCCGGTGAGGAAATCCCATCCCAAAGCAATGCTGCTACCAAGTACCTTAAACTCGTGGAGTGACACCTGCCCCTTCTGGAAATTCTTCATGAACGGCGTGTTCTCCGCCTGCTCGTGCACCTCCTTGGTAGCTTCCTTCAGCAGTTCTGACAGGTCCTTGGACATGCTGGGGAAGAGCAGCAAAACAGATGTCAGTGCTGCCGCTCTCCTCTGGCAAAATGGATCTTAACTCTCCAGGAAAAAAGGGTTGGCAGGAGAAGGAGCAGATCGTTCCCAAAAGCCACAGATGGGAACTGGGGAGCACCAGCCTCCCAAATGCTGTCCCGTGCGAGGAAGACTGACAGACTCCATCCAGAAGTGAAAGCAGCAGCGTGCAGTTCCCTGCAGAGCAGGCACAGGAACAGCACGCCTAAAAGCAGGGGGAGAAACACAACACTCTGCCGACAAAAAATTTCCCTCTCGTTCCCATCCCGCTCTCACCTTTCGGAGCTGTGTGTCTGAGATGTTTCCATGTTTCTCCTCTTTGTTTGACTCCTCCGCTTCCCTGTTGTTTTTTTTCTTGCTTGTGTTTTCCTCCTTGTGCTCCCAAGACAGTGGAGCTCTGAGCTGAGCAGCACAGCTCCTGCATCCAGCTTTATAGTTCCAAGCCACGTGAGCAGCCGAACCGCTGACCTCAGTGTGAGCGCAAACTTCTTGCAACACAACTGCACTTCCCTTCCCAGCCTGGCTGTCACCCTTTCCTCGCCTGCAGCCCCCGGGGACCAGAAGAAAGTCACCTGATGCCTCTTGGTAACTAAGCACAAACCAGAGGATATCCAGCAACTTCTCCTTCCAGGGTGCCCAGCTCCGTAACCCTTTCAGCGCAGTGCCCATGGCAGGCAGAGCCCAAGTGCTGCAGGAGATGCTGGGGGCAGTGGGGTTGGACAGGGGGGCTGGATTTACAGGGCTAGTGCCTGCGGCAGGGTGGGTAGCCTCCTCTCCTTGCACCCCAGTCTGTGGCACCCTGCCTGGGGGAGCTGGTGCAGCACCTGCTCTTGCATGACTTCGGTGTAAACCTCTTATTTCCCATGACCTTGCACATCTTCAGAGAGTATTTCAGGTAACACAGCACCTGTGGGCCAGGGGATGGGGAGCTCAACACTACAGATTGGGAGCATACCCCCCTGCCCTTCATGGCAGGAAGCACAGCAGGGACCCTGGGGGATGTACCGGCTGTGGGGTGATCTGGCTGCTGTGGCACATGCAAACACCAGCCTTGGTCTGCAAGTGCCAGAACTGCCCTTGCACAGCGCCAGGGAATAAATCCTGTCACCTTGCGCAGAGCCAGCACAGGTGTGCCAGCACACGTGTGCAGTGAAATCCCTCCTATGCTCTCTTGTGCATGGAGAAAATACCGTCTGATTTGTGTGGCAACTGGCCCCCGCTGTTAGTGCAGCTGTATGCAGGGCGATTTAGGAGAACAGTACACCATCTCCTGGATAGCCAGAAAACTGGGGTAGCTGGTGCACTGAAAAGATGTCATACAAGACTTGGAGGGAAAGTGAGGAAGTCTGCGGAGACTTCCAAAAGCAAATAATTTCTCTGATTTGGTAAAAGAGAGATGGACAAGGTGCTTCTTCCAGTAGCTAGCTGCTCTGCTGTTTTATCTGGTGAAGTGGTCAATGGGGCAGCCAAGAGGTGAAGCGGGGCCCTTCATTTCCAGCTGTAGCTGTGCTGGGAGCAGGGCCAGCCAGGACAGACCATGCATTGGCCAGCTGTACTTTGGAAAAACACAGGTTCTGTGCTGCAGCCAAGGAGCAAGGCACTTAGAGCCACCATTCCCCTGCTGCTGTGGGTGTGAGAAAGCCCCGTGCAGGGGGTGGTAGGAAGGCAGAGCCTGGGGAGGAGGGAGAAGGGCTGTGACATCTCTGTCTCTCTGTCTTTCCCCTTCAGCAAGTCCACTCTGTGGCTTCGCTGGTGGATGTGGCTGTCCAAGCCAGACGCTTTGCCTGTCTCCCTGTCCCTGCACCTACACCTGGCCACAGCTGGGTTTGGTGCTGTAGGTTAGAGAGACATGCTGGAGGAGATATGCTTCCATGCTTGTTTTTCGAGTTGGGCAGACATCTGGTGTGCGGTGCAGCGCTCAGGAAGGATTACTCAGCGTTTCCACCCTGACTCAGCCAGACTTTTCCTGTCTTGCTTTTGTCTTTTAAAGCAACAGTGCATGCTAGCAAAAGCTGTCACGTTCCACTCTTCGCCCCCGTGCCATCGCAGACAACTGGCTGCTGGCTTGCTTGTTTTTCTGTGAGGTAAAATAAATGTTTCTTGGGATGTGTGAATCTTTAAAGCAAGTGTGACAAAGCTCCAAATATCCCGAGAGAGGCTTCCTGTGCAGAGCCCATGGGAGCACAGGGCTGCATGGCCAGTCCCTCCTGAAAATATTGATGCCATTTTACCACAAATACAGCCCCAAAATGAGCATTTCCCTCTGGTACCACTACTTATAGCTCACATTTTGTGTCCTTTTCAGCTGAATGGAACAGCTGAGACTGGGCCCAGGTCTCCAGAAAGGCCAAAATGCCCTGCAGCAAGATGGAAGGAGAACTGAAAGTAGGGTGTCATCATCTTTATAGTTGCTGGCCCAGGGCATTTCTGGCCCCATCCGGTGCTTTGCAGTTAGGACTTGCATTGCTTCTGCTGTGCTGTTGCTTTGCGATGCGGGGAGGTTAATGACACCGAGTGCGCCAAAGTGCTGGCAGAGATCTGCGAGGGACTGTCTGTTCCTAGAAGAGAACTTGGGAAGTCACAGAATCATAGAATCATGGAAACATAGAATAGTTTGGGTTGGAAGGGACCTTCAAAGGTCATGTAGTCCAACCCCCTACAATGAGCAGGGACATCTTCAACTAGATCAGGTTGCTCAGAGCCCCGTCCAGCCTGGCCTGGAATGTCTCCAGGGATGGGGCATCTACCACCTCTCTGGGCAACCTGGGCCAGTTTCACCACCCTCATTGTAAAACATTCTTTCCTCATGTCTGGCCTGAATCTCCACTCTTTTAGTTTAAAACCATTACCCCTTGTCCTATTGTGACAGGCACCACTAAACAGTCTGTCCCCATCTTTCTTATAGGCTCCTATTAGGTACTGAAAGGCCACAATAAGGTCTCCCCAGAGCCTTCTCTTCTCCAAGCTGAACAACCCCAGCTCTCTCAGCCTATCCTCACAGCAGAGCTGTTCCAGCCCTCTGATCATTTCTGTGGCTCCTCTGGCCCCTCTCCAACAGGTCCATGTCTTTCCTGTGCTGAGGCCTCCAGAGCTGGACACAGAACTGCAGGTGGGGTCTCACCAGAAACGAGCAGAGGGGCAGAATCACCTCCCACGAACTGCTGGCCACACTGCTTTTGATGCAACCCTTGCAAGTGATTCCCAGAGGAAGGAGGTGTATGCTTTTAGCAGAAAGAACAAACTGGCCCTCAGAGCAACTCACTCTGGGCATGGTGAGCTACTGGAAAGCAAGGCCAGCCCACATCTGGGTCACTGTGAGATTTTTCTTGGACCACATCGAAGTGTCAGATCTGTGGTCTCCATCGTGCCTGCCAGGAGTCCTGTTGTCTCTTACTCTTCTAGCAAGCAGCAGCCGGGTGGTTCCAGAGCTGCTCACTGTGAGGGCGATGTGCATGGGCACCAGTGAAACTGCCTGGGAGATTTCTAGCAAAAATGAATCAAGTAGTCTCAGGCAAGATATTTGTAATAGTTACTGCTGGGCTTAAAAGCCTCTATCTGCACAGCCCAGCCCCTGAGAAAATGCTTCATCAAGACATTGTGTAGATAAATGGTTAACAACAGAAAGCTATCAAGGGGTTGGTGTTTTCATCATGGGTAGGGAAGTGGGGGATTTTATCCTCTTTATAAACTTAACAGCATGTTCTACCAATAAATCTAGAGCTAGAAACACCTAGTTACACAGGCAGTTACAGAGTGCCAAGCCAGCTTGTTTAAACCCGTGTGGGAAATCACTGTTTCACGCCGGGCTCCAGCACGCAGCTCCTCGCAGCTCGGCTCTGCTCAGCTTGGTTTAGCTGGGAGGGAAGGCACGTCTGGGTGGAAGCCAGCCTTCCTTCACTGGCTCAGAGGGGTTAATGGGCTCTCTCAGACCGTGACACAGCAAAATGCAGCTGCCTGTTTTGCACATGGAAAGCTGACTCAGTAACCAGGAATGGCTGAGTAATGGTAGGGGAAAAAAAAAAAAAAACAACCAACAAAACCACCAGACAACAAAGAACAAAGAAGTTGCGATAATGGCTTAACGTGACTTGCTGAAGAAGGGAGTCAGTGCTGGAGTGTAGGGGGATGTGCTGTGGGTTAATTCATGTTTAGCAAAGGGAGATTGCTGAGCCCAGCCTGTCTTGAGCAGCACAGATTGTGCTTACTCCCGTCAGCATTGAACAATCCAAACCAGATCAAAGATACATGAGGAAAAAGGGAGTTTGGGACTGAAACACACTGGAAATCCCCCTGGGGAGCACAGGCGCTGCGGGTATCATTTGTACTGGCCTCACTGGTACCTTTGGTAGGGTCCTATAGATGGACATGGCTGCGCTGGGCAAACCCCCATGTGGGAACCCCAGAGACCGACACTGTGGGAGACAGAGGTGCACGCAGATTTCTCGGGCATAAATGAACCAGCATGACAAAACCAGGATGTGCAGATTACAATACGTATTTTTTATATATGTATGGATATATACATGCTGCAGCACATGGGTGTCTCCAGCACATGGCTGTGAGCAAGGAGAGAGCTCTGGGCTGGCTGGGAACAGAGCAGGAAGGAGGAGGGAGAACAGAACAAGCACCCTACAAGGTATGTGCCTGTTCCGTGACCAGAGACCCAGGGTCAGGCAGCAACCTAAAGTGTGAAGCAGGTCTCCAGGTTACAGGTACACTGGGCTGAAATTTTGGGGGAGAGTGCATAGAGCCCACCACGGTGCTCAGAGTCTCAATGCTGGTGGGGACAGACTCTGTGACCTGCTGGGGCTCTGCCTTAGGAGCAAAAGGCACGTGCGGGAGGGAGCAGGGCAGAGTTAGCAAATAAAAATCTCATTTGTACAATTGCTTCACTCTGTGCTACCTCCTTTGTTTCGGTGCTACAACCGTGTAAAACAAAGTGTGCCCCGACCGCGAGACAGGACAAACTGTGAAAATCTGGATTTGGAAATCCCACACATGCAACAAGGAGGACCTTGCGCCACAGCTCACACCTGTTTCTAAGGGGAGGGGAGGAGATGGGGCTGGAAACCAAGTTTTGCGAAGAGAGTGAGACCCAGGCCCCCCCGCCCAAGGTTTCCAAACCACCTCTGCGTGGTTCCCTGTCCCTGGAGTATGGGAGATGCGTGTCCCCCTCCTGCAGGGCGCTGGGCAGTCGGTGGGCTGTGAGCAGCCAGGGCTGTTTCTGGAGATTTCTCCGATTGTCCCGAGAAGCGGAACGGGGGCCAAGAGCAGCAGCTGCAATCCCAGGGCGGCGCAAAGGAAACCGCCCCTTGAACAAACATCCTCACATGGCCCCTGCTCCACCATGACTCAGCAAAACAGCCCCTCCGCCACAGCCTGAAACCTTTACTCAGCAATACTGGGCGACCCGGCGTGACCCTGACTCAGCAGGACGCCCACGCTGGGGAAAAGACGAGTCAGCATTAGCGAGAGGCGGACTGCGGGGTTTGGGGGTTCACGCAAGAGGTGGGAGTCCCGGTGGGATGTGCAGCATCGCTGGCAGCGGCAAAACGCTCCCCCCACTCCAGCTGTGCTTCCCAGTGCTCTGCAGCTGCACAGGGGGCAGGAAAGGGCAGAAAGGTCAGGAAAGCTGGTGTCCCTGGCCACCAAATCCGCACACCTCACCGACCTGGGGACACGGAGGGCACTGTGGCCGTCTGCCCTGAGAGCAGGATGGTCCCTGCTCCATATGGAGGGAATAGGGGCGTGGGAACACTGTTCTCTGGGGTGCTGGGGGGGCACCCAGCTTCACCTGTGCTGGTAGAAAACACCAAACCCAGGAGATACAGGGTGTGGGAAAGAGTTTAATTTAGAGATTGGCATGTGGGGCATGTGGAATTTAAGTGACTTGCCCAAGGTCATACAAGGTGTCTGTGGTACAGCCTGTGTCTCCCCTTCCCCCTCCCTTTTTGTAACTCATTATCAAAGGTCACCCCAGGACAGGCAGACAAGTGTATGTTTAACCCATGGAGCTTCTGTTTGTTTTTAAAGCATGACACTACCTGCTAACGAGAAGGAATAAGACAAAGAGTGGTCATCATGGGCAGGTATTTCTTCAAAGCCCTTAATTTAGGGGGCAGGGTGGGCTCAACATTAGAAATCCCCATGCACCACGGTGCTTATGGACCACAGCAGCTACTGCAAAAGAGCAGGAACATCCCCCTTTTTGGGGAGGTCTTCTCTAGCGTGCCCGGCACAGGGGAGCCAGGTCTGTTGGCTCTGTGTAGCTGAGACCCCCTTCCCTTGAGCAGTGCCTGGTACAGCAGGACCTCAGGGCTGTGGCTGCGGCTCTTAAACTAAATAATCATTAACAAGAGCACCTGGCAGACGTGGAATGTTGAATTTGAATTAAAGTGTTCAGCTGCTGGGTATGGTTTGGCAGAAGCGAAAGGCACCAAAGGTGCTTGGCACAGGGTGAGCCACCCCCTATCGCTCTGACGGAGCTGGTGGTCGATGGTATGAATTGCTGCACAAAAGGTGTCAGCGCAGGCAGGCAGAGAGGCACTGCTGACTGCAATTCACACACAACCCGGCTTTCTTTTTTTTCCTATTTGGACCGAAATTGTGCAAAGGAGCTCAGAGAAATCGGCACCTATCTCCCACTGAGACTGGTCTGGTTTTTAAGGCCCTTTATTTTTGGTCAAGGAGCTAAAAATAGCACTGAAGTGCCTCGCGGTGATTTTTCTAAACAGATTTTCCTGCTGCTTTGTACTGCTGAAAGAGCCTCTCCTAAAGCTGAAGGAAAGCTGTGTCCTTGCCTTACCCCACCATCAAATTCACCTTGTGCCTGATCCATGCTTTTCTGCTGAGATCACTCAGGAAAACACAGCTCCTGGAGACTGGCACATGCGGCATTCCTGTGCCAGGACGGAATTACTGATTCTCACAGAGAAGAGCCCCCAGCCTTGCTGTTGCAGAGCAAAACACCCCCTCGCCCCGTGACCAGGGGCTCCTGGCAAGGACCAAGGTCCAGCCCTGCAGAAACACTGCTGGAAACGGTGCTGCAGCAAACTTCTCCTGCTCCTGGGAAGCAATCCTGTCCCCCCTCCCCCACTTACATCCCTCTGACCCTGCAGGGTGGCGGAAGCGAATCTGCCTGCTTGTGCAGTCTGACCCTGCTGCAGTTCCCCTGCACCCTGACACACACACGGGATTTTGCAAGGACAAGGGCAGATAGGGAAGAGTGAGATTTTGCTTGTACGCCCATGCCCCTGAGTCCCTGTCTCCTTGCTCAGGTTTCACCGGTCACTGACACAAAGCAACAGGGATGCTTGTTCACCCAACACGTGGCGGAGCTGCTGGACGCCAAGTGGGATGGATGCTCTGGGTGCCCTAAAAGCCAGGGGAGATCAGGCAAGTCAATGAAAGAGAAATCTTCTCGGGGCTACCAAACACCTTGGCATCACCCTGGTGCAAGAAGTCACCTCTGTCTGCATGGTTTGTGGAAGTATCTTCAGGAGAAACAGAAAAAAACCCCCAGACTGGCTGCCAGTGCAACTCCTTGTGTTGTACCAGTGACCATCGGCCACCTTCATTTCCTTGCTCCCAAGCATTGCAGCACCTACTTTTCCTCTCATATGTTTCCACATTTTCCTATCCTCCTCTCTTTTCTCTCTTCTTCTGCTTCCATTTGCTTAACCCCCCCCACAGATAAAATGAGTTACCTACAGAAATTTTTTCCTTCCTCACAACCCCCTCTCTGCTGCCCACCGGGTCCCCAACATATGTCCCTTCTCAGTATCTCCATCTGCCATAAGCAGCACCACTAACAGTGATCTGAAGGGAAGGGGAAGTGGCTTTATTCTCATTTTGTGAAGGAAGGGAGAATTTCTTTACCCATGACAAGCTTTGAGGAAGTTTTGACATGGCAGAGCAACACGAAAGTCCTGTGGGATGGAGAACAGCCTTCCCAGTGCACTAGCATGGGGTACTTCTGTGATTATTTGTGAGAACGATGTTGTGGGAAATCAGGAAATGTTTTTGTTAACCGCTCTTTAAAAAAATAAAAAATCATATACTATTAGGAAGTTAGTAGTAGGTAAAAGAGAAGCTTGTTTTTTTTTGCCTTTATGCATGTGATATTGGTGTGCCAAGAACCACGCAACCCAAACATCATGGAAATTCTCATTAACTTTTAGCATGTATCTGATTTTCATGGATGTGGAGCAACTCTGACCCAGTACAAGGAAGTCATGCCTTTCTTCAGCTTACATAGAAACAACTGTTCTGGGTCACGCAAAATATCCATCCAGGTCAGGATCCTGTTCCCAGTGTGGTTATTAAGAGATGCTCAGACATGGCACGAGCGCTCCTTCCCGGTCCGTGGGCAGTCGCAATGCCCGAACGTGTGCTCTGGAGCAGCTGCTGTGTGTATCCATGCTGGGCTACTGCTTGCAGCATAATTCTTAGAATAAGGAAAATCTTTGTTTTGTTTTGTTTTGTTTTGTTTCCAGTGGTTGCTTAGCCTGCTAAGCAAGCCAGTGCCAAGCAAGAGGCTGTGTCCTCTGTGGTTGACGGAGCTCAGGCTGAGGCACCACAGCCATCTGGTGGTCAGAAGAGAGCAGGCAGCGTTATTTTTTTAAAAATAGCAACATGAGAAAATACTTTTAAAAAGGAAAAGGCAGTTAAAGGACTTCTTCATAGTGGTGTAATTTTATATTTTCATAATCGTAATGCAGTTCCTGCCAATGGAAAACGCTTGACCCTTGTGGACCTGGCAGTTTTTTTCCTACAAGTTCCTCCTTGGAAGAAACTCTGCAACATTATTCAAGCTATTACTGGTAAAATCTATAACAAGTATGATTGTGAAAGTGCTAATTTGGGCATAGAAAGATTCCATGCGCTCATCCTCATTTTTCATATTGTCACTTGTGTGAGAAAAGTTACATCAGCCCTGTGGGATAAATCTCTGTGTCAGGTGCCCCACGGTGAAAAGCACTGTGACCATGGCTGGCTGCGTGGTGGGGAGGGGACAGGGTCGCCCAGAGGGCCACCAGCAGCACTCTGAATTGTCACCTGTTGGTCATTGCTTCAAACTGACCCCACTTGGCAGTCACCAAAAACCCTTCCCACCTGTTCGCCCCGTGACGAAAATAGTGGTGTGGCAATTCCCCTGCGCCCAAGTCTTCCTTAGGGACGGTCCCCTCTTGGCTTTGCCAGCACCATGTGCCAGCTCTCTGGGGAGAAAGAAAACAAGGTGAGGGTGGAGAAAGGATCCTTATCCCAAGGTGGGCTCAGGGCATCCCAAGGGCAGCAAAGGGGAGCTTGGGTTCCCTGTGCTCAAGGTATACATTTGGGCATGGCTTCAAAAGCCAAAGGTTCCTCTTCCAGGGGAAAGTGCAGGCGATGCACTGAGACAGCTGGAGATACCGAGAGCTTTAAGCTCTCACTGAGGCACGAACTGGTGTTCAAAACATTACCCGTGTGAAGAGGTTGGTGTCCTGTGCAAATGCTGATTGGGCACCATAAACCCTCCCTTCTTGGCAGAGCCAGGCAGCCTCCAGGCACCGGCAAGAGGGTTTGGGCATCAGGCCCCATGCTCACTCTGGCCCCGAAACTGCAAAACTCATCAGCCTGGGCTCCATTTTGCTTCTGCCTTGCTTCCTGGTAGAAAAGAATCTGGGGGTGTTGGTCAACAGCAGCTGCACATGAGCCAGCAGTGTGCCCAGGTGGCCAAAAAGGCCAACAGAATCCTGGCTTGTATCAGGCCAGCAGGACTAGGGAAGTGATTGTCCCCTGCACTCGGCACTGGTGAGACTCCACCTCAAATCCCGTGTTCAGCTTTGGGCCGCTCATTACATTGAGGTGCTGGAAAGAGTTCAGAGAAGGGCAACAAAGCTGTTGAGGGGTCTGGAGCACAACTCTGATGAGGAGCAGATGAGGGAACTGGGGCTGTTTATCCTGAAGAAATGGAGGCTGAGGGGAGACCTTATCGCTGTCTATAACTACCTGAAAGGAGGTTGTAGCATGGAGGGGGTTGGTCTCTTCTCCCAAGTAGCAAGCGATAGGACGAGAGGAAATGGCCTCAAGTTGTGCCAGGGGAGGTTTAGATTGAATATTAAGAAAAATTTCTTCACGAAAAGGGTTGTCAGGCATTGGAACAGGCTGCCCAGGGAAGTGGTGGAGTCACCTTCCCTGGAGGTGTTTAAAAGATATGTAGATGAGGCTCTTAGAGACACGGTTTAGTGACAGTGTTACGTTAGTGGTTGGACTTGATGATCCTGAGTGTCTCTTCCAACCAGAATGATTCTACGATTCCTCTCCTGTAGGTGCTCCAGGAGTGGAAGCTCAGCATTTGTCCCTTTTGCCTTTCATCCTTGTTGTGTTTTTCAGTTGAGGCTGGCAGGAGGGAAGCTGCAGGGGCTCTCAGACCCTTGTGGCTCAGCTCAACATCCTTCCCACAGGAGGGAGCTGCCCTTCCAGGTCTGCAGCACTGAGGGGATGCTGCCATGGCCTGGAACTCATGGACCTTCATGATCCTTTGACTTCCAGTGTCATCCTGTGGTCCACACTCCCAGCATAGATTCTTTGGTGCAAGCTCTGCACGCCCTGGCTGGTTTGGGGATAAGGCTGCTCTCCAGGAAGCTGATTTTGGCTTTGGGCTTGCTGCAGGGGTGAGAGCAGAGCGCTGTGTGGAAAAATCATTAGGCTGGGCTTTCCTTTCCCCACCACCTCCAGAAGATAGCATGCACACCCTGGTTTGAGGATTGCTTCTCAAAGAGGGTTATATTAAATATATAATGCCACCTGGGGGTCTCCCTGATTCCTCCCAGAGGCATTGGGAATGCAGTTGGAATGGGAAATGGCAATTCATTTTTCCAAGAGACAAACTGTCCAGGGATAATATATACGGTCCCAAATATATCCAGTCCCCAACTGCTTACAGAGGAGGAAACCCAGCACTCCGCTTGTCTCCAGCCCTGCTTTGCTCACAGCTCTTGCCCTCAAGCCTCTGCCTGAGCTGGGTACAGCTGAGAGTGCAGCGCAGGCAACAGGGAGAGGGATTTGCTGAGGTTTGGACAACTTCAGCTAATTACAGAATCACAGAATCACAGAATCGACTGGGTTGGAAAAGACCTCAGAGATCATCGAGTCCAACCCTTGGTCCAACTCTAGTCTGTTTATTAGATCATGGCACTAAGTGCCATGTCCAATCTCAGTTTAAAAACCTCCAGGGACGGCGAGTCCACCACCTCCCTGGGCAGGCCATTCCAATGCCTGACCACTCTCTCTGTAAAGAATTTCTTTCTAATATCCAGCCTAAATTTCCCCTGGCAGAGTTTAAGCCCATGCCCCCTTGTCCTATTGCTGACTGCCTGGGAGAAGAGACCGATCCCCACCTGGCTATAACTTCCCTTCAGGTAGTTATAGAGAGTGATGAGGTCACCTCTAAGCCTCCTCTTCTCTAGACTAAACAACCCCAGCTCCCTCAGCGTCTCCCCATAGGTCTTATGCTCAAGTGCTCCTTACAAGTGCAGGGCTCAGATGACACTTTCAACCTGTTCAACCTCCTTTTACGAATTCTTTCCCCAGCTCCCACTCAGCTGGACACCAGAGGATGGCATGTGGACAGCTGAAGATTCCCTGTGAATACTAGAGCACCCTTTTGTAACAACTGTATTTCTTGCATGTCTTTAAGTGATTTATGGGCTGCAAGGTGGGCATTTGGATCTGGTCACAAGGCAGAGAGGTTAAGAAGAGGAGGTAGTTCACCCTCTTGCTATTTTGAGATGGGCTGTAGTCACCTCCCCAGGCAACCGTGCTTAAAAAGCTGCGAGCGCCTGCCTTGGCTGGCAGCACCCTCAGCCCCCATGCCCTGCCTCATCTCAGCACCACAGTGCCCTTGCCTTTTCGTGCAGAGCAAATGTGGTTGCACGGGTGCACCTCTCTTCTCCCCGCCCAGGCTCCCTCCCTCCCCACGCCAGCACTGACAGCGCACGCATATCTTCAAGGGAAGCTCAAGACTTTGCTCCTTTAATGTGCAATAAAAAAAAGGCAACTCTCCCATGCTCAACAAGAAATCCCACGAGCAGGAGCCCCAGGCTTGGCACCCTCCTCCCTGGCTGCCTTTTACAATTGGGCAGCGTGTGGGGTTTGCTCAGAAGGGTTTTTCTCCCCCTGTGCAAAGGAACTCCTGGCTGCTGCAGGCATGAGATGACTGATGTCTCACTTCAGCTTGGTGCTCACGAGCTGAGCAAGCTGCTCCAGCAACAGCATGGCCTTGCTGGTATAACAGTGTTGATTTAAGAGCCTCCTGCTTTAGGCAACACAGCTCTTCACCCCCAGCACAAACAGCTACCCAGAGGGAGTCTGCAGTGTCGCCCTGATGAGAGGCTCAGAGAGACTCCCCACAACATGGTGCAAGGCATCAGTGGAAGTGAGAGGGGGAGGTGGGATCACATCGGGAAAAGAAGGGAGAAAAGTATCATAATGGGAGAATTAAATTAACTGCAAAGAGTTTGCTGAAGGCACATCCTACCCTTCAGCCTGGGGCACCGCTCGCAGCTCAAGCCCTGTGCACAGCCCAGGGCTTTGGTGACGCAACGGAAACATTCGGGCTGTGGGTGGGATTCTGGATAAAATGGTGGGGAGCAGGAGGAAGGGAAGAGGAAGAGAAGAGGTTGTGAGTGGGAAGGTGTTGCATACCACAAGCACTGGTGCAAGAGAGACTAGAGCAACAGGGCACCTCTATTATACCATTCGTGTTCCTCCTCTGCTACCTGTGATGCTTCGCATCCTCGTTGCGTTCCAGTCTAACACTGGCAGGCAGAGGGCTGGAGAGCCATTCTAGGGATGGGCCGAGGGAAAAGCCAGGCAGGAATGATTTCAGCAGCAGACTGCAGCCTCTCCTGTTTCATGGGCAAGATCTCTAGCTACCTCACTGGAGAGGGGGATGGGGAGCTCCATCCACTTAGCCCACACTGTACCAAAATTAAAAAAAAAAAAAAGACCACTGAACTCCCACATTCTCTAGCAGCTTTGAAAACCCCCTTCACAAGTCTATTGTGTGACATCCCTAAACACAATGAAGATTATCTGAAATCTGAAAGCAGCTTAAAAATAAAAACAACTCAAAGGGGAAACAGGAAGAGAGTGGAGGAAGGGGACAGAGTCCTTCCCCTGCTGGCCCCTGGTCGGAGGCAAGCAAAACAGCACACACAGCCTCTTGCTCCACGGCACACCAGTCCACAGTGTTCACAAGGCAAACATGGCATCATCTTCCTTTTCTTGCTTCCGATGACGGCTGGCAGCAGGAGGGGAGGCAGATGTCCCTGCTGAGGAGCTGGACAAATTGGGTAGCCGGTCCGCAACTTTTGCTCGCTCTTCCAGAAACTTGTCAAACTCTGGGGCGAGAGAAGAGCAGAGGATTAGCAAGGAAGGAGGTTTGTGGAAGAGCCAAGGTGCTGCCAGGAACAGCTGGAGAAAGGGCTTGGCTGGTAAGTCTTACCTTCGCTGGTGACACCTTTTGCATCTTCTGACTCTCCCTAGGGAAGGAGGAGAAGGGCATGGTTAGAAGCAAGGTAGACAAAAGCATCTCTACAGATGTTATTAATTGTCTGCATGGAGAGAGATGGGATACTGCTGCCCCCACTTCTAGAGTACAAACAGGTTAGAGTGGCCCTGAGACTCACTTCATTAGCTATGCCTTTATACTGGTGTGTTATCTCAAACCCTGTGTCCTTGGCTCTTTCTCCCCTGCTGCCTCCGAGCAGCCTGTGCCACACATTCCACAGTGCCAGCACTTTTGTATCCTGCCTAAAATCCAGCCCCACAGACAAAATCTTGCAGGATTCCTGGCTCCTCACTTACCACATCAGTGGAGAGCCATTTTTCTATGTCTTCCATGAAATTGGCTTGAGGAACCGGCACCTAGGACGGAAGGAAAAAGAGTGATGAGGCCAAGAAAAGACAGGATATTCCAGGAAATCCACTCTGCAAACAGAAAGCCTGACCCAAAAGCTAACCCTCTCGCTCCACTGTTCAGTCAGCTCAGGCCCTTCGAATCCAGCCAGTGCCACTGCAAAGCAATCCCAGCTACCAATGCCACCGATCACCTGCTTCCTCTGCCCCATCCACACCCAGACACACACAGTTTCCAGGGCACACACCATTTAAAGCATCTGGGGTTTGATGATTGGCTTTGAGGTGTTATGACTGGACCAAGCTTTCCATTTTGGTGAGGACTCACTAGGTGGAAGTTGGCTGCTTGTGTTAGGCAGCCAGAGAACAAGAGACGTGTTTTTATCCACACCTTCTCCTTTCTACAAACCAGTGACAGTCTGATGTCAAAGTCTGCGATGCTGAAGATATCGGACGTGCCAGGTTTGGCACAGCATTAAGGGGGAATGACATCTGCCAAGAAGTGATTCCCTGGTAGGATCATGGAGCACAGCAGGATTTGACATCACACCAAACTACAGAAACAGACCCATCAAAGAGAAAGTCCTTTACAATTAAAGTAATTTTACTTCCAGTAGGGATGAGGGTTACTCAGAAGGCTTCATGTCCCTGGCCAATTTAAGAAGCAAAGAGACACCTTCCTAGTGGGCAGAGATAACCCTGAAGCAAACCAAGTCTGATTCAAAACCCCAGATCCTTTTTTCCAGTCACAAGCTCCTGAACAAAGCTGAGCAAGGAGCAGCCCTTGCTAGAGACTCCACAAGCAGAAGCGCGAGAGAGCATCTGTGGGAAGTTATTTATTAGTCTCCTAATATATATAGCTCCCTTGCTCTCAGGAAAACAGCAAGACCAAGAAAAAGAGCAAAGCCTTCTTACCAAGGACAGGCAGATTTCCCCAAAACAGGGAGCGTTACCACAGTTACCACAGCTGGCAGATGGATCAATGGGGATGGAAGAGGATGTGTGAGATTAGGGAAGTTTAAAAGCGAACTGGCTTTGTCTACCCAGAGAGGAACTCTTTGGACTAGAAGTGCATTCAAAACAACTGGACAGCATGTAAGGAGACTTCCTAGAGCAGACATCAGTCTGGGTAGTACCCATTTCAAGAAGACAGGCTAACAAGCTTCAAATCTGGGAGTACGTCAAAGCTTCAGTGAGCCTGAGAGGATGTAATCAAAGGAATTCCTGCTGCCAAAACACAAAATTCAGCAGCCTGAAGGCTCTAACACTTTAGCTAGAGGAGGAGGCCTTGGAGAGGGTAAAAGCCAAAATGCGTTTTCCTCCAAATGGGCCAGCTCATGCTGAGCAGGAAAGGCTGCAAGGGGAATGAATGGCAGCAGCCTTCCTCATGATGCCACCAGTTAGCGCCTCTGCCCCAGACATCCACCCCAAAACAGGCCATCCTCTAGCTCAAAGAGTGGCACACACTGTCTTCGCTCCTAGGATTTTTTCCTACAGACATGTTTCCTTGAGGAGGAAGGAAAGGAGGAAGGAGGAAGCAGGCAGAGGACTCACACTCTGCCTGCTTCCTTCCCAGCTCTGGTCTCCACTACTGGCCTAGCCCATGGTTACTCCATTTCACTTTGCAGTCTCTGCTGATGTCTGTTGTGCATCCTCATGTGCTGTGCCAGTGCCACTTCTAGTTCAGCAGCCCCAACCTCCTTCCTCCCTGCTGGCACTCCACCATCTCACCATTCCTTGCCGCATCATCCACTTAGTCAGCTGGGCTCCATCACTAGTGGCATCAGACTCCCCCTGCTTGAGAGAGAGGCTGCACTGAAAGCTGCTATCACAGAGGGTGAAGGAGAAGGGAGGTGGTAGGTTTAGCGTGGGGGAAAGAACACACTAACACTGGTGGTCTCCTTCTTTGATGGCAGAGAGAAGGCAAGTGGACTTGGAAACCTCCTGAAGAGGAATAAAGCATACATTTCCAGGTGGAAATTTCCCTGCAGATATAAGGTGTTCATCCTGTTACTGACAGAGTCAACTCCAGACTTTCCATAGTCCCCCACCTCTGGGGTTTAAAGAGTGAGGTATAGAACCCAGGCAGGAAATGCAGGTTGGTGGAGAATGCAAGTTATAATCAGTCATGATAAGCAGTTGATTTTTTCCAAACAGACAGCACATTTATTTTGTTGGTGAGCAAGGAGGATACTCCCATTCCTGCTGATGCACTAAAGCTCTGTGGCCACTTACCGTTCCTGTGTTCTGCTGCCGGGCATCCAGGGCACCAGCGAGTCCTTTGGAGGCCTGAGGATCTTCGTACTTTACCCTGAAAGCATGAAGTTAGATAACACACAGGCTGATAAGATGTCTGAGAGTGAAGAGCAGGAACTCCTAAACATATATTCAGTGTTTCTGATTATGCAGCTTTTCATCTCTTGTCATTTTGCTCCCAAGAGCTTCCAGAAAGGTGTGCAAAACCCCTGCTAACGGTGTAGCCCACCACAAAAAAGACTAATCTATGCACTGCAACATCACTGTGGGATACTACAGGACAGCTCTGGCACAAGAAAGGAGGATGACAAGGCATCATATGAAAACAGCCATCCAACAGATCAAAACCACGGACTTACAGAGAGGACACTCATCTGCTCTGGGGTTCACTACAGAAGAGAGGTAACTAACACAGACTGACGAGAAGATTACAGCTGCTTTAGAAAGGATTTGAGCAACAAGCTTCTACATACTGACCTACCTTCACAGACACAAACACAGCTCAAAAACATCTCTAACTGATACCACTCAAGAACCGATTGTGGCAGAGACTCACTGGTCTATGCTACACAAGAGGTGAGACTGGATGATCAGAAAAGCCTAGTGCTGCTTCAGGGTCTCAAAATGCACCATTAGAGCAAACTCTTTCCACACACAGACACGTCTCACCCATAACCTCCCTCATTACATTTCTGTGTCCCCATTACGCTGATACCAGGCTAATGCCACACGTCACCATTTGATCTGTGCAGAGTGGGGAAAACAGTCCATCCGTGCTGGGAGAATGAAGCCCTTCCCGGAAACTCTCCACAAGTCTCCTCTTCAGCTGCTCCCAGGCCCCTTTTTGCAGATCCAGCAGACCATCAAGTGGAGCTGTTTTTGTGGAGGGCCAGGGGCTTGGGCCACCGACGCTCAAACTTCTCGAAGAAGTGCTCATCAGTGAAGGGGCCGCTGTGGACAATGGCATCAAGGATGAAGTACAACGCTGCTATCATGCCACTGATGAGGAAGAATGGCAGGAAAGGCTTGAGGTGTTTCAAGCACTGCTTCACCGAGACACACATGAAGAATAGGGGGGTCAGGAACAAACCCCACCGGCCCTGCCTGTGTCTCCTGCCAGCACGTCCCGTCTGGGAGCAGCAGGGCAATGGGTCTGCTGAGAGAAGAGACTGGTGAGTGAAATGTGAAGCCTGAGCCAGTGAGAGCAGAGGCCACCTGGCAGGAGTGCAAGCACAGGCAGATGGAGGGCAGTGAGGAATAAATAGAAGATGTCTCTTTACTTGTGCAGAGATCACAAGCCTCAGGCTGTTAAGGATTGCGCCACAGAGGATATGATTGCACCCCTGCCCAGACCTCCCTTAGCCTCCAGCACTGACTGGGCACATACCAGTGGCTTGGATTACAGCCCCAGTTTGGGTGCTGTCGGCACCACTGTTTTTTTGTCCTGGACCGCCTCGGTCCTCAGGCAGCACAACCCACAGTAAAAATGGTGGGGACAACCATTGGCAAAGCACATGAAGTTGTGTGTAGGCCATGGACTTCCCCACCATTTTTACCTGAAGCAGTCTGAGGCAGAGGAATGAAAGGAGACATCCTTAAGAGACATTGACTTGCTCCTGCCCAGCTGCAGAACAAGGCGCTCCCCTGGATAGAGATCAGGAGCACAGGTGTTTGAGGGTGGGGGGCAGCCATATGCCTGTGGGCTCTGCTTCTTGGTAACTGCTGGAGAGCAGCGGATGGCTCTGACAGGCAAAACGGAGAGAGATCAGCTGCAGTCTCTCAAGTCAAAGGGATCTGGTCAGAACGGCTCTTGTTGGCTCCTCCCAGAACAAGGATTCAGGAATCCTCTCTTTGCAGTAGAGATGAGTCTTCTTCAGTTCAGCCAGTACTATGCAGACCCAACTCTTAGTGCTTTACACCAGGAGGTTTCAAACACACTATGGAGGAAGAAACATCAGTCCCACTTACCAACAGAGAAGCTGAGGCACAGAGCAGTGCCCTGCCTTGCAAACCACAACTGCCTGCATATGTCCTGCACTCCAGTTCAATACTCTGCCATCAGGCTGCATTGATATTCAGCGATTCCCAAACTCAACATCATCCCAGTCAGGGCAAGTGAGTTCAGAGACAGACAAGAAAATTCAGCCAGTCCCACTCCACACCCTCACATCCAGACACTTAGCCTCCCCAGCACAGGTGGCACCATAGTCCACTAGCCAGCGGTGAGGGACATGCGCATGTAGAGGCCGCTTCCTTCTTCCTGTGCCCAGCAGGACACTGTGAAGATGACGGCAGCAGAAAGACTAGGAACACAGAGGTCATCCTACAAAGACTGTGTGTCAGAAGAGTGCAGTTTCACATCTTACTGTCTCCCAGGAGCTGCTGCTGGTTGGGGTCACAGCCCCAGTAGCCCTGAGCACCCCGCCTCTGCAAGAAAAAGGCAGGACAGGACAGAGCGGGGCTGCTACACTCACTCTTTGCGCTGCTCAGCCAGCGAGCTGCCGCGGGTCAGGGCAAACATATCAAACTCTTCTTCCAGCTTGCCAGAGGTGTCAAGGGAGCGTAGCGCTGCGCTTACGCTGCTCGAGCCCAGGTCTGTGGGAGAGAAAGCAGGGTGAGCAGGCAGAACAGAGCAGTAAATGGAGGGCTGGGGGCTTAGAGGGTGCTAGGTGGGAAACTGGCATCAGAACTGGCTAAACTGCTCCAGGCCCACTCCTCTATCCTGCCCACAGTCTATGCATGTGTGCAGTGTTGTGGATGAAGTAACAGAAGCAGTTTCTTCGCCTGCTCAGCAGATATTTTTAGCTCAGTTTCAGGAGGCAGCAGCAGCAGCATCCATTTACTGCCCTGATGCTGAAGGCTAGATGTTCTTGACTATTTAAGACAACTCAGAGGGAATTGCTCCATAGCCTGCAGAAGAGGATAACCTGTGCTTTTTTCTGGGCAAGCACCTCTGAGACAGATGAGTGGATTTTCATGACTCAGGCATCATCTCAAAACCCCTGAACTGAAAAATATCTGGTCTGAAAAAACAGTCTTGCCAATTTTCTGTAGCTGCATTCAGGCTGTACTGAATGTGCTCACAGCTAGTGAGAGCTTCAGGTAGTGCTATGTAGGCTGTTGGTATGTCTTGAAGAACCCTCAGGGACTATCAGGCTTTTTGAGTAAAACACCTGTCAAATGCTGGATCCTGAGCCCATCGCTGCCTTTGCAGCACAGCTCAGCTGCTTTTCTTCTCCTAGACCTCAGTGGTCAGCCTGACACCACACAGCAAGAGAGGTAACAGCTCTGCTGCTGCGCATTGGAGAGGGAGCAAGTCTCTCCCCTGCCCTGCTTGAAGGTCTGTTCCTCAGCTACAGCCTAATGCTGAGGTCCTTCTGAAGTAATGTCCACCTCCTGCACAACATGAGGTGTGGATGCTGAGATGTTTGCTTGTGTGCCTTGGGGCATATACAAGTTTCTTCAGGAGTTTATTAGTTGACAATACACCCTACTTCTCTAAGTTACTTCATGAATGTGACTAAATAATTCTGGAAGGCAATTCAAGGGCATGAAAGGATTCCCCGAGCAGCATGGGAGAAGGGCTGAGGGGAAAACTGCATGGCAACATACTCATTCCAGCCAGCTGAGAGGAAAGGTTGTTGGTGACTTCAGGCTGTCTCACTGCAGAAGAAGTACCAGGTCCCAGGTCAATCAAGCTGTTCTCTGCCTCATTTGGTGCCTTTGGAGGAAAACAAAGGAAGATGGTGGAGAGTTTCTGAACCTCAGACATCCTGACCCCACAATCCTAGCTCATTAATACTGGAGAGGGAAGCCCTTTTGTATCCATTGAAAGATATCAGCTGCGAAGCCTCCCCTTGGGAGAAGGGGGACAGTGGTCAGAGAACTGGCTGGGAATAATGTCCCAGGGCAGAAGCCCTTGGTAGCCTGCCAGCTCTGCTGGATATCAGTAAGTAGGGTAGGTGCTGGTTCAGAGGACAAAGGGAGGCTCATATGGGAATTAGTAATCTCAATGTTCAGTACTGGAAAACCAGAACTGGTGCTGGTCTGCTCTTGCTCTTCAGGTGAGACAAAGGCTCCCACTGGCAGGGAGGAAGAGGTGAGCAGTGGGAACTGGAGTGTCCTGCACACCAGCATGGCCTGGTGCAGCTGGGCTGGGAGAGCAAAGCCTGTGGCTTGTAAGTGGGGTAGACTGAATCTCTCTCCACTTCAGCAGGACACTGCTGGACCTGCAGGATGCAAACTGAGCTGCACAGGGGGATGGTTGCTCTGAGTTACCTTAACAGGCTGTCCTGTCCGAAGACGCTCGAACCTGCAAGAAAGACGACAGGGTGCATTTCAGTAGCACATGCTTATTCACTCACAGTCCATGAGATCTCTTATAAGGCTTGGTACAGCCTCCGCTTTTCTGCATACTAGGAAAGGGGTAACATGGTTCAGGAACCAAATCCTCTTCAATACCAAAGACACAACAAGAAGGTCCACAGAGTTGGTATCTCCTGAGAGGTGATGTAAGGAAACTTGTTGTGATCTCCAGAGCTACTTTGAGCCAATATGGTTCAAACTCAGGTCTCCATACAGACATAGGAACTAAATTCTCCAGACTTCATCCTAGCTTAAGAGATGGGTTTGAATAGCAGAAAGAAAAAAGGGGTGCTGATCCCACCTGGGCAAGTCCTTTCTGTCCCCATATGCCTCAGAGCTAGAAAACTCATTCTTCCCATGCAGTTCCCTCCTTCCGGGTTATGCCACAAGGACATCTTTATATTTCCATCAGTAACTTACACAGCAGTTTTGAATAGACAGGAATAATCAGCAATAACAGAATTGGCTTAGTTCTCCAAGATGGATGACACAAGCTCATACATCTTGAGTGTTATACTCATGAGCAGATCAAAAGCATGGGATAGAAGGCCTTCAAGGGGCAGTAAACTCTTGTGGAAAAGCAGGGCAGAGAAGGGAGGAGAAAGGTACCTTTCATAGCGCAGAAAGACGTTGTTCAGGTTGTCATTGATGAGGAGAAGCTCCTCGGTGAGTTGCTCATGGAGGACACGGGGAATCAGCTCCAGCACACGCTGCTGCATGGCTCTGCATGTCCGATTCAGCTCCTGCTCACAGCAGGGAGAAGTTACCGCAAAAGTCAGGCTAAGGCTGAGCACCCACAGATTTGGAAATCTGACTGGAACAGACAGACCCTAGAGGCTACTGGGGTCTCTTAGGAAGGGTTGATGGGCAGGAGATAAACTGAGACGTAAACTGAGTCTGAGATTTACAAACAATAATTGTATGCCTCTTGTGTAACGCACTACTCAGGAAGAAAAACCCTCGGGGACTACAAGTCCCCATGTGAGATGATTCCAGCCTCAGTAGTGCAGTTGAAACTCCACCTTCCCCGTGCCTCCCTTATCCCATCTCTCCCTGATAAGCCCTGCACTAAACTGTCCAATTGTTCCCCATGCCTGGCAAGTGTCATGTCTCAGTTTATCAAGTCATTTTTAAATCGAGCTGCATGTGGCAGCCCTCCGCCTCGCCAGTGCTCCTTACTTGCAGCAGTTCCAGGTCTGAAGGCTCAGCCTGGGAGGGCACCAGCTCTGTCAACATCTCCGACATGACCTTCACGTTCCCATTCACCACTTCCAGCTCACTGCGCAGCTTCCCGATCTGCAAAAGGGAGGGGAAGTGACAGCTCTGCTGGGGAAGACTGAGGTAGCTCTGGATGACAGTGCACTCCATGTGTTACGATCTGTTCTGATTCCGATTTCTGCACAGCTAGCAGCTCCTGTGTGACAGTCATTCAAATAATTTCATTTCCAAAGCAGTGTAAGAGAAGGAAACCAATTCCCATTCAAAAGGTGAGCCTCTGCTAAATGCAGAGTTGAAGGAAGGTTTATCCCTCTGTTTTCACAAGCTGCTGTTGAGCCTCTTGAGAACATTTCATACCCTCTATTCTGCAAGGGGATGCAGTCTACCAACAGCTGGAAGTTTGGTGCTGAACATGGTGTCATATGAAGTCAGGGTGAGGAAGGAGAAAAGAGGATGGGGAAGCAAGTGAGAGGGTCTTTGATAATCACATAGCCAGACAGGGTTGATTTAAAATCATCAGCGAGACAAGATAAACAGATGATAAGGAGGCATGTACTGAGCAAACTTTTGCTGTACTGCACTACAAAGACCCCACTTAAAACCTCTGCACCTCTGTTCCCCACTTCCCTATAGCCAGGTCTTTCCCCTACCTGCAAGCAGCCCTGTCTGAGGAAAACATAACCTCTCCATGTTTGGAGTATCCCAGCTCATCACTGTGACCACAGTGGAGCTCTGGGGAGCTCTCGAGGGACTGTGCTTTAGAGGAATGGCTCTGTGAGGACAGAGGCTGGGGAAGAACCAGGTCCCAATGTTTGTGAAACAACCCCCAAAGGTAGGGAGGGTCAGCAGCAGCAGGGGCTCATGTCCAACTCACCTGCTCTGGTGTGGGCGTGATGGGCGCGTCGCTGGATGTGCCTCTCCCAGCAGGCAGGGTGACAGGGTGGAGGATGGACTCTATCTGCTGAGGGGAGTTGACTGCAGGTGAGTTCTGCCCGGATTTGGAGTTGGAGCTATACACAGTCTACAGACAGAGGTGGGAAAAGTGACAGAGAGAAGGAGATGTTAGACACTCACAGCTGACAGGGCAGTAGACAGAAATGTTGATGGCAACTCCCCATCTGCTTTCAAGAGCTCTTCCAGCAAAGAAACTGTCTTGGAGCTTCTCATTCCCCACAAGCCCTCTAAATGCAAACTAGAGTTCCTGAACATCCCTCATAGCTCCAGAATGGCAGCTACCTAACACCCTTCTCTTCAGCCATGCTCCCATACCCTCTGTGGTGTGTGGATGGGTGACAGCATGTCCAGATCAGTCATGGGGAACTCCAGGCCTTTCCGTCTCAGGTCTTCATAGACAGCGACGACACCAGTCAAGTCTGGTGAGCTGCGGAAGGCATCTGCCCAGGACTGGGAAGAAGGAGACAGTACAGCTCATCGTCATTTACACTTAAAGACAAACACTGTCTGAACTGGCACAGATGCTCATGCTTCTTGGCTCACCTGGATGAGGGTCAGCACCTTGTCATGCACTATGGCAGGTGGATTGTTCTTCGGCAGGATTGTTCTCACCAGGACACCTTCTACAAAGTCCTGGCTGGACACAAGGACATGGAAGCGATGGCCGCAGTTTTTCACGCATGTCTCCAGGACCTTCAAAGACAACAAAGCATTAGCTATAGCCTCCTCTGCCTACGTGTGCTCCCCTTGTTGGCTTTAGGTACCCATGTCTTTTCAGCCAGGGACTCAGCTTCACAGCAGGATATCACAGAGCTGGGAAAGAGCCCTGACCACTTACCGTCAAAGCCAGCATAACTTCATGGAAGTTCTTATTCCCTACAATTCTCTTCTTAATGGCTCGGAAAGCGTCTTTGGGCCTGCAAGAGAAATTAGATGAAGAACGATCATAAGAAGGCTGAGACCTGCCTACAGAGAGGCAAAGCACAACAGCCACTGGCTCTGGATCTTCATGCTCAGCAGGTGGCCACGATGTTCCCCACCATGTTTTCAGGGAGGCTTGAAGAAATGACTGGTGAAACAGATTCTGCCTGTGGTTCTGCAAAAGGAGAGGGATCCTGCTTTTAAATGCTGTTACTGAAGTTGGAGGCCTCTGTGCTGATGTCTGCAACAACTCGAGGTGTACAGGACACAACAGAGAGCAGAGTAAAAGCAATGCTAGAAATGCATTTGCAAAATGTTAAAGAAAACAACACAAAAATATCAGCGGGGGTAGAGCAAAATCCCATGGCAGAAAGACTGTAGAGGGGGAGATCACAAGAAAGCTTGGCGTGGATTAGAAACATGAAGGAAAGAGCAAGCTGCAGCCATCCCTGTGTTACTGAAAGAGAAGCGGTTTAACAACATTTCCCTGGAGGAAAGTGGGCTAAAAAGCAGCAGGGGAGACACAGTGGCAAAATCTTGTCTATATTGCAGGTGGCCAAGACAGCAGCAGCATAGCAGGGTCTCCTTGATCATTCTCAGAGGGGAGAAGCACTGCAGTCTCACCCCAATGTGGTCCTGTGAGAGGGCACAAGTGATCTAACACGCTCTGGCAGCACACACGAAGAGAGGCTGGGCTGGAAGAGCAGCAGAGCTGGAGGAGAAGAGTGGAGACACGAAGGCAACAAGGAGGGCAGGAGTGTATTGGCCCACGAGGCAGCATGGCTGCCATGGATGGACATTAGAAGGCAATGGGAGAGCCCACCACGCCAGGAGAGTACAGCTGCATTATCAGGTGAACAGAACTGAAACACCAAGTGGCTACAGCTCAAGACTGAGAACTGTGGGCTGAGACAGGCGTATTTGCACTTGTGAGGATAGCATGGAAAAGAAGTGGTGACAGATCTGTGAGTAGAGATGCTTGACTCTGTTTTCATGCAACTGTGAAGCTGAAGGCTGAGCTTGCTAATTCTGTCAGCATCACTGTGTGGTAGGACAGCAGGAGTGAAACCTACACTTTTTTATTCCATGTAGCACCTTCTTTTTTACATGCTGTTCTTCACACCTCCACTGTGAGAAGGAGCAGTCCCCCTTGAATTCACTGACAAATTCCTAGGTCCAGAGTTAACGAGTCTGGCAGATTTCTGAACATCTCC
This sequence comes from Streptopelia decaocto, assembly GCF_964273445.1. Taxonomy (NCBI): domain Eukaryota; kingdom Metazoa; phylum Chordata; class Aves; order Columbiformes; family Columbidae; genus Streptopelia; species Streptopelia decaocto. The sequence goes on from NC_138663.1 coordinate 57,432,574, forward strand.
CTGCAGGGAAAGGGAGAGAAGGGCTTCCCCATCCACTCTGCGCATGTCTGAGTGACCATACATGAAAATACCTGAGAAGTGAAACCCAGCAGGACTTGCACAGTCAGAGGACCAAATAGCAGCCTGAGGTTTTCCTATTTCTTTCGTCACCATCCAGCAGTTTTTTATATTTCCAGAGGAGAGAAAGAGAACGGTATTGAAGGAGGAATAAACCAAAGTGGAAGAATTGCAACTATGCCTTTGGGAGATGGGAGGCAGCCTGACTTGAATAGAGGTTTCTCTGGGGACCACAAAGCCTGTGTAAATGGCTCCTAGCACTCAAGAAGATTACAGGGAAGCAACTAACAGATGCTCTGACAAGCAGAGTCTCATCTAAGGGACTGTTGGGAAGCCTGGCTTATTACCTCCACCAGTGCATGCTACCACTGCAGTGTAGAGATGTGGCGTTACAGGCTATACTGGGACCTGCTGCTGGATGTGCACCCTTGCCAGATCCCTTACCCTTCTTCAGTCTCATTAATGATGTCGCAGATCTCCATGTTGAGAGCCCAGTCCTCACTCCGCAGGGACCCATCAGTAGCTCTCTCTGGAAAACAGAAGCCAAGACACAGTGAGGATGAGAGCAGTGCTGGCACGCTCATGGGTTGCTGTTCAGCTGTCACAACACCCCAGACCCCAGCCACCTTCTCCCTGGCTTCCAACACAACACACGAGGCGGTGACTCTGGCTGCAAGGTTCAGGCCACAAGTGCTCCCCACTAGGTGTCACCACCCCAAAGCACATGGCTGGCTGGCACTGAGATGGGTGGTTGCTTGACTTTGCCCATGCCACCCACGCTACCAACACACAAACAACACACTGCTTGATTTCTGGTGTCCTGCACATGAATGGAGGGGGCTCAGCATGACTTGAGCTCCACAGCTGGAGAAAAGGGGGCTTACTTGCTTTGTTGCTGCAGGGCCAGAAAACGTGAGTTTGGTCTGCTCACACTGACACAGATCTGAGGCAAATGACACCACACTTGGTTTGCACCAAATTAAGGAGACAAAAGAAACTACGCCTTTCTTTTTACACAGGCCCTACAAAAACAAACAAGCAAACATAAACAGCCAAAACAACTTTCCCCAGAACTTCTGGCCTCTGGGAAGAATGGACAAAAGTGGACTGAGGCTGAAGTTGAAACCATATTATTTCAGCTTTGATCGTGTCCCCTTTAATTAGGAATTCCTCAGCCAGCCTTGATGTTATTCAAGGCAGAGATTTGGGAAATGAGCAGCTATTACTGAGAGCACCAGTGTCTCCACCCTATAATCAGCCATGTCTCCGTCTTAGCCGCTCCGGCTGGCTGATGCCTTCAGCGACAGCCCCAGCGGCTGGGGGAAGAGAGCCGGCAGTGGGGCAGGCAGGACCCAGGCACTCTCCAGACCATGGGGAAACACAGAGATGCAGCAAACAGGACAAGAACCATCCTTCCCAGCTCTCCCATCCTGTACATCGCCTGAATTAGCACTGGAGCAAGGAATTAAAACTAGCCAGACTGGTTCAGCACCTGCCAGGTGCTCTTCAGGAGAGCTCAGACCCAACAAGGTCTTTTTTGAAACTGCTGTCCCTGTGGAATCTGGAGCTGGTCCTTGCTGCTGTGGGTTCTCTACCCCTTTGGAGGAGGCCTCCCTCTGCAGAGCTGCCTTTTCCTGATTTTGACCCAGCAGGTAATGATTCCGCTGTGGGAATGAAATGAAATGCCCATTCACAGAGCTGTAGCGGGCCATAAAATAGGAAAAAAAAAGATTTTTTTTAACCTCCTGCCTGGGTAAGCACATCCACCATGTTTTGAGATGTCCTATTTTTAAGGGTCAGGTAGAGAATTATTCACAGCACTCTGCAATGCAGCCTCTTTGTGCTCCTCCTACAGCTTACACACCATGGCATGAAGCTACTTATCCAAATCTTATCACAATCCAGCCACCACCTTTTCAGCTGACTGCAGAATGTGTTGATTACACTGTGATTACGCTGAGTACATTGTGGCCACAGCCAGATGAAAGAGGGCAAACAAGGGAAGGAGAATGGCAGAAACATTCTTGATGCTCTTCCACCTTTCTGAAGGTCTGGCTGCTGCTGTAATATCCTGAAGGCCCCTCGATGCAGGTGAACTTTTGTCACTTTGAGTATTAATTTTGTATAAGAATCCTGGTCTCTTGCAGATCTAAAGTCCCCCAGTGAGGCACAGGAGCTGCCATCATGTTGGGTGATGTATTGGAGAACATCTCCAGGGCAGTGGGCTGCAGAGGAGCATGTCTGGTGCACCAGAATATATACCAATGAATGGGTAAAACTGGTAACACATGGGGGAAAATGTTTTCTGTCAGGGCTCCTTTGGGACCAAAGCTTGGTACAGAAGCAGAGCTCCAGGTTCCCTCCAGTCCCGGGACACCACATGGCCAGCCTTGCGGGCAGACAGACTGAAGTTCAGGTTGGTCTGATGGATTTGGCACAGGTGGTCACCAAACCAGCCTTCACTTGTGCTCTCCACCAGCACCTCCTGCTCATGACACACCTCGGCTGGAACCCCAGCCTAGCCAGAAGTGTCTCTGTATTGTTTGCTGCCTCTGGCAACGAAGCACACAAATCAATCACACAGGGGTTGCTCTACGTAAGGGAAGTCCACATCCACCCTTCTCACCCCTGAAGAAATACACCATACATGGAAAGAAAAAAACATAACTCGGGAACTGGGCTCAGGCTGCTGGGAAGCTCTGAGCTATGGAAGAATCCAAGGATGAAATTAAAACTGCCTTTAACCATCAAATCTTTGCTGTTCAAAAGTCTCCCCAACCCTCCTCATCCTCATTTTCACTGTATGCAAACATAAACCGAGTCTGCAAACACCCTTTCCTTGCTTCCCTATGCTTCGTGGCACACTGTGACCTGCTCCCTACCCTCCCTTTTCCTCCAAACACACCGGTCCTGCCACCGTGGGGCAGCAGGTTGGCTTTCCAGAAAGGAATGCAAACAAACCGCATGTGCTCCTTCACCTGGCTGGCCACTTATGGGAAAATGGGGCTTCCTCAGAAGTGACACACGCCACCTCGCTGTTACCCTGTTCACATGCTGGCCAACGAAAAGCTGCAGGAAAGCAGCAAACCTGCCATAAATGCAACATAGGCTCAAAAAATGCAAAGCTGGAAGGGCAGTGTTAGGGCATATGGAAAACAGGAATGTGACCATGAGGCGTTTCAGAGGACGAAGTGCTTGATTTTACCCAGTACGGGTTAAGGCCTGGCCTAACTGGCCTTGGGAGAGCTGGCGCTAATGCCCTTTTAATCCTCCTTGCTTCCAAGCCCTAAGAGACCATCCAAGCCTAGTAGGATATGTTGGAGTTTTCTCTGAAATCCTGAACTTTACTCTTTTACTAAAGCCTGCAGAAGGGAAGAAAACAAAGTCTATTCATTAGTCACATGACAGCTCAGGGTGGCTGGCCCCAGTTTAGAAGCCATAATTAGCACATGAGCTGTCTGCCCCGCATGAAATCTGAGCCCGAGATAGCTGGGGACAGTGACAAGTCCCTAAAAACAGCGAGCACAGAAGGCAGGACCGTGCCGCCCGCCCAGCACTCTGCCTGATGGGGCTCACCAGGCAGCGTCTGCTTCTGTGTGCTAATGAGCCGAGACGGCTAACAAGCCGAGCCTGACCTGGCACAGAGAATTTCCCCAGGCAGAGGTTATCAGCGAGCATATGGATGCTGTATGAATGCTGTATGAATGCTGCCTCTCTCCAAGCCCGAAACCAACCGGCTGCTGAAGGTACAGGAGGCCCTTCAGGGAGCCGCTTCAAAGCCACACAGTTTTGGCAGCCAGTCCGGCTTCCCGGGTGTGTCAGCACTGGGGTTTGCCTGATTCCAGTCTGCTGCCTCACAAATTGCGCGGGTTGACCCAGAACCACTGAGGACTGTGGTACGGGTTGAACCAGAGCATTGACTCTTTGCCTGCCTGGCATTTGGTGTGTGCCTGAACCTGATGACTTGGTATAAAAGTTATCTGGAATCCTCAGATAAGAAAGAACTCTGAGCTCGGCGTAACTGACACAACGGACCTGTATGTTACTTCGTGCCATGAGAAAAATGTCACAGCTTTGCTTCTTTTCAGGTTTGCTGTCTCTGCCCTCGGGGCTGGCGATCCCACCCAGGTGTCCCTGCAGCAGCACACTGGCAGGACGGTCAGTAGCACGGGGAAGTACGGGAGCTGGGGATGGAAGATACTGCGCAGGCTCCTGTCCCCTTTGCTCCCCTTCACAGATCTGAAGCTCTCATAACCAGCCTGGTGCTGCTCAGAAACCCTTTGCCTGTGACAAGCTCTGCCAGAGGCTCTGTGCCCCTTCTCCAAGTCAGGCCCTTAACCAACACTCTCCACAGTCTCGCTGGCTTTAAATTCCCCAGCAAAGCCATCAAGCACCTTCTCACCCGTTGCAACAGGTGTTTTTGCTGCACAAGGCAGCGTAGGGTCAGCAGAAAGCAACATTAACAGTCCTTTCTCCCAACTTCTCTTCAATCCATGAACCCCCTAGCCCAAACCAGCGTCCCGTACAAAGTCTCCTTACAGAGCCTCATGCTTTTGCTTCCTTTGAGGAAACTTCAGCACCAGCTCAGTCCAGGCTCCCCCATCCAGCTGTATTGCTCCTCCAAAGATGGAGGGGACAACACGCTTTCTAGAGACAACAGAGATACGTCTCCAAACCTAATTGAAGGATGGTGATGGACACCGACTTGTGCTGACATAGTGCTGCGGGTATTTGTGTCTCTGACTTCTTTCCTGTGAATCAGCTCAAACTCTTAGGGATCAAATGACTCTCCGATCATGGCCTTTGCCACATCTCCTCCAGATAGAGTGGGCGCAGAAGGCAAGGCAAGGTAAGACCTTTTTGAGAAGCGCTAGCTTGCAGAGACCCATCTGGCTCTGAGAGGAGAGTGCTACTGGCAACATCTGCCAACATCTGCCCACCAGCTCCCACAGTCACAGCCCACAGAGGGGTTTTAGGGACACCTGCAAGGTGGGATCCAAATGGCTGTGGGGATTTTTTCTGGCATATTACGCTGTATCTGCCCCTCTTCCTCACCCATGAGCCTCTCTTACCTGTTCCCTCTTTATAGTCCCAACTTCTCCTGCTTCTCATGCTTAATCTTCTCTGTCCCACACCGTTACTCCTCTCCCTTTCCTGTGCTGAAATAGCTGAAATAACCTGTCTCTGTCCCTTTTGGTATTGCTATAATTACTAGTTATTCAGGACTTCCAGGGCCAGGAGAGAGCATTGGTGGTTTCCTCTCTGTTCTCTCACTCAGAGCACCTGCTTGAACTTAGATTTTCCATGTTGAAGTTTCCCTTAGCTCCTAGATGGAGGTGAAATGGGTTTCCTTTTTGAGAGGGGAATCCAAACTATGATGCTCCAGCACTCTTTGGGAATTTTTCCCACTGAGGTACTGTGTTTAAAAAAAAATAAATCCACACAACAACAACAAACCCCCCCCAAAAAAACAAAGCCCCCCCTCAAACAAGTCTGTATCCATCTTACTTAGGAAGCGACATCACTGTCCAAAAACAGGACAGAGAAAATTTTTGTGACTAAATCTGGGAGTAAGAAGCTAGAAAATCTATGTCTCTGCAACTGACTCATTCTGTGACAGATCACTGAGATTATCTGAGCATTTGTTTCCTTGTCAGCAAAATAAATAGGACTTACTAGATTAACATTAATGGAGGAATTTGAGATCGTTGCTGCAGTGTCCCCCAGAGGATTTTTTTTTTTATTCCGTAGGCTTCACCTGAAGCTATTTTAGACTCTTTAAGCTTTATCAGACATAGATGACTTTGCTCAAGTGATTTACAAGGACGCAGTACTAGCTTTCTGCAGACAGCCCAAAGCAGCAGTGCTGTGCAGGTTTGGTGATCAGGCTCACGGGTTCAACATAAGCTGCCAGGGACCTACCAAACAAGTTTGGGTAAGTCATGTTCGTGTCTGAGATTAAACAGGGAGGACAGCATTTCTCCATGTCCCCGGGATGTTGATAGGCAATGTTCAAAAGGAGAAAATTTTCATATTTTCAGCCACCAGCTGTTTCAAGTCCTCCACACTTAGCTTCTTTCTCATATGCTGCAATTCCTCCACCCCTTTGGACTCGCATTACCCAAATCAACCCCAGTTATTAAGATCTCTCTACTGTCACGCCTCTGGTACTAAGGACTCTAAACTCCTGTTTGATAACACTCTTGAAATAGTGAAATACCTTTTTCCTATTCTTTGCTGTTGGGTTTGTTGCTTGAAAATCCCTCCTTTAATCAAAGCAAAGCCCAGAGCGAACCCACTTACGGTCTGGCTACTGTACTGATGAGAAGATCCAGAGGGCAAGAAGCAGTCTGTGACATCTAAAGATAACTTCAGATTGCCTCTACCCAAACACAAAACCATATCTGATACACTCTCTGAGGGAATCAAAGAGCATTCATTGTGGAAAGGGCTGGAGATGGCTTCCCCTGGGAAGTGTAATGAAACATGTGACATTCATCTGGGAAGACATCAAAGATCATCTGGAGGTTTCTGTTACAGAAAACCTTCCCTGGTGATCCTTCCCCCACCTTGCCGTAGTGTGTCTCACCTATCTTACCCAATACACATTGCAGTGTGCCCTGTCCACATCATTCAGACAATGCTCTGGGCAGCCTCTAAAATAAGCATCACTTATAAAAGCATTTACCTAAAGCAGCTGCTTGGTCTGTTGCCACCCCAGCCACAGCAGCCTGCTTGCCCACAGAAGCAACTACTGCACAACCTACACCGGCAGCTACTGAATCTGGGCTCAGATGTTCACAGCGAAGAACAAAGGTCTGCATGAGTGACAAAAAGCAAGACTGAGCAAGTGCATAAACTCACAAATGGAAGTTGCACAAGCTGGAGAGTTTAAACAGGCAACAGTAACCTTCAAGCACAACCTGAAGGCACGCAGGCAAAATGGGAAGAAAAGAATCATTGTTCTAAGTATTCTAAGAACTGCATGTCTGCTTTGAGACCAGCATAGCTGTCGATCGTCTTGTTCTTTCTAACTAGAGCATCTCTTTGCTCCACTTTCTCAGACTACATCCTTCTCCTGTATTCACCTAGTTGACTTGAGCACAGGGGCTAAAAGAGACTGTGTGTCTGCAGGCCTGAGAGGTCACAGATTTCACTGCCAGAGCTGGTACTCAGCCCCACGAGAAGGCCCATGCCGCAGGGGAGCTGCTCTCCACAGAGCCAGGGCATGGCCCTCCTGGACCCCGCTTGTCCCAGACCCCTGTGCTGGGCAGCGCAGGCTGGGCAGCCACCCTTGGGGTGCCCAGGGTGCTTGTCCTTCAGGTGGGAAGCTCTGATGAAATGAGGTGCGCTATGGCACCCCAGGGCCAGGCCACTCCGCAGCCCCTGTGCCCCCGCAGCCCCCAGCTCGGGGATGCCCGCAGCTCAGAGAGCAGGCGGCCCCTTCCCGCTCAGAATGTGATAGGCCGCTGTGGCTGGAGCCCAGCCAATCAGCAAGCCCGCTGTGCCCCCCACCCCCGGTAGGATCCCACCCCTCCCGCGAAGCCCCCAAAAAGGTGCGGGCGGGAATGGCCCCGAGCCAATCACGGACGTCGCCTCCACCGGGGGGCGTGGCTCGGACCACTGGTCCGCGGTCCCTTTAAATAAGGAAACTTCGTCTCGCCACCTCAAGACCCTCTCGAGCCCGGATTGGCTGGCGGGGCCGCCGGCGGAGACGCCTCGGGCTGCGCGCCCACTATTGGTCAGCAATGCCCGTCAGTCAAAGCAGATATCGCCTCTCATTGGTCGACGGCCTCTCCGTCCCGCCGCGAAGGCGGGGGCCGACGTTTCCCGGAGGAAGGGGTCCGGCGGGCGGGCGAGCGCCCCCGGGGACGCGGGGTGGGGGAGAGGACGGGCGAGCGGGCGGGCGGGGAGGGTGTCGGGGGCGCGCGTCCGGGGGGCTCACCGATGCGCTGCCCCACGGGGGAGCTGAAGGGGTTCCCCAGCAGAAAGTCCATCGCCGCCGCGCCGCGATCAGCTGACGCCGCCGCTCACGTGACCCGCAGCGCCAGGCCGGGGCGGGTCCCCGCCCGGGCCCCGCCGTGACGCCAGCGGCCGCCGCCTGGGCCCGCCCGGCCCCGCCGTGGGGCTGAGGCACGGAGCGAGGCGGGGCCCGGCCGGCCCCACGCCGCCGCTGTCCGGTCCCTGCGCGGCAGCTGCCGAGGCAGGGCGGTGTTGCTGCCGGGGCGTCCCCTCTCCCGCCGGCCCGTAGGAACCGGGAGCCGCCGCCGTCTGCGGGCGCGCTGCGCTGCTGCGGAAAATCCGCGGGCGAGGGCGGTGCCCGGAGACGCGAAGCCCGCGGTGACGGGCGTGTCGTTGTCTGTAACGCCGCGTTGGGGCGCAGCGGGTCCGGGCGAAGCTCTGCGTCCTGCACCGAGCTGAGCCGCCGCCCGCCCGAGCCGGGGCTGCAACCGCCGACACTCGGGCCCTGGCAACGGGGACGCGCGAATAACCAACGCGAATCACGATCGAACGCCGTCTTGTGTCACTGGCTCGGGTCCCCTGTGCGGTTCTCAACGAGTGGGAGGGGGGGCAGCGGGGAGGAAAAGGGCCCCGGTGCTACCTGCAGTGCGGCTCCCTTCAGAAAGGGCCCCAAATTGTCAGTATTCTCCGAGGGATACTGTGGGTGAACTGTGCTGCTGGAAGCAGTCTAGCTGGCCTGCAAACAGAGTTTAACGACTTTGGAACTGGACGTGTTCTGCTGAAAAACGCTACGTGCTGTAACAGTACTAACAACAGTTGCAAAAAACACAGTGCATGCCAGAAATGAATGACAGTACTCCAAACATTAAAAAAAAATTATATTGTAAGTACAGTACAAAAAAGTTTCTGTGTATAAGTGTAACATAATCTGGATCAAACAGCAAGGAAATAACAAAAATATAAAAACGGCTAAGTCTTGCCAAAGTTTTCCCTCTAGTACCAAATACCACAAGATACAGATTATACAAAGTGTACAAATTTTAAATAAAAATACAATACACCAGGGTTGTTTTTCAAACTCTTCAAGAGTTTTCCATTGTAGAGACGACAAAGGTAAAGCTGATCCCCTTCTGTTCCTTTGCAAGCAGATCTACCCCTGCACCATAATGCCCTCAACTGCAAGGGGCTGGAAAGAGCCAGGTATTTTGTGCCGCTCCCGAGAGCCGATGCTTTAGTACGCGCCAGGACCCGAAGTGGGATCAGGCTGCAGCCCTCCAGGGCCCTTCCCAATTCCAGGCTCACTGGGATTAGTCATATGTTGTTAAAACATGTACACTCAGGTATGAGGCTTGCGTTGAGAACTTGTGAGGTGGTCTGAGAACCTTCTGCCTCCTCCACTGTCTGAGAAAATCTAACAGTGCACTGAGAAAAGCTCTGTAAGAGATCATCTACCTTGTATAGGCACAGCTGGGGAATACACGGTAAAGAGGAACGGGGAGAAAAACCCTCCCACATATTTAATTTAAATATGATCTGGGGCCCAGCCACAATGAGGGACAGTTCGCTTTCAACTGCCCTGAAAAACAGAAGCTACACTTCAGATTGGATGTAAATAAGTGCTCTTCTGTCATTTTAAAACTTTTATAAGGCTGGAAAGGCTAGAGCCACATTGTAGTTCAGTTGTTCTAGCTGCCTTCACAAGATAGACTGTTTCTACAAACACTTAAAATCTTCCTGGTGTTTCCCATACAACATCATACTATGACACATATAGCTAGCTGATTCCTTCAGGAAGTGGGGTGAAGCGAACTTGATTCATATTTTCCACGCACTGTTGGTGGAGGGAGGGATTTTTGCTTTTAAAATATGTATATATATACACACAGAGAGAGAAATATACAGGATAAATTAAAATCTGTTACAGATATCTGTAAAAGTTAAATACATATGATATGAACACCACATACACGTACATACAGACAGACAAAAGCCCCTATGAGAACCAAGTGCTCTCCTGCGGCTCCTCTTCTAGAGCAGTAGAAAACCAAACACCAAGTATGTGTCTGGAAGGGGAATCGGTTCCATCAACCCACATGTGCCTTACCCAGCCGTAACTGCTTCAAACTGGTCATCAGTCACTGCTTCGCAGCAGCACCACAGCTCTTTCAGTACTGCTGGTGAAAGGGATGGGGGATCAGCCACCTCAGAAAACAAAGCTGTCTGTTCACGAAACAGCAGCAAGATGGGCAGAAGCAATCCCAAGTTTTTCCCAATCTGCTTCCACGCTCCTCTCCATCAAAGCAGGCTGACCATGCCCTGGAAAAACCAGCAGGAGGTTCATCCTCTCAAGCCAATGCAGCTGGTTGATAGATTGTCCTAAAGACAATTTGGGTGCAAGTCCACAAGAAAAGATTAAATTAGTTGTCATCTTCCACTTTACTTCAAATGCCAGCTACCAGACCAGCCAGCTGACGCCGACAAATGTAAGTTATTACTGACTGAAGAGGGGTGGTCAGAAGAAGTGACCAAGAGGTAAAGACCTCTGTATCTTTGATCAGCTATTCAGCTTTCCCCTCAAGCAGCAGATTTTAAACTGAAAAACAGTTAGAAATAGGGCTGGTGAAGAGTTCAATACTATTCCTTGGTCCAAAACATATTATAATCTCTACCTGCACATAGAATATCAGAATAGTTTAGGTTGGAAGGGATATCGGGAGCTCATCTGGTCCATCTCCCTGCTTAAAGAAAGCCCAAATAGAGCAGGCTGCTCATTTGGTTTTTGAATATTATCAAGGATGGAGAGTCAACAGCCACTCTGGGCCACCTGTTTCAATGACTGCTCTCACGGTGACATTTATTTTTTTTCTTTATATTGAAAAGTCCATTCTCTGGCTGCTTCCCCCACTAAAGAATCTGAACTTAAGGCGAGTATCAAAGAGCTTTCCGAATTGTTCATTCAAAATACTCTCAGATTGGAGGACATTTCACTAACCAACACAAAAGGGTTTTCTCAGCTTAACTTCACAACTTTTCATAAAATAGAAGTCAAATAGTTAGAATCCTACATATATACTATACAGATATAAAACTTTAAAACCCTACACACGGAGCCCTTTTGGAGTGCCGGTGTAGTACATGTATACGCAAGTCAGTTACGCAGAGGCTGAGTACGTCCCAGGATCCTCTCCCATCAAAGTCCAGGCATGATGTAGGCGATGTTGTCTAGTGTGTTTGACTGGGAAAAGAAGTTCAGGTTTTTTTTAGTGTTAGGTAATGACTCAAAATCCTTAAAAAATGACACAGACAAGGGTACTAAGCATGGTCACTTGTCTTACAAGTTATCCTATGATGAAACAAACAAATCTGTGTCTTCATCACCATCACTGCTAGGCTTATTTTCATATTTTGGAAATGTAAGTTAACTAAACACTCACTATTTGTAAAGACACGGAAACAATGAAAGTGCTTGAGGCTTTCCCCGAGTGACCTCCTCTTTACAAACCTCATACTCCTATCTCCAAATATGAAAGAAGCCACATCAACCATATCACACCAACCACAGGAAAGACTAGTTATAAAGGACTTGAGCAAAGTGATCAAAGTTGTAGCATATAAAAAAATTATTTGACTTTACACTCACAAGTCCTTTATTAAATTCTGCATGCACAAGTAAAGACAAAACCCTCAAACACACCCATTAACAGGGTGTCAGATGGAAAAAAGAAGTACCCTCCAGTTTTCCTTACAAAAATATAATACAGTCCGAGAGTAAAAGTCCTTGTGCACATCAAAAAACAAGACTCATCAGTATACTATCTGCACGTTCTTCAAATGCAGTATTTCAGTAAGCTCAAGCTTGTGGCTGGATGGCTGAAGATGGCCTTAGGAACACCACCTTTTAATTCCTTAAGACAGAGGAGCTGGATCTGCATCAGTTGTGATTCCAGAATTTAACAGTGCCACCTACTGACTGAAAAGATTAATTGCATCCCACATGCAACACGACCACTGACAATTTTATCCGTGTCTTAAACTACCGCGGTTGTTATGTATCTGATGGTAAAACTCAGAATAATTTATTATTCAAGTCTGAATACCAGTTTTCAGAAGTGAAGGACAAGTGCCTTAATCCACTTAAAGCTCCACCGCTCCTTATAACAATAAGTTGATCAAGTTTCCAATAAATGCACCATTAGTCATGTGCTGTCATTGCTCTGAATGCACTTGGCAAGCAAGAAGGAAAAAAAGCATAGGATGTTCTTCCAGGGCTTAGGAGGGAACACCCCACTGACTCAGCTTTTGTGCAGAGAGCCAGTTTGTGGGAGCACACAGCCTAAGTTGTCACCTTCGTTGTTGTTGTTAATAGTGCTTTTTCAGAATGAATCAATGTCTGGGCTGCCCTGTTACGACATGCCAGCTCATATCCCTTTTTTGTTCTGCCAGATTAGTTTTTAATCTCTTAATTTTTGCAGAATATATATTTATTTTTCATTTCTGCTTCTCTCCTTCTCTGCTTTACTCATGTCTCCTGCTGGAGGTCTGGCTCCTGATTTCTTTTATGCTGCTGCCATTTTAATCTATGTCCACATCACACTACACAGATGCCTTGCTAAATCAGGGCTCAATAGAAAATGTAGTTTAAGGTGGAAAAGAACCTGTAGTTACGCAGTTCCTTAAAACAGAGACTATTTTTCTTTCCTTGGAGAAGGTTACAGCCACACGTAAAAGGGCCTACTCCATCACATTTGGAATCCCGAGATCACAAGTTTTTCATGCTACTAAAGTAAAAATATGTTGTGTGATACAGAGCAGCTGGAAGGTGCTTTTTATTTTTCAATGGAAATGTAGAGATCAAAATGAATGTATACAGGCCTTCTATTTGATTTGGATGGATTGATTCAGTCACTAAAACAAGATCTACACACAATGCAATCAATGGTACAAATATTAAGTCAGTTGCCACCAGAAAGAAAAAAGTTGCACAATACCTTGAACCAGTAACATTTCAAAGAATTTCAAGAAATATTCCTCTATAAAAATCTATGACCAAAACAATTTTTGTGTTGTACTGGAATTATAATCATATCGTAAGACTGATTCATCAAAAACTCTAGCTTGACTCTACTAAAATTAACAGTGCTAGAATGGAAATAACCACAAGGAACTCACCAAAACATGCTTGGGGCAGCCATTCAACTCAGGTAGTTGCGTGGTCAGACACGCTAACGGGCCCAAAGCACAGAGGATTGAATCTAGAAGTACTGACAAACTTCCTGAAACAGCCACCATTCCCTGGAAGTAAGGGAAGAAAAAATGCATAGGAATGAGTAGTGGGAATGATGGTTCTCCCACAATTGTATTGGTTTTCATGAAGATACAGTATCTTCACTCTTAAGCTCTTCTAGTCCACTTTCATAATTTACACAGTAACAAAACTATGCCATGAACTTCACAGAGAGACTGCTGGCTCAAAAAATTTAAGGATTCAGTAAGTAACATACTGGTATAGGAAAAAAGTAGGGAACATCAGAAAAGGTCAGAAACTTGACAGCTGCACAAAACACTTAATTCCACCATTTTTGTAATGCAATTCCTTTACCATTTTGTACCACCTATTTTGTTAACTACATGAGTCCTAAAGACAATAGTTGTTTTACTATTGAAGTCCAAAGAAATGCTAAGTCTGTAACAAATGTTTTAGTTATTGATACGCTATCAGGAAAGGGAATTTGTTTGCCTGCCTTTCTATCAAGGGGGAGATTTCAATGTGATTGTTTCTCTGAAGAATGACCTCAATTGGTCATACCAGAAACAAAATGCAAGCACATTTTATTTTACCACTGATACAACAAACAAGCGTAGTGGGATGAGATGACCATATTATCCATAAAATTCAATGATATTATTTGAGCCAAATAAGTGCTCCCCTTACAGGTTTGGGGGGTGGGGTGGGATGCGTGTATGTGCACATGCACACCCACATACAATCACTCTATCTAACAGTAGGAAGCCATTAAAATATGACATCTTCTACATTACCAGGTATGTTGAAACAGTAGTGGCCCCTATCCAAAGCACTGGCAATACGATACTGCCAGAAAACAACAGGACATGCAAAACTATCTTGGCAAAGGCCTTCTCTGATGGTTTTCTAAGAAGGCTTGAAACAGTAACAAACTGGACCAGAGAACGGCAAAGATAGCATGGAAGTACCAGATCCAAGGTGAATATAAAGTAAGGAAAGACTGAAGAGCCTGTTGAACTAAGAATCGCCTTCAAGGACCTAGGGCTGCAAAGGGCCTATCTGTCTTTGAGACAGAAGGCTTTTTATTTCACTGAAAACGAACAGCAATGCATCAAAAAAACAAAACATACCATCTCTAATTTATCTTCCTAACAGAAAAGCATTGGCTAAGCTTTTAAGTAAAATAAAATAACAATGTCCCCCAATCCTGTGTGTAGATTACTTGACATCACTGTGACATTGCTGGTTAGAGACTCACCTCTGTTTCCTGCAGTCTGTGTCCAATGAGGCTCAGAGATTCACCCAATAGCTGTAAGTGTGCAGCTACATCAATAGGATCTGTCTCAGGGACTTTGGCTGGTGACGAGGACACCACCACGGTGCTGGTGGGGGATTGTTTATGAGGGGAAACCACTCCTGTCGGAGAAGCTGGAAACGCACAAATTAAAATTCCATATTCTCTCATTCTTTTACTTACGAGCCTATTGACTTAGTAAAGTTCAAATCTCCAAGGCATGAGGTACTTAAACAGTTATGTGGAGGTGGTCCTGTGGCCTTTGGAGTCGGAACTTTCCTTCTATGTGTGCAAAGCATCTACCTCAGCTAAATACAATCCAGGAGATTGGGTAAACAAAGATACCAAGCCAAAAACAACCCTTTTTCCTCCTGCAGCAAGCTAATCCCACTAGAACTTCCCTGCTGCCTGTTTTTGATTGCCTGTTTTTGATTTACATTGCAATCCCTGAACTGCTAAAAACAATACCATGCTACAAATTAGACAAGGATTTAAAAAAAAAAAAAAAGCTGATGTCATTTGTCATTCTCACTCTTACAGAAATGTTGTTTTTGAGTAATACGACGAGTTAAGGTCAAGAGTTCTGAGAAAGCAGGTAGGGGTGTGAAGCAGGAAAGGACCTTCGTTCTTTATTCCACAGACAACGCTATCTTCCCTGGCCAAGAAAGAAGACCAGAGCAAATAAAGCGCAACAATTACCTTTAATTTTTGGCGCACCATCTGAAGTTGATGCCTTTCTCTTCACAGTGGTGGCCTCTGCTTTATTCTGCTTGTGTTGGAGATACTGAGCTTTCTGTTTCCAGATCTGCAGTTACCACAGAATGAAAAGAGAGATTTGTAACATGAGGTAATTCTGTTACCTGATGCCAGAACCTGGAGGTACATTGACGTTATGTAGCTAACTGGTGAAGCAATGCCATGAGAAGAAAATGGATGCTTTTATGATCACAAGGGCAAGGTTTCCATACTTTCCATGCTTTGGGAACATAGGTAGCATCTTTCAAGGTGTGGCAGCAATGCTGCCAGCATATTCTGACCTAAGCACCTAGTTCACAGGAACAATTTCACAAAAACATCTCACACACACTCACCAGTTTATCCTTCTCAGGTAGCTGCTTCCACACCTCTGCCAGTTTTTTACTCAGCTCTCCAAAATCTGGCAGAAGGAAAGAAGAAAAATGTTTAAAGCAGATGTTTAAAACAAATGAAATAATAAATCATGGAGAGAACATAGGAAATGTACTGGCTTATGCATACACCTTTAGGAAGCAATCCATCCCACAACTGGAATTCTCCACACTGTCCTGAAAATGATTGCCAGTGTGCATTCCCATTACTGTTTAAAATGGAAAAAAAAAAAAAAAAAAAAAAAGCTGATACTGGGAATATAAGGTCACACGCGTATTTACAGAAAAGTGAGACAATGAAGATAACTCTTTAAGTAAAATACCAAAGAGCTAATAATTTCTTTATGCAGATTCACAGCTTGGTTAACATGCAATCATAAAACAATGAAATCCGCTCCTGTCCCTTTGCCACCTCTTATTTGAAGAAGATTGGCAGATTCTTTAACAGAGACAGTATGTTCTGCTAATTAACCTGGCTAGTGTATAATCAAGAGAAGAGAAGGCTAGATTACTCTCTCACCTATTCCAGGGTGCTCAGACACAATAGTTGTACGATATTCCTTACAGAACACTTGGTAGGCAGACATATTTTTCTTCTTTGGCTAGTCAGAAGAAGAAATGAAAACACATATTTTTAATTACAATGTGACCTACTTGAATTTAATAAGAACTTGGCATTTATTGAAGATTTAAATAAAGTTGTGGTGCTTAGATCAGGAACCTAAAAAAAGCAGTGTTTTACATGTTCTGGCTGAATTTGGAATTTACGAAAGCCCAGGAACCAGCCAGAACTAGCCTTAGTACAAGGCTTATCTTACAACAACTCTATTAATGCTTTTCATTCATAAGTTACAACTTGATATTCTAAATCTTAGGATCAACATACAACTCTGTTAATGTATCTTAGAACTATCTGTCTTACTATTCACAGTACTTATCATAGATTTGTCAAAACAATTCAGTCCTCATCATAATGTTTTATTCCATTCTTTGCATCCTTACAAAATACTTCAGACTGGCAGGGAAATACAGTATAAGTGCACTGACAGCAGAGGCATAAGCAGTTGCTGAGCTATGATCAGAGAAAACTTACCAAACAGAACAGAATAATGGCTGAACAAATTTGGGCTATGTCTGCCCATTTCCTGACACAAAGCAACTCTTGTTTCTCTGAACAAACAGAAGCTGCTTTTCCCCATTTACACAGCTGCAGTGCTATCACCTGTAAACTCATTCATATGCTAGCTACCATTTCTTCTACTTATATTTTTATACACCAACCATGGAAAACTGAATTTATGAGTGCAGGACAGAACTGGGAACTGGGAACTGGGAACTTTTCACGTTAGAGCTCGATTCCTTTTTACAGGAAATGTGATGATGGACTACTAGTCCGAAAGTCTGCCTGGCAATAGCTAGAACTGGTTGCTTTAGAAAATGATGCAGCTGTGTTTGGTATACAACCTGTAACAAGCAAATTAAGTATAACCTTTTCAAAGATCCTCTATTGGCTAAAGACTGCCTGTGACACAAAACCAGAATGATATATATTCATTTTGCTACAAACAGAAGTCACAGTGACTGACACATTTTTACAAACATGTTTCAGTGAAACCATTGATCTCGTTATTAGTTATCTTTCTGTTTCAATTTAACGTCTTTGTAATTCACCATTACCCATCACCCAACTTCTACTTTCCCTCTAAGTTCTCCTTACTTTTTCTCTTTCCTTTTCTCTTTCCTTTTCTTTTTCCTTTTCTCTTTCCTTTTCCCTTTCTCTTTCTCTTTCCTTTTCCCTTTCTCTTTCCTTTTCTTTTTCTCTTTCCTTTTCTTTTTCTCTTTCCTTTTCTTTTTCTCTTTCCTTTTCCCTTTCTCTTTCCTTCTCTCGTTCTCTTTCTTTTTCTCTGTCTTTTTCCTTTTCCTTTTCCCTGTCCTTTTCCCATTTCTCAGATCTGTCCTTCTCCTTGTCTTCCTTCTTCCTTCTCTTCTCACTTTGACCATCTGAATGAAAAACTGCAGGAGGAGGTGGAGGAAGAACATAGTGGGTACTGGGAGGTGGTGGTGGTGGTGACACCGTTGCTTCTGCTACTGCTACAGGAGCATGTCCAGAACTTCTTTTAGACTTAGAGTGCTTCTTTTCTCTGTGTTTCTCCTTGTCCTTTTTCTTCTTACTTTTTTTTGACTTCTTCTTCTTCTTGATTTCCCGGTAGGAGTCATCTATCACTAGCTCTCCAGCCTCCAACTCCCCACCAGATGAGGAACCAGATTCTGGTGGTGCCTCCATACCTGAAGCCTCATATTCGCTCCCATGACCCTCTGAGTAAAGGGAGGTGTCAGCACCAAAACTCTCAGAAGGTGGATGTGTGTCCGGATGTGGTTTGTGCTTCTTCCGGGATGACTTCAGGAAGCTCTGCAGTTCATGACCCAGAAGGAACGAGCCTTGCTCATCTCGACTTGATTTCTTTGAAGATTTCTTTGCAGCTGCTGGTGCTGAAGAATAGGAAAAAGAGTCATCATCTGCTGCACTACTTTTCTCTTTTGGTGAAAGGATGAGCTTCATCTTCAAGCCATCAGGTTCACGAAGAGTGAGTGTCTCTGTGTTCACGTAGAGAGGCTTCATTTTTTTAGATTTGTGGAAGCTGCCATCATCCACTGAGTGCTCCCCACTGCTCCCACTCAGCTTCTTCTTGTGGTGCTCCTTTTTGCTTTCGGAATGGCCAGAGGAAGAATAAGATGATTTCTCAGAGGTTTTCTTTGAAGACTTTGAGCTTGTGGACAAAGGTGAGGTGGCAGTCTTGAGTAAATCCATGGTTGTGTCAGCTGAGGATGGGCTAGAAATGGTTTTTTTCTTCTTCTTTGATGGTATATCCAAAGGTGAAACACCTGAAAAAAGAGAGAAGTACACCTACATGATTCCCTTAAAGACAGCATTATTCTAGCCCAAAGAAGTTAAATGGGAATCCTGCAAGACTTACGATTACAGCTAACGGATTTGCATCCTGCTTTAAACAGAAGATCTCTGAAGTTTGTAGCCAGCTCAGCATGGCCTTACTGACAAGATTCAGGAGCCGTAATGCCCGAGCTGGTCAAATAATTTGAGGCAGGAAGACAGAGTAGGAAAGTTCTTGAAGTTTCTTCAAACACTGTATTCTATTGTGAAACGATTTATGTTGATGAAAATATATCTTATTTAGACTGAAATTACATCTCAAGTGCAAGGTTTTTGTGCCATTTTTAGCCAAGGTGAGACCAAGGAACTGAAAACACAAGCTTTTTAATTCTGAAAACAGGTTTTGAAAAATTTCAGCTTGGCTTTCTCTTTTCACTGGGCCAAAATTAAATCTTTTATGAACAGAACTGTCATTTTCTGGCCAGCTTATTAATTGTGAGAATAATGCTTCTGTATCAAAATTGAACCCAAAAGCATTTATTTATCACCCTGATGCACCCTATCTTTACAAATTCAGAGAAAGTAATACTATCTCCAAGTAAAATTACAGCCTAAAATGCAATAGGGAAAAAAGAAGTGCAAATGCCGGAAGGGAAGGCAAGGGTTAGAAAACTACAACTTGTCAATGAAAAGGGGGGTGGAAGATCTCTAGCCTCAACAATGACAACTTGTTAACCTAGACTCTGAAAAGATCATTCCCTAATCTTTTGCTGTTTGGTGTTGATCAGTGTCAGGTTTCTGATTACTCGTCCTAAGACAGGTTGACGTACTTTCCCCCCATGAAGTGCTAACCACAAAGCTTGAAGGCACTGCTTTAACAGCAGCCTTTCCTCTAAGTCATGATCCATTAGCCCCTTCCCCTGCCTGATTGCTATCTTACCTCTGTAGCAGAACTCATCGGAGGAGTGCTTTCTCTTCTTTTTGTGAGGCTCTGTCCCCGGAAAAAGGTCACTGTCCTAGAATAAGAAGAAAAAACTTGCTAACCAACAAGAGGGAAACAATATGAGATTCACATGGATTATTGGCATAGATAGCTATTTGTAGGAGATATCAAGAGTCATTTGTACTACTGTAACATCAAGGAACACTAGGTATGAACCAGGATCATTATTCTAGGTGCTAAAACAAGTAAACATACTCTGTTCCCAAGAGCCCACAGTGTAGGTTTAAAGTAAGAGACAAAAAGCACAGTATGGAAAGGTGGGAGAATACAAAAAAAAATGGTATTAGTCAGGATTGGTTTCAGCACATCAGCCACCTAACCAGCATCAAGCTTTCTGTAGGCATTGCAGCACAAGGCTATAAGGAACTGAAAGACAGATCTCTACAGGGAGCTCCCCCAGGTGAGTGGAGCAATAGACAAGAAAACTTGAAAAAGCATATTTGGAAGTGTTAAGAAATGGGCAATGAAAGCCAGCATTTGGAGATCAGCTGATGAGTTGATAGAAGACAGACATCTACCTCTTAATAAAGCTAAGAAATAACTAAGCATGCACAGGCTGTCAAGCCTTGAAAATGAAGGTGAGCAGTTCATGTTTAATATGCTGAAGAAGATAAAATAAGTGAAAGAAGGTACAGAGAGGTGACAACTAAAATGATGGGCCAAAAAATTGACTTAATATCTCATGTCACACAATTATTGCATGTCTCTTGACCAGTTTTTGGTCTAAAAATGAAGCTCCTCTACAGAATTCCATCTGTGTGGTAGAAGATTTTCATTTTCAACTAGACCTTGCTTTCCAGATTAAAAAAAAAAAAAAACAATGAACAATCACAAGATAGTCACCTTTGAGCTAATAGCAGAAATTTTAGCTCAAAGAGCAAAGTTTTCAAGAAACTTAAGTTGTCACTACGTGATTTCAGAGTTAAGGCCCCAAAGAGGTGAATAGGGCAAGTTCATACCTCTCAAGAGCTATCATTTCAGGCTGTCTGCAGAATCAGGAAGACAACAGCGCATCAGTTAACATTATACTCATCCGTTGCTGCCTATTTATAAACATAAATTCTGAAAATCCTTCTTTTGGTGTAAAAAGTTACTCATTCTTACCTTACGAATTGCAAGGTTCTACAAGACTAGGGCATTACCCTATTTTTTGAGGCCAGAAAAATCAGTATCACTTGTAAATGAGACTGACCTTTTCCCCAGGAAAGTTACTGAGCAATACAAGACACAAGTAGCTGCTCTTGCTGTCTTCTACATGCATTTCTACATAAAAAAGAATGATAAACCCACCCATCCTGTTACTAGCTTTACACATACCCTTACACCTTCAACTTTTTCTTGGAGAACTTCCTGACCTGAGTCGCTGTCTCGTCTCCCTCTTGCAGCAGATCCTTGTAAGAGCGCTTTTTCTCTCGCTGTATCCTGCCAGTTGCCAGCCCCACGTCATCAACACTTCGATCGCTCTCTAGGAACTCTAAGATTTATGTCAAAGGGGAAAAAAAGGAAGAAATTAAATACCCCATTAAGGAATGATAGACATGTGGACTATGCACAAAATAAGATAACAGCACACACCGGCACAGAATGATGCACAAAACACAACAAGCACAGGGGCCTAAAAGGTAATGATCTGTACTCTCTGACCACAGGGATGGGGCTCAGTGCTCTAACGCTGTAACACAATCACTCAAGATTTCATTTCTAACCCTTGTATACTTCTTCCTAAAGACAATTGCCCTTAGCAATATTGCTATGACAAAACATATCCCCATCTCTGGTCTATGCTTCTACTGACCTGGCAGGAAGAAAGGCTACAGTGGCAGAGTTTCCAATCAAGGTGTTTGCATTAGGAAATACTACCCATTTCTGCCACGTTCTAATCCCAGTTCTGTACACCTGAAAGTCAAGGGCTTGGGATCTTCCAGCAACATGGCCAGACTAGCTCCCCTTCTCACTCTGACTCCATGGCCTGGCAAAGGCTGCAGAGGGTACCCTTTTTTTTTTTTTGTAACTCCCTCTGGGATTATGAAGCAGTCATACCTTCTTTCTTCTTGGAGTCATCGTAAGCCATGGTGGTCCTGCAGGAGCCTGAGAATGCGTTGCCACGTCTGGGCTCCGTGCCCTGTGCCCATCTACAGGAAAAGGCCTGAGAAAGAGAGAATGAAAATAACCCTCCTGTAAAGAAGAATCAAATGTGAAACTTCCTCCGAACCAAGTGAAGATTCTCTGTCAGGCAATGGGAAAGAAGTCTACCTTCTCATCGGTTCATGCTCACTCCTCAGGCTTCACAGAATATTCTTTTAAAATTAAACTGGATTATGTTCTTCTATTATTTTAAACACATAATAAGACCACCTCTTCCTTGGAAAATCTCCAAATCACAGAAGTAATTTATTTACAAAAATAGAAAGAAGGTGAGTTTATAGCTGAGTTTAATTTTCATGTCATTCAAAACTGCACCCGAACTTGTGTCAAAACCATTTTTTGTAAGGAGCCAGTGTGGCAAAGAGTGAGATGTTTAAAAAGAAAGTCCAAACCCTTGAATCTCAGAGGAAGTGAAGGAATAGAAGGAACCAGGTGGGAATAATTGTGCTACAAAAGAACTATTTCAAATGTTTTGAACTAAATAACTGCTCATTTTGTAGCGAAGGTGTGCATCCCTCTGATGTGTTTCCTGACACTACCACTGCAGCCATTCTGAATGCCAGCCTGAGAGAGGGAATGGAAGAAAGCGCTCCTTTTTGCTAGGGCTTCCACAGCACCCAAACCCCTGTCAGGCCCCAAGCTTCAGGTCTCCTCTAACTGAGTCACTCTGTTCCACAGCTGCTGGCATATAGTAGGACAGTGCCTTTATGGAATAGCTACACTCTGGTTCCCTCAGAGTAAAAGTGTTTGTTTTTTTTTTTTTCTTCAGTCAGAGACCAGCTTAACATGAAAAGATTGACCTTCTTCTCATAAGCAATTCAACCTAATTTGGTTGATTTGGATTTGGATTTGGTGTGTTTGTGCACACATCTGTAAGTGCTCAACCACAAAGACCATGCAGCTTCTCTTGCTAGCTGTCACAGTCATCTTTCCACACCAAAGTTACATTTGAAAACCTGGAGAGCAGGGAACTTGTGCTTGTACATCCGTGCACACACCTCAAATTATAAATACTTTGCTGAGGTGGAGAATGTCCAACATATTCATCCTATAGAAGTTACTTAAGTGAAACAACAAAGTCCCAAATAAATCAAGCTTGCAGGTGCACAGGAGACGTATGTTCAAGTTCATAGGAATATACGTTATTTCATCAGGTTTTGGGAAATCATCTGCCATCAAATGTTTCAAGTCAATATTCTGACAACTATACATTGTTGGTAGCAAGCACAGCAATTTGTAGACTCCGCAAACCCCCTGGGCGGCCTGTTCCAGTGTTCTGTCACCCTCACCATGAAGAAGTTTCTTCTCAAATTTAAGTGGAACCTCCTGTGTTCCAGTTTATACCCACTGCCCCTTGTCCTATCATTGGTTGTCACCGAGAAGAGCCTGGCTCCATCCTTATGACACTCACCCTTTACATATGTATGAACTTTAATGAGGTCACCCCTCAGTCTCCTCTGCTCTAAGCTAAAGAGACCCAGCTCCCCCAGCCTTTCCTCATAAGGGAGATGCTCCACCCCTTCATCTTTTTTGTTGCCCTGCGCTGGACTCTCTCAAGCAGCTCCCTGTCCTTGAACTGAGGGGCCACCGCGCGGCCGCACAGCCCGCGGGTGGAAGCGGAGGGCGCTGAGGGAGCCGGGAGGCCGCGGGGGCCGGCAGGGGCAGGCGGGCCCAAACGGGACCCCCGAGCGCAGCGGACGGGAAAAACCTCGGGCCGGTCCCGCGTCCCAACCGGCGCATGCGCGCCACCGCCCCCGGACCCGCCGCCGCCGTTTGAAGCGAGCTGGGCCGCCCCGCTCCCGCCCGCGCGCCCTCTCACCTCAGCGGGTTCCGGCCTCGCTCCAGCCCGCGGCCCCGCCCCTGCAGCGGGCTTCGGGCGTACCCCGGCTGCCCAGCGGTGACAGGGTCCGCCGGCGCCGAGCCGCAGGGTGAGGAGACACCGTGGCCGCCTCACTCAGCACCGCCGCTTCCCGCCGCGCCGCCCGCGGCCGCCATCTTGGAGAAGGAGAAGAGGGACGTCCCTCTGTCGCCGGGGCCAGGGGCAGCCAGCCGAGCGCCGAGCGCATCCAACGTGGCGCCGGCGGGGCGGGGGAGAGGGCGGGGTGCGGGATTGCCGAACGTGTCGATGGCGGGGCCAGGCGGGGATCGCCGTTGTCGGGGTGTGAGCGGGGCCGGGGGCGCCGGCGCCCCGCACTGGGCCGCACGGCATTGGCGCCGCAGCCGCCACACGTTCAGCTTTCCCCGCCACGGCCCCCGGCTCGTAGTGCAGGCGAGGGTTGGAGAACCCTGTGCTGGGCCTTCTTTGCCCTGCCTGGTGTGAGTGCACAGGCCCGGTGGAGAGAAGCTGCCAAATAAATGTACACTAACTTACAAAAGACGTTCCCGTCATTAACCAGCTGACATGATAAATGCTTTCTGACCATCTGCAAAATGAGGGGATATTTTTCAAGTTTCAGATCCTTCTGCATGACAAGAGGGAGACAGAAGATTAAGTAACACATTGTTTAGGAGCAGAGTGTTTAGCTTGTATTTAACTAATAATTAATAGACGTAAGTAAGAAACTCAACAATTATAACTAACATCACCAATTAGTATAGATGTATGCCAAAATTTTCAAACATTTTAATGCGTATGGAACAATTATGTGAATATAAGCAACACAAGAGCATCCAATCTTTGGAGCACTTATGGAAGATGATTCCCAGAGCTCCCCAGTGCTGATAAAATAAAAAATGCCGCTTAACAGTATAATTAGAGCCACAAAGATGATTAAGGGAGTGCAGCATCTCCCGTATGAGGAAAGGCTGAGGGAGCTGGGTCTCTTTAGCTTGCAGCAGAAGAGACTGAGGGGTGACCTTATAAATGTTTATAAATATGTAAAGGGTGAGTGTCATGAGGATGGAGCCAGGCTCTTCTTGGTGACAACCAGTGATAGGACAAGGGGCAATGGGTACAAACTGGAACACAAGAGGTTCCACTTAAATATGAGAAGAAACTTCTTCTCAGTGAGGGTGACAGAGCACTGGAACAGGCTGCCCGGGGGGTTGTGGAGTCTCCTTCTCTGGACACATTCAAAACCCACCTGGACACCTTCCTGTATAACCTCATCTAGGTGTTCCTGCTCTTGCAGGGGGATTGGACTAGATGATCTTTTGAGGTCCTTTTCAATCCCTAACATTGTGTGATTCTATGATTCTGTAACTGACTCTGTTGTTAAGTTTATCCCTCCATTTCAGTGCTGGGCCCTGGCTCAGCCCCTGACTGCAGTGTGTGGAGCACGGCCCAACTTCCCCATCTTTGGTGCAACCTCCACTTCGTGTGCATGGGTGCTCTGCAAGAGCAGCACAGCTTCTGATCATCACTTTCTTTAAGCCAGAAGTCTCTGGGCTGGCGGTGTGGGTTAGTTGTTGCCTACTTGTGCCTGCCACGGTGGGTCAATGGGAAAGAGTGAAATCCTGTTACTAAGCCGTCACAGATCCAGTGCTTTCCTCAGATTAGTCATGCATGCACATGAACAGACAGATCTCCTGGAAGTCTATATGATTGCCCAAGGAACTGAGTGGATGTGCTGCACAGGTGGAGAGTCAGGACCAGCTGGAGCTGAGATAAGTGTGTCTGAACAGCACACTGGAGGGTACTGCCCTTGAAGGCATTATGCAGCCCTCACACCCTTTCCAATCAACTGTCCAAAGGTGGCAAGCAAGAGAAAGGCAAATTACCCCCGCATCTTCTAAAAGACTCATTCATTACTCCGAAGGATTCAAGACAGAGGTGAAAAAGCTCAAGAAACAGCCTGATCAGAAAAGATAAGTCTTTTTCCCACCAGGTTTGCCTTTCTTCACTCTGACTGGCTCAGGAGGTCTCTGTTCAACAAACCTCACGTAACTCTTACCTTAAATCCCATCATCTCCACCGATGCAGGAGTCTTTGTTTTATTTAGATGCCAGCAGACACTCACATGATTCTGTTGGAGGCTGTTCACAGTCCCATGCTGTCTGCAGACTACGATTCCCAGCCATGCCTGAGGTTGAATCTGCCCCATTGTGGACATGTTCCCCAGCACTTATAGATCCACCTCTGGTCCTGCTGATGCTTTTGTGTCCTAACAAGTAGATAGTGATGACAATAATTATTTGTGGTACACTAGGTCCCAGAGGAATTAAAAGAGGATAAAGACCTCTGCCTGTTATGCTTTGTGAAAGTATAGTTTGATCCAAAGTGAGGGGTGCAGTCTTTATGCACAGATCGATGTCTTCGACTGCAGCAGTTGTAATAAAACACAGTTAAACCCACCAGCCCTTGGGCTGAGCACAAGACCTGTGAAAGTGTTCTCACATGTGCATATGTGTGCCTGCTGCTGCTGCAACTCTCTAAAATCACTCTTTGCCCTCTAACCCATAACCCAGGGAGGAACTAAGGTGGACAAGTGCTTCTACAAATGTATGACCAAGATCTTGCCAGAGTTGAACTCCCTGAGACCTGCTCTTTGCCTCTGATTACTGGTGATGTTCCTAGGGGTCCCAGTGATGGATCCATACCCCATATGGCAATGCACAGTACAACAAAAACATGGTTCCTTTCATGAGGATTTTACAGTCTTCAGCTTTCTTGCTCATATTACAGGCTGTACAGAAACATCAGTTGACTCCTGGGAGCACTTGACCTAGGGGGTCACGTGGAGGCAGAATGGGAGTAAGTCAGAATAAGTCATTAGCATGGTTGGGAGAGGCTAGGTGCAGCCTAAAGGAACAGGGATACAGATTGCTATGGAAATTGAAAGCCTAGATTAGCCTGGTATTTGATAATGGCACACATTTGATAATGGTTGCTAGTAAATGTGTAGGATGGTATGTTCAATATTCTGCACCCTAGAATGAGAAAGGAATCCAGCTCCCCTGCAGTTTAATGTTTTTAGTGCTGCATGTTTTGTAGGTATCAGATTGTGTCAGTGATTGTGTATGGAGGAGAGAGAATGAATTTGCAGGTGAATTTGCAAAAATGAGCATATAGCACGATACTTGCACATAAAGTCACTGAAGCACCAGTCATTCAGATTTCCCCTGGTGAGATCTATCCGTGCTCCTTTCCTCCCATAGAACATTAATAATAATAATAATAATTGTAATAGTAACAACAACATGTAGTCCCTCCTACTGCACTTTTCATCAGTGCAGAAATTCTCAGAAGAAACTCATTTCAATCACTCCCATTCTTCAGAGCTAATAAAGGGAACCAGTGGCATTTACTGGGTACTTTCAAACAGCTTAGCCTTTCCGTTTTCTAAAAAATTCCAGGAATCTCTTCAGAGTGTACACCTAGATTATACAGGGCAGGTGGGGAAAATGTCAGGATGCTGATAGCAAATTTAAGAGAGTCACAACACCTTCAAATCCTTAACACCTGTCAGAATTGTTTCTTTGTACTCTTGAATAGAAGAGGTTGTAGTGAAAGAAGTGGGAAGTCAAACAGTCCCCATCGTTTTTAAGACCTGAAGGGCAGCTTCAGTCTCAGACTATGGTGAGAATATTGTTCATTCCTTTTGTTCAGAGCATCTTGTGTTCTTTTGCCTATAGCCAGGGAGACTGCAAAAGGGTACATGGTATGTTCTCTCAGGTGTTTTCTTGGCAGTGAGATACATATTGTATGAAATACTCTTGCCAGTGCAGAACATTTTAGCACGTGTATGCTTAATGCAAAAGTAGTTGTGTGCTGAAGTCTGACTACCCATGAAGCCACCCAATATGGTGCAGCTTTCTCCTTGTTATATCCACATATTTTCTTGTCTGCCTGTTTTCTCCTGCCTGCACTAAGGTGCAAGTTTCTGGATTTAGTAGCCCTCCTTTTGTTTCATTGCCTTGTAGTGCTGAGTTCAGTGGGCTCTCAGGTGCAGTGCGTATAGAAAGAATGAATAGTAACATGAGCACAAGTGCACAGCCAAGTTATGTAGAAAATTAAATACAGCACTCAGAGCAGTGTGAACAGTTATCAGTTCTCCCTGTCACAGTTTGCGACTCACAAATCTCTTTTCAGTACTTCTTCGTTTTTCTGTAATTTTTCCTAGATTCCAAGATGATTTGGCATTAATTGGAATGGGACCTGAGTTAAAACCTCTGCTGGCCCCCTACCCATGGAAAGCTTACTTTATTTTGCACAGGCAGTGCTACCTTGTACATACTACAACACTCAGATGTTACCAGCTACCAAGCTGCCCTTAAAAAGGAAGCATGGCTTGTTATATCTGGGTAGGTTCTCTGAAAAATAAATACATTTTAAAAGGCTTTGGATGCAAATATGAAGGGATTACAATGTTACAGTGGACTTAAGGTGAAATGAGGAGAGACTGAGAGAGCGGGGTCTGCTCAGCCTGGAGAAGAGAACCTGAGAGGGGATCTCATCAGTGTTTATAAATATCTCAAGGGTGGGTGTCAAGAGGATGGGACCAGAGTCCTTTCAGTGGTGCCCAACAATAGGATGATGGGTAGTGGGCACAGACTGAAGCACAGGACGTTCCATCTGGATATGAGGAAAAACTTCTTTACTTTGAGGGAGCACTGGAACAGGCTGCCCAGAGAGGTTGAGTCTCCTTCTCTGGAGACATTCAAGACCCACCTGGACACATTCCTGTGCAATCTGCTCTGGGTGAACCTGCTTGAGGCAGGTGGGTTGGACTAGATGATCTCCATAGGACCCTTCCAACTCCAACCATTCTGTGATTTTGTAATGGACTTCGTGTGCCAATTACCTCAGCCATAGAATTTCCTTAGTCCAATTTATAAACAAGGCTAGTGAGTCCTATTTGAATATAGGGACTTGCTTCCTTAAAGAAGCAAAACTTCAAAATATTTATGTGCATTGTTTTGGTGTTGGGGACTTAAATTACTTCCCATTTGTCCTTTTGTGTGTTTTGGTGTTTTGTTTTGTTTTTTTTTTTCAGGATGCATTAATTTTGTTCCCTCTTCATCTGTGAGTCTAGTCATTACCGAAGCCCATGGGTGTGTGCATCCATTTGTAATGTCAATACAGTAGCCTGAACATTCCTCAGAGCCACAGCGTCTGTCATGATGGGGACACAACTTCTCCCCCTGCTCCTGGCACTGCACTCTCTGTGTTCACATGCCGAGAGAAGTAAGGTGAGGTGGGATGTGTCCTCCTCCATTTGGTGGGGAAGCAGCACCGTGTGTTACAGCAGGATTAGTGGGGTCTGGAGACGAATAGCTCCTTGGTCTGGTTAGGCAAACAGAAAGGGACGGTACCAGGGCAATATGCATAGAGGAAAGGCTAAATGCAGAGTGTCAGTCAGTCTTGGATTTACCTCTTTTCACTGATTTTGATCTCCTCCTCCTCACCACCTGCCAGGGAGGCAGAATTGGTTTAATCTGAGTTTCACAGAGCCATGCAAGACCTATGCCATTGCTTTCCGTGCTCAGCTCTCCCTCCATGCCTGCTCCCTGGGGACCTCGCTGGTCTCTGCTGACCACAATTCATCGCAGGCCTGGTCCAATAATGCCTGGTCCATCAGGCATTCAACCCTATCTGTATTCTTGTCTTACATTTTCCTTTTTTCCTTTGTGTGTGATGATTTACTCAATTTCCTCTTCTCGCGCCTGGACTCTCTCAATTACAGCCCTCTTCTGTACAGGCCAGACTGTCCTGCTCCTCTCTTTTTAGACAGCGACAGGATCTGTCATCCGTACAAAAAAGCTCATAACTCTGTGCTGCTTCATTCCTACAGTTTTCTGTTTATGACAGAACCACAGCTTCAGCATGTGTCCTGCACTGTGTACCAGAAACTATTATATTGCTAAAAGTTCTCTTAAAATAATGTTAGTGGCTCATGGCTATTTCTGTGGACCAAGCCTGCATATTGCTTTTGATTTTGGCTACGGATGTTGTAGCTGGAGATCAGAACTTTTGGGAAGAGCAGGAAACTTCATGGTGACCTGAACAGCTGCAAAGTGGCAGTGGATTGTGCAGAGAGGCTGGCAACAGGGCAGTGCTGCCTGCAAAGCTCTTGGGATACCAGCTGGGCTAATGCCACCCTCAAGACTGTCCTGTGCTGTGATCTATGGAGCTGCTGCAAAAACATAGGTGAGAGGTGATGTGTGGAAAGGGCTCCAGACTCCCAGAGTTTGTAGTCCTGGCAAAAGCAATAAGGAGATGCACTGGTGTTGGGACCAGGTGAGGAATAACAAAAGGTGCCTTGTACACTGTCTGCATTGCAGAATGGCATGTGTGGGGGGATGTGGTGTTTTTGAAGGGCATGTTGCAGCCATTTACTCAGCAGGTAATTTGCAATGCTTTCAGGGTCACAGGAACAGGCAAGATGATCAGGGCCACTAAGTGCTGTTCTCCGCTATTGCAAGGCCGTGGTCATTCAATCCCCATTGTAAACTGATCGATCTTTATCTTAAAAGCAATCAGTTCTCATAAGTCCACAGCCCTCACTGGGAGGCTGTTCTGGAATCTTCTTAGTTTGATGGTTAGAAACCATCTCCTGATTACCAGCTTAAATGTATTCATGGTTAGCTTGCATCCATTTGTTCCTTTGCCAACATTTTCTTTTAGCTAATTTAATTACATATTGTCTCTTGTTGCTGTTTTTATGCTGATGTATTTATAGAGAGTGGTCATACCTCCTCTCAGTTCTCACTTTGCTAGGCTAAGCAAGACATGCTCTCCTAGTTCCCTCCTCACTGGTGGCCTCCTCCTTCCTCGCACCACCCTGGCAGCCTTGCTCTGTGCTTGCTCACATTGAATTCTTCCCTGAAGCTGTGTGACTGGTAATTAAGACAGTTTGCTCAAAGGTCTCACCAAGGTCTCACACAATGACTACCACTACCATCTCCCTAGAGGAAATACTTTTTTTTTGGTGTGTGAGGATGTAAGAGTTGAGTACTTGCTTAAAACCTTTGGATACAACTTTCTGATAAGATGTTAAAAAAACAGCAAGAGTCAGTCTGCATTATCATTTCCCCTGTAGTCACAAGGGGATATGGCAAACAAGGAACATATACAGCTCCTTCCTGGCATTTTGGGGACCAGGACAGAGCCTGCTCAGCTCTAGGTTTACTCTGTGACTGCAGCACATGTGATGTGGAGGAGGGACTGTTGTCTCAGGTAGGTAGCACTTGATATTGCTTTGCAGGGTGGGCCACCACCATCACACTGGAGGATTTGGGGTGCTGATCATGTGAGGCCTGGAGCTGACCTTCCTCTTGCTTTGTGTCTCCAACATGCTCTAGTTACTGCAGGGCTGTACCATCTTTCTTCTCTTTTTTCTCTCTTTTCCTCCCCATGCTACTTTTTCTCCTGATAGTCAAGGTGTCAGTGGATGCTGAACATGCAACTGTGACCTTTTTGCTACTTGAATGCAGATATGCCTTTTAGCACTCACCATAAACTGGTCAGCTGTCTGCTTGGCCCACATCTGTCTGAGATAATACTGGATTTATATTTAAGCGGGTACCAGTTTTAAGTGTCTTAAATAAAAATTAACTGTTTGCCATCTTGTGCTGGACAGATCACAAGACTTGTAGCATTTGCAAATGGAATAGAGGATGAACTTGCATAAGTACGAACATGGGAGATGGTTGTAACATTTATTGCAGAGAGGATATTTATCCTTATAATTGGGCTTATGTGTGCAGGGGCACATATTATGGTGGAAAGACCTTGGAGTGCTGAAACTTTAGGGAATCATCACTCAAATTAAAGAGAAACTGTACTACATGGAGCCATCAAAACACCTTTCCCCAGTTGTCTAAAAGCAACTGGTCCTGGACCTTGGGGCAAATATAATCGCTCAGGGATACAGTGACTTTTTTGTGTGGTTTCACTGGTGTTTGTTAACAAACTTGCTTAAAGAAGCCTCACTGTGCCACAAGCCGAAATAAATACAAACTTAAGCTCACTTTTCTGTATTGCAGAAGAACCTAAAACAAGGACCCATGGCATTACGACATGGTACAAGAGAAATCTAACTGGAAGTCTGCAGTGTGGGCCATGACTGAGCTAATGCTGGGAAAAATGTAGGAGTGGAAGGCCTCTAAAATGAATTTTAGCTATACTTTGCACCAAACAGACAAAGGAATCAAAAAGCTGAGATTTTTTTTTTTTACATAATGTATGAAGACAATATTGGTCTGAAGCAGAAGTAAAAACATGATGTAAACTTGCAATAAGAATATTTTATGTACAATCTGCATCAGAAACCTTCAGAAGTTGAGATGCTCTGAGATGAATCAGAGTGGAAGCTCCTTCAGCTCATATCTCGCTGCAACCATGCAACAATGCTTTGAAATGTCTTCTTTTCTTCCTTTAGTTGCTGTCCAGATGGAAGTTGAAGGTTTCAACAGTGTCTGGGGCTGCTGAAGCTGTAACAGTCTGAGAAGCAGTTTTGACCAGCCTTCCAGTGATCCTCAGCCCCTCACCATGTCCCGGGCTGTGTACTGATCAGTTGTACACTTTTCAAGGGCAGATAAATTGTTCTCCCAAAAAGTACAGGTCCCAAAGAAGTCATGCAGGTCTCTATGCCCCACATTTATTTTGGTGAGAAACCTGGGGAGGAATTTGTAATTAAGATTTCAGACTGAGGGAGTCCCAAACAAGAAAAAAGCTGTTGTTGCTTTCTGTGAAGGATACAACACTTAGCGTACTTTCGTAGAGAGAAGTAGAGAGATTTTATCAGTCTACATCCCAGTCACAACTCATTTCTCTTTTTAACAGTATCAGCCTGGTAAGGCTATTGAGTATTGGTGATGCACTTGGAGCACAGAAAGAATGGGATGTTTTATGGTCCTAAATTCAATTCACAGTTATATGTCTCAGGTAATGGAAGCTTTTACCACATCACTTGAGAGACCATTGTATTGTCTGCTAGATTTCATAAGCAAGGAGTTTTCTTTTTTATTTAGTTGAGCTGCTTGCTTTTTCTGAAGAAATAAATGACCAAATAAAAAGCAAATCTGAAAACCTCCCCCACTGAGTCTATTTCAGTTGTTGCTGTTTTCTTCAACATTTTCCTCCTTGAAATGCATTAGTTTCCAGTTGAAGGAACCTGAAGAAAAGATGATTATTACCGAGAAATTTGCAAATTAGCACAGCTCAAAACACCTCCGCAGCAGCGTTCTAGTAAAATGAGTGAGGCTGGGCTAAAACCTCTATATATTTATTTAGATCATTCTGTCTTTGAATTTAGCAATCCCATTACCAAGCTGAAATTTAGGAGTCCTTAGATACATTTGTCCTGGAAATAGCACTGGTAAATTATAAGCTCTGATAGGTGGGAGGGTGAGGACAGCATCTAAGATCAGACAAGGAGAAAAGCAACAGACGTTCTTCCATTTCTATTAAGTGCGTTTGCATATTTTCAGCACATTCAGTAAATGAATAGTTTCTGTCGATGGACAAAATTAGTGGTTAAAAAGAAGCAAAATGCACCAACTATGGGATGTGGGATATTGCAGTGCTATTATACAAATCGATGCCTTCAGCAGTAGCTTACCGTTCAATTTAGATCACCTCCAAAGGAGGAAGAGAGGGTGATTGAGTCAGACCACCAGGATGAGTCTATGCCAGGAAAAACTCCCATATAAAGAAAGATTGAAATATCAGTGAAGAGATGAAGAAGAGAAGGAATGGGAAATGTGCACAATATAAGGTACAGTGCAGGAGAAGCTGGACTACTGATCGCTGTTTTTTTGTGAAACAAGAAGAAAGGAGAGTTTAGCGGAGAGGAAAAAGACTGGTAAAAGGAAGCTTTCTTCCAGATGATAAAAAGAGGTAGTGGACATTCCTGCTTTCGTGTCTCTTGGATTCCAGGAGCACAGCTCTAAACAAGGGTGGAATTTTTTGTGTTAACTCTAGTGTAATTACCATAGTTGCAAATGCATTTGTACTTAAACACTGTCATTCTGGAAAGCAGAGTTGCCGTGTTCCAGAAAAGAAGTCAAATTTGGATTCTGACAACTTGTCAAGAAATGCTTCTGGGAGACAAATGGTCACATAAATGTCAACTGCAGCATTACTTAAATGTTCCTACTCCAGTCATTGCCAGCAATAATGTCTCAGCAATGTCTTTTGGGCTGAATGTGGATCTATGCAACATGTTCATTGTGTTCTGAAGACATCCAGCACTGAATTTTTCACCGTATTCCTCTTTTTACTACATTAAATTCACAGATTCTGTAAGTGTTATCCTGCACTGCTAAGCTAGTGTTACCTGACAAGATTTACAGCATCTTTCCTTAAGCTCAAATGGCTACAAAAATCACCAGATGGCAGCAGAGTCATTTTTGGTCTTCTCTTGCCTCGCACTCCTTGTCACACTTACACGCTCTGGGGTGCTCCTTGTAGCCACAGTTCCCAGCTTTGCAGGGTATGCAAAGGCAGCTATGCCTGCTGAGAAAGTACTTGTCTCTTCCTCAAGAAGAGATTTATGTTCTCCACTTAGTGCCTTCATGAAGGCTGGGTTTTAAGGCATGATTTTCTCCAGGTTCTTTTTTTTTTTTTCTCCAGAATTGCCTGAATTTGTAGCTTGCAGACACTGCTATGTATACGTGCTAATAGCTGCTTTCTTATGCTATGCTATATACAACCAAGGTAAAAGCTATTTTAGCTTTGGCTAAGAGCAGAGACTGTCTCTGGAACCAGCAGAGGTTGACTCCGTGGCTCAGGGATGCCACTGGTTTATAGGAATTTGTTAATGACACTGTTTGCTCTTCCACTGTTGCAGTCAGTTTTGCTCAATAAAATGCTGCAAGCAAAATGCTAAGAGAAGAGAAGAGAAATACCCTGAAGAATTACAAAATTCAGAATAAATTTGGTCTGGAATAATCCTCAAGTTTCCTAGTTCTGGAATTTCCTACAAAAAGAAATAATTCCCAGGCAGTTTCCCAGCTACAACCATCAGACACCAAGGTCTGTAGCAGCCTGATGGATGGATGCACAGACAGGAAAGCAGCCTGGCTGGCAGTGTCAGTGTTGTTTTGCCTGTTTTCCCAAGAAATGTCACCGAACTTGAGACATTCAGACATCAGTGCCAAAACCAGGAGGAAGTTTCCTCTGGTAGTCAGGATCTGGTCTCTGTGAGTCCAATAGCTACTTCCCTGCCTGCTTCAATAACAAGCCAAGCACTAGGGCAGGGGGAAGAGGGAAAGGTTGTGATTCTTCTGGCTTATTTCTTTGAACAGCAAGAAAAACCCCAAACCCACTCCAAAACAAGCCACACATTTATTCCTCCTGAAACAGCTCCTTTCAATTGAGTGTTAGGTCTGGGAATGGATCGAGGCAATTTTGTTCAAACCTACTGGAAAGGACATGAGTCTTGTCATAGATGTCAAAACCACCTTTACCAAACTCTCACAAAATGAAAAAATGCTGTTGTACTCAGCAAAAAGCAGATGGAGGCTTCAAAGCTCAGGGTTATCGAACATGTTGCTGGATAGAGACCAAAAAGGCCAACAGCATCCTGGCTTCTACCAGGAACAGTGTGGCCAGCAGGACTAGAGAAGGGATTGTGCCTCTGTACTCAGCACTGGTGAGGCCCCACCTTAAATACAGTGTTCAGTTTTGGGCCCCTCATCATAAGAAAGACACTGACGTACTAGAGAGAGTTCAGAGAAGGGCAACGAAGCTGGTGAGAGGCCTGGAGCACAAGTCTGATGAGGAGCGGCTGAGGGAACTGGGGCTGTTTAGCCTGGAGAAAAGGAGGCTGAGGGGAGACCTTATGCTGTCTACAACTACCTGAAAGGAGGTTGTAGCATGGTGGGGGTTGGTCTCTTCTCCCAAGTAGCAAGTGACAGGACAAGAGGAAATGGCCTCAAGTTGTGCCAGGGGAGGTTTAGATTGGGTATTAGGAAAAATTTCTTCAAGGAAAAGGTTGTCAGGCATTGGAACAGGCTGCCCAGGGAAGTGATGGAGTCACCATCCCTGGAGGTGTTTAAAAGGCGTTTAGACAAGGTTCTTAGGGACATGGTTTAGTGCCAGAGTTAGGTTATGGTTGGTCTTGATCCTGAGAGTCTCTTCCAGCCAAAATGATACTATGATTCTATGATTCTATTCCAAGGTCACATCTTATGTAACTTTTGAATTTACCTTTTTTTTTTTTTTTTATTTTTCCAGTTGATGATGGGGATTAGTGCATCTGGAAGCTTCTACAAGATTAAGGGATTAATTCTTTTTCCTTTAAGTGTTCTTGTTACAGTTTGGCAGTGGAAGAAATCCCTGAAGTTGGTGCCATTTCACCCATTTTTAGAGCCTTCTTTACATGGCCAGAGTTGTGGAAAAGTAGCAAGTGGAAAAGAAAAGGAAATGATTGTATGTATTTGCACACCCAGACACTCACACATTTGAGGCTTCAAATTTTACTTACTCATTCTCCCTCCTACTTAACTTTCTTCATGCTGTCCTCCAGCAGGGATTGAAAGTTGGAAATGGACCTAAAACAAAAATACATGCTGTCTTTTATTATGAGCATATTTCAAGGGGAAAATGGATTATAGTTTTATTGGACTGAATGCATTCAATTGCAGCAACTTTTATTATTTCAAAACAAAGTCTGGTTATTCAAACAAAAAGCTGTTACCCACAATGCCAACTTTAAGCATTTTCCTATAGTTAATTTTTAAAATAGCCTTTAGGATTTACTTGGCTAAATAAAACCTCAGGAAAGAGAAGCTTGCAGGGGAAAAATCACTGCGTTAGAGGTGATAAAACGAGAAATGAGAGAGACGAACATCAGTGCGAACTCATCAGCACCAGAATAAACTCAGAAATAGACATTCTACATTTCCATAATGCTGTCAGCTGCCACTACAGAGACAGGGATCTATTACCTCTGTTTATACTGCTGCTAACTTAATTTATCTCAATTTATTCTATAAAAGTAGACACTAACTTGACTGGTTGGGAAAAAAAAATCACTTTGCACTGAAAATAAAAATGATAATGCACATAATAGGTTTCTGAAAATAATTTGAATGACCAGTTAAAATGCAAGGTGAGTTAGACATATTTTTAGTAAATCTCAGCACGAATTACCTACTTTCATATGCACATTTGTAGATGGATCGATAAAGAGCACATGTGGGACATTTACTTAGTATGATTGGATGGGGCTGGGTTAGCTCAGCACTCACAGGCTTCTGTATTTTGCTGGGGTTGCACGGGAGGGCAAAACAAGAGCAGAAGCGGGCACAATGCTCTCAGGGCTAAAATCAGGTGCCTTTCCCTGGTCAGCATTGTGAGAAAAGGATCTGATGCAGCTTTGTCCTGGCAAAAATGAGCAGCTTGTGTCATTTCTGTCCAGATGGTGGGGAAGATGAAAAACGTCAGGCTTGCCACAGATTTTTGTGTAAGGAGGTGTCTGGATGGTGTTTTGCAGGCAGACATCAGTGCGTTATGCTTTTGCTCCAATCCATCCGACAGAACCCCCAAACTGGAGTCTGGTGCTAATATGCCCATCCCTCAGCATGGTGTCTGAGCTCGGACTCAGCCCTGTGCTCACCACTGCTTCTTCATGTTTGGTCTGGAGCTCTTACCTGTCAGACTGGCTCCAGAATGAGTTAGCATCAGTTTGCAAGATACCATAAAGACATACCTAGAGATGTTGAGATCTCAGTCCTTTGGGTGAGTTTGCATCCCAGCTTGTTAAAGCCCATGGTCTGGCTCAGGCAGACCTGCTCTGCTCTCAGGCTGTGGACCTCAGTCTTTCCATTCCCTGAGCATGAGTCTGGACCTTCTTTGTAGCAAACAAGCCTCTTGGTGAGAAGCTTGCTCTTCTTAAGTACCTTTCAGGCCCCATTAGAAGTAGTTCATGGGCCTCTAGGTGTCCATAAACCAGAGGCAGAAAAGCATGGCTCTGGAAAGTCTAAGGGACATAATAATCAGCCTACAGGTAAACATGTGCTTAAATGCTTTGCTGATCAGAGACGAAATGCTGAACCAGGGCCTTGGGAGCTGCCTTGTGACCACAGTTATTCCCTTTATTACAAGAAGTTGATCTTCAAATTGAGGTGGAATGTTCTCCTGTTGCAACATAACCTGTTTTTGCAGGGGAAAGGAAAAGGGGGAAAAGACTGAGAATAGTTTGTAGCAGTTTCTGCTCAGGATAAAAACAGTTTAGAGCAAAGGAAAATCAGGAGGACTGTCACTGCTGTGCATATATCACCAGATTTGAGTAAAACAGGGGTTTTACTGAGAACTGAGAACTGAGCTGTATGGACAGAAGAAGTGTAATACAGAAGCAGCAAGGTCTGGCATATCTGGTAGTGACTCTGGGTGGAGGGAGGCATGAGAAGTTTGCACAATGCTTGTCTGCCAGCTTTCTGGCTCCAAAGAGTGAAGAATCTCACATCTCCTGACAATGCTATGAGCAAAAAGAAGCCCCTATCGCATTTTGCACCTCATTGATCCCACCATCTTGGTGGCATCCCCAGTGTTTCCGGGGTGAACAGGTGAAGTTGCCCTCATGCAGAGTGTCGCTTCAGAACCATGAGGAATCCTGTGATAGACCATTTTTCTCACCCCAGCTTTGCCCATGCCTCTCACCACTTGGAGGCCTCCAACGTGCTTTCCCCTGAGCAACTGCAGGTTGGCATCACATCCTCACCTCCCATGCCTGTGTGAAGTGCTGAGGGCTACACTGCTGTACGGGAGCAGTTTGGGGGAGGGCTGACAGCACCCTCAGCCCCACGAATAGCCTCTGCATGTTCCCCTACTGCAGGGTAACTCACCTGGCATACATGGAACATCCGTATAAGTCCCATCTGAAGGTTCACAATGTGGATGGTGGGAAAGGCCAGTCCTGAGGGCAAACTTACAAGCTGTTATCTTTGAGGTGCATTGCCAGTTTTGCATGAGTCAGTGCCTGGGGATCAAACTAGTGGTTGAACTACTTTGTCGATGCCTGTGCTGCTTCAGATGTGAGCTTAGTAAAAATCATTGTTGATAAAACAAAGCTGGACCATGCTCAAAAGCCAAACTAATTCTCTGTGCTTCAGGCCCTGGACCCCTTAATTTGCTGCTACTGGAGACTAATCCAGCTGCTAGCCACAAACTCTTCCTGCAGTGGGACTATGCTGTATTATGTTCCTGCTCTACACAAATGGAAAAGAGGAGACAAGAAAAGTGTTGAATTTAGAATGACTTTTGATTTAATAGTTCAAAGCTTTACAAAAGACACAGGTGGGGGTCTGCCTAGACTTCTCATTCTAACTCCAAGTTTAGATTAAGAAAAACAAGCTGTTGATTCATTGGCTCAGGTCTTTGGTTGTGCAAACCAGCAGGGCATTGATTTATGATAGGTGAGAGTCTAGGACAGAGTCTGGTAGCCCACATCATGAGTAAGCATACAGAAGGCTTTATAAGAGTGCAAAAGGATAGCGTTTCTGTTCCTTATTGGTTTTTAGTTGCTTAAATACCACCCATTTCAGTGGGTGTCAGAGCATTGATAACTTTGACAATCTGCCCTCTTGCACATCCGTTAAAATGTCCTAATGAGGTAAGAGAGCACAGACAAATTTTCTGAGGTTCTGTGTACCTCAGCTCCTGTGACAGTCTTTCCAGATTCATACAGTCAGGCAAACATCACTGGCATGTGCCACAGCATTGCAGGAAGGAAGGGAAATCTTGTTGTGCATGGTAAGAGATGACAGGTCTAAGACCCAGTGCCTCATGAAACAGGATGCCAGGTTGGCTACGGGAAACAAAAAGCAAGACTAGACAGGGGATGAGGAGTGACACTGGAGTGGTGAGTGTTGAAATGCAAAGGAACAACATGAATGGCAAGCTGAAGACTTCTCAGTGTACAGTATGTGCCAAAAAGAAAAAAATCATTGTCTATGATTTCAAGCCTAACTGCTGCTCCTCGAGGGCCTCAGTATAACAGTTTATTATTGATGTGGAAGCAAGAGCTTGCTAAGAAGCATGGTTAAATAAAGTTTTGAACTCGAAAAGCTTTGATTATAGGGCTGATTTGTGTTCACTTCAACCCAACTTACTTAAGGTATAGAACAATTGCTCATGACAGCAGTTTTGTTAGTAATCATATATAAAGCTGGATTTTACTTTGACCATCCATCAGAGAGACAGAAATTAAGAGCCAATTAGCAGTGCAATGTAATGCATTCAGACACTACACAGTACAACTGTCAGCGATGGTGCAGACACCGTCACACACCTTGCAGTCTAAGAGCTGCATTGTCAGGTCTGTGGAACTCTATGAGGTTTGCCTTCTGGTGCTATTCTGCTCTGATAAGCAGGCTCTGAGAAGCTCACTGTGTGGCTCCTTGTTTATTGCATTGCTCTAGCCCTTATCAGATCACGCTGCTTAAAAGAAGGTGCATTCTTCCTTTGATTTGCCAGCTCAGGGGGAGATCAGAGAGGAAAGATGGATTATTCTTCCATGTCAACTCAAAGATGATGAGTGATACATTAATTATTTCATCCTGTTATATTTTCTACTATGCTTGGGCAGCTTTTGTTGTCTCACCCAGTAACGCTGCTGCTGGAGCATTCACCAAAGTATTTGATTCTTAGAGAAGCCAGCTTTGCCTTCGCTGCCCAGTGTCATTTGGGTTAAGACAATTAGTCCTGGGATGAATGGCTGCAGTGATGTAATCTATGTTTCAAGGAAGGCAGCTCACAGATCGGTTGGTTAGCTAAGAAGCTGTGGTGTGGCCTCCTTCTGATGTCTGTCCAGCCCCAGACTCCTGGGGCTGGGTAAAACATCATCAGACACCAAAGGGTGCTTGTCTGCCCGTGCTTGCATGAATCAAAATACCTTGCTAAACAGATAAGAGGGGAGCCAAATGAAGCGAGACACGGGGTACTGAACACATCTGTCCAAAACTTCTGTGGGAACAGCTGAGTACGGTTTCACTGTGGTGCAACGCACTGCATGTTCCTTTTCAGTAGCTGCCAACTGGGCCTTCTGGGTCTCATCTAGTTTTCCTGAGTAGCTGCTCCTACCCTTCCTCATCTCCTTTCTTTCACTTTCTTGT
The DNA here is from genome assembly GCF_964273445.1 of Streptopelia decaocto. NCBI lineage: Eukaryota > Metazoa > Chordata > Aves > Columbiformes > Columbidae > Streptopelia > Streptopelia decaocto. The sequence continues at coordinate 57,473,299 of NC_138663.1, forward strand.
ATGTAAACAGTTTTTCTCTTGGTTCACCAGGGTGGCACAGATGGATGTGTGCTGAGACTTTGGCCCTGTGCTCAAATGAGGGGTCTCCAGGAGGCAGGGGACAGAAGGGACCAGGCAGGAGGGGAGGTGCCAGGAGGTATGAGCAGCAACACAGCATGGTGCCCTTGGGATTTGTGCTTTGTGGGGAGATAAATTCCACCTTGGAGTCTTCATATGGCTGGAGTGTCTCAGATGTCTCTTCGTTATGGATCCTCTCATCTCTGTGAGAGCTGAGCTCACTCTTGAAAGCTGTTTTTCATCTGTGCTATTCAAGAGTCTCTCTCCACCACTCAGACAGGTTTTGTTCACTGACTTGTTGGGACATAACAGTCTCTGACCCTCTTTGTCCAGCTTGGCTGGTATCACAATCAGCCTGTTCAGAAGTCACTTGTTTGGGGGATTGGAACTTGATGATATTATTAGCCTTTTTAATTAGCCTTGCTTCCATGAGAAAGCAAGGTAACAAATGCAGATCCAATGAGTTTTCCGTTAACTAAGGAGATGACTTAAAATACTAATGCATCTGGTTTCTTCTGACATGCCTGTAGGTCTCTCAATCTGCTCTGTAGACAGTCTGCTAGGAAATTGTGATAGTGAGCAATCTTTGCTTTTCCCAGGTGGTCTTCCCAACATGCTTGTTTGTTTTCTTCCTAGTCCACCTTGCAGCAAGGCCATGATCTAATGTGGGGTTCTACCTACAGTATCTTAACAGAAACAATTATGCTTCCTGCTTTAATTAACACCGATCTCAGCCCTCTCTTCCCAAACTGGAGGACGAATTTCCCTTAGCTGTAGCTACACAGCTTTCACTGACTTAAAGATCAGCCATGTGCAGGATAAGAAGCACCCAGCCTCCTTCAGGGTTCCCACATGTATCGCCATGGGTAGAGAATCCTCCTTACTTTCTTCTGAGAATGAACTTCTCAAATCCCTCCATAACCTCTAAGGGAGAGGAATTAACTCAGAAATAAACACTGCCTTCAGACACAAGGTGCTTATCTGAGTGCTGAGCAGGGGCTTTGTAGAGGAACCCCTTAGGAGGCACTCCATCACATGCTTCCCCTCCAAAGCAAGCAGTCAAGTGGTGAACCCTCCAGCAAGAGACAGTGATATGGCTTAAAGTAACATACTTAACCACCCCAGTAGTCTTAAGCAGGTTTCCCTGGCTGTTGGCACCACTGACACAGGCAGTCCCTGCCTTTGCTGTGTTGCCTTACATTTACAAGCTTGAGGGTCAGGTGGGGCTCAAGGACTGCTGCCTTGGCATCATCCCCGGATGGGTGTATTGGAGTTTTGGTGGTGATGCTCTCCTGGCCCTGTGCTGGCTGTGCAGTCCATAAGTGGCTCTGATGCCCTCCATTGCTATTCTTGGGCCTTGACAAGGTCTTGTCCTTCTGAGTGACAGTGGATTAGCAGATTAGTAGTAACCTAGTAAGAGTGAAGTCACCTGTGGGTGGTAGTCACAAAGAAAATAATTTTCCTCTCCTTTAAGGGCAGTTTAGAGGAAGGTGGGAGCAAAGGATCGTTTCCTTCTTTTATATAATTACAAGAGAAGCAGGGAAAATAGAGCCTTTGCTCTGCTTAAGCAGCCAGAGGGGCAGGTGGATGTGGTGGGGGCAGAAGTGGCAATTCTCCCCTTCCCCATTCCTTGCTAAGGACACAAAAAATGGAGGGGAGTCAGTGCCCAGAGAGGACACTGCTGATGGACCCAAAAGGTGGTGAACACCTGCTGGGAGTCTGTAAGGGACACAGGAGGAAAGAAGTGAATAATTTACGAAGGCTGGAATTAATGAGTCCTGCATTCAATACATTTTTGTCTCACAGCTGATTGTCGGTCCGATTGAAACTTTTCCTCCGGTTGAGGCATTTATAAGGCTTCTCATCCATGTGGTCTGTTTAGAGTTTAATAAGCTGTGAGTTCAACCTGCAGACTTTCCATCATTTGGGACACAGGGCGTCTGTCCCCTACCCAGACATTAAAACCTTTCATTTATGTCTGTCATGCCAGTGAAATTCAGCCAAAATTGCAAAATGAGCTCAGAGGAGTGAGGGAAAGAAAGGCAGACAACTGAACAGACAAACACATGCATAAACACCTCTGCACAAAGAACATAATTGTGTGAATCCTGTTTCCTTAGAAAATGTGGGTCAAAATGTCTGATTTTTCAGCAAGTGGAAGATGGACTAAAATACCATGAGAGCCTTGGGGAGGTGAAGGACTGTGCAAATGGGATGCTCAATTTTTGTTTTCCAACTACCGTAATTGTTCCAGAGAAGGAGAAATGCCACACATGGTGCCTGAAACCTCCTGCCAGCATCTACCTCCTGCTTTTTCCCTACAATTATCTTTTAAATGGAAGAAAATTGTTTTCTGCTCTCAATATCTCACTGCTGCCTTCTTCTTCATTTTCTTTTCTTTTTTTTTTCCCCATAAACATCATGAAATCATCACTCAAAAAGAGGAAGAGAGGGAGAGATTAATTAAGCAGCTTGTATTCCAGTTTGAGGCTTTCACTGATAATCAGAAACTGCTTGAGTTGCGCTTTCAGGGGTTTGTAATATGAACAGAATCTCTGGATAGGGAGACAGGCTGTAATTAATTTCTCTCTCCAGGACGATTACAGATATAAATAGTAAAACAAAGACAGGCAAATATCAGCAGAGGTGCCCACGTTGCATGTACTCAATTGTAATGTTGCTCAATAGCAGATTATTTTCTACCCAAGGTCAGTGGTTCACAGAATAAAAAGGATATAGCAGTGGATTTTCAGGAGGTCACTGTTCCTGGCCTTTGCCAGCACAACAGCGGATAATCATGGCTTTCAGCCACTTTTCCAAGTGTAAGGTATAGCAAAGAAACTTTCTCTTCTCATCCCATCCCTGCACTATCAGAAACCTGTCCTGTGGAGGGCTGGCAGCAGAAACTAGTTAAGCTGGGGTAGTTTGAGTGTTAGTGCAGTAGGATTGTGGGAAGTGGGAAACCTTAGCAAGAAAATGAAAGGGAAGGATTGGCAGAAGCCTCTAGCAGCTTTTCAGCATCTCAGGTTTCATGGAAAAAAACAGGAGTGCCTTGCTGCCAGGGTTCTGCAGCAAATTTCAAAAGAAAGATCAGGTCTAGTGTTGCAGCACTGAGCAGGTTTGCAGACAACCTGCAAAAGCAGTTGCGGTATATGAATGACACAGATTTGTTTTAGTAGGTGCCATCTCCACAGCCAGCCCTGACAATTTCAGTGTCTTCAACATGAAATGTGTTTTTGCTGAACGAAGCCTGGGAAGAAGAGGGAGAAGGCTGAGCTTGCAAAGGTTTGTGTGTCCTTCTCAGACAGACCAGAGGCCTGGACAATGCTTTCAGCTATGTGCTGTAAGACAGCCGGGGGTAAGGCTGGGGGAAGAACATGCTGTTGCTTTCATGTCCCATGAGGATGGGCAGATGTTCTGGAGATATGGCTCTTTTGTACACCCCTTGGTCCAAAGCTAAGAGAAAACTAGTGAGGTGACAGCCAGTTCTTTCCTAGAGCTCTTCATTAGCAGCCATGAATGTTTTTCGAAGCAGGTCAACAGCACCATTTACTATTTGATAGAGACCGTGAGGTGTGAGAATACACAGAGCAATGTGCTCATAATCTCCTAGCAACAGATACTGTGTTTCCTGTGACCCATATTGTGTCCAACCCAAAAACTACAGCTTCCTTTAAGGGCAAATAATCTCAAAAGAGCTAAATTACAAGCAGCTTCCACAACAAGTTGATGCCATAACAATGAAAACTGCTCCCATTGTTCTCTCCAGGCTTGTCAACAGCAATATCAGGTTCCAGCTGTACATGTATGTTAGTAGTAGGAATGAAAGCACTTTCAGAGCTTTCTTCTGGGGTTTATGTAGAGATTTTATCAACTTGTTCTTGCATTGACAATCTGCCTAAAATGAGAGACCGCTTTGAAAACAGGGACTCCAGTATCTACTTTTAAATAAGCAGAAAGGAAGCAATAGTCAGGGGCTGGCTGAATAATGCAGCAGGCTCCCTTCCAGTGGAGGACAGGAAGTATTGAGCTGATGGTGCACTGTGGGTCAGAAATCGTTTGTCAGGTAAAGAAAAATGTAGGAGATTTTGAAAGGTCCAGAGAAGGTCAATGAAGATAGAAGTGTCATTGAATTTATAGATGATGAGAGATTGCAGGGACTCTTTAGCCAGAAATGATGACTAGTTAGAGGGAGACTTGTCTGAGACATTCACCTTGATTAAAGATGGAAAGTGAAATTGATTGCTCCTCCCTTTCTTTTCTTTCTTATTTATTTTTTTTTAAACTCTGTCCCACAACATGGGAACAAGGGGTCACTTGCTGAAATTAAAGACCAGCAGCTTTAAAGCTCATAAAAAGAAATCTTTCTTCTTTTAAAAATCCTGCATGTAGTTTATCCATGGAATTTATTGTCCCTCTCCCCCAGGTCATGGAGGCAGAGGCTGTGGCCAACTTTTAAAGAGACTGGACTGATTTCACAACCCTTTGCAACATCGGTGGCTACCTGAGGCAAGGCAAAAAGGACAGGTATTGAATCACTTGATTTGGGGCTAAACCTCAGAAATCCTGCTCCTGAGGCAGGATGGAAATCTCACCAGAGCACTGCCAGTGGCTGGGGTGAGTTTAAACATTCCCACCCCCGTGCACCACTCACTCTCCTGCCAGGGGTTTCTGCTTCCCTGTGGAGGCATTCGAAGGGAACAGGAGCCTCAATGCAGCTTCTCTCATTCCTGGGATGGGATCTTAACAAGAACTCACCTTCACAGCTGCCCTAAGCTGTGAATTGTTGCAAGCCTGTGCCTCAGGGTTGTCAGCTCCAGCAGAGGAGTGAGGGAGGTGGCAAGGGAAAACCCTTCATTAACCTGCTACAGCTCCACTAGGCACAGCTTATTTGTCAGAGTCCACAGTTTGCCTGGGCGCTGTTATTTGTCCAGTGACTCTTCTCTTGCTTTTCCTCTGATGCATCAGGGACAGGGTGTTGCAACAACACTGGGGATACCAGCAGTCAGTTCCGCCTCTGCCAGCCTCACGCTGCAGTATGCTGCAGGGGCAGTGGAGAGATGTTTCTGCAGCTAAGGAATTGGTCAAGGTGGGTGCAGGATGGGAATACTGCAAGACATGGATAGGTGGGATGTGAATGATGTGCACGCCGTTTTGCAACAGCCTCGTGAGAATCAAACATTACTGTTAGACTGACAAAATGAGCCCTCTGTCAAAGAAATAAATACATGCCAAGCTAAGCACATGGCTCTTGAGTGAGCTCCAGAGTAACTGGGATCTGGGTTCAGAGCTGAAGCACGGATTCAGCTCTTACATTTATCTTGGCCTTGTCTTGTTCTTTGGAAAGAAGTGGTTTCGTTATTCACTGGCCATGAAGCTCCGTCTGCTTGGGAAAATAGTGAACAAAGGACAGGTAAAGCTGCAAATCTGCTGTGACATGAATCCCAGGGCAATTCTGCCAAGGAAGAATAACTTGCCATTTCAACAGCTGGACCCTAAATATAAAATTACATCCTTCTAATGTGCCGTAGATACCTCAAGCAGAGTAAAATGTAGGCTGGGCTTTCACTTTTGGGGACTGTGATTCAGTTTTGTTTGGAGTTCTGTCTTCAAAGGAAGATGATGATGGAACATGTATGGTTGTATGAAAGAGCTTGTCTTTTGGCAAAACATGGATTAGAGAAGTTTATTAGCACTGAAGTCTTCACTGGAAATATCAGTGGTCACATCCCTGTGTCCTGGAAACCCATCAGCCATTGCCAGAGTTAAGGGAAACACAGGGTTCTTAATGTTTTTTCCCAGTATTTTCACACAGAATCACAGAATGTTAGGGATTGGAAGGGACCTTGAAAGATCACCTAGTCCAATCCCCCTGCTGGAGCAGGAACACCTAGATGAGGTTACACAGGAAGGTGTCCAGGCGGGTTTTGAATGTCTCCAGAGTAGGAGACTCCACAACCTCCCTGGGCAGCCTGTTCCAGTGTTCTGTCACCCTCACTGAGAAGAAGTTTCTGAGGTAGGAATTACGTATCAGTGCCCCTAACTTTTATTTTCATGCCAATGGTCTTCTGGCTAGCTGGCTAGCCAGCCCCGCCGCTGCGCGCCCCTCCCCCCTCCCCTTTTTTTTTTTCCCCAATAGACGCCTTGACTAGTAGCTGAGGTTCTTTATTGCACTGCTTTCACACCAGACATAAGTTTTCCCACCTCACCAGTCAGAAGTCATGGGATAATGACATCCTATTGACAATGCTGTCAGCTCACTAAAATATTTCATGATGTCATGCCAGTGACCACTTTGGCTGGACAAAGCTGTTATCCGTCTGGTTTCCTGCAGAGTTTTGGGGTAAAATCCTCATTCAGCTGCGCACTCTTCTCATACTGATTTTATCAGAATAACTTCCTGGTAAGTGCCATTTAAATGTGTAAACCCTATTCTCGTCCCTGTCACCTCATCCTTCACCTGTCTTGTGCATGGCCAGCTGGAGAGGATGTTTTAACTAGTGGTGGACTGTTCCTCAAACTGACATGGCAGGGCAGACTTCTCGTGAATTTTCCCCAAATCCCTAGACAGTTCTCTCCACTGAGGTTGCTGTTGATCAGGTGGAGCTCTTTTCCATCTGGGCTACAAACAAACACATACACACAGAAGAAGGATTATTAATAATGCAACAGTGACTGTGATGAACCATGATAGGTGGTGACAGAAAGTGGGAGATGAATACATTCAAATCAACGTTCTTGGCAGGTATATGAAATATTATTGTGTTAGAGATGGGACCTTTAGCACTATTACACCAAAACCCCAGGCAAGAGATCCAGCACTGATGCTGTCAGTCAAATTTGATTTTCTCCAGGTTCCTCTCACCCATCACTATGGTGTAGGAGCACCTTTTATCAAGCAATATCACTGATGTCTGTCACAGTCAGTTCTTCCCTCTTTCCTCCTTTTTCTGGCTCCAGAAGAAAGAGAGCAAAATTAAAACAGGCAAATAGAGAGGAGAGTGGGCACATCTGTGGGAGCTGTGTTACAAGGGGGACTGCACGATGCTGCAGGCCATTGAATAGCTCTAGCCAAACCCCCAGAGCTAAAGCAATTAGTAGATGTGAAAGGCAGGGCAAAGGGGATCACCCTCATGTATGCAAGTGTGATTACTTTTTTGAGACCATGAGAAGAAAATGGGAGACATAGTTTTCCAAACAGCCCATCAGTCAGGCTTATGCCTTTTTTGATCCTTTAGTCAGGAAGAGATGAAAATATTTCTGAATTTGAACCCTGCCTTCACTGTCTAAGGGCATACTTTATCTCATGGAAAAGCAAAATGTCCTGTGATCTTTTATGCTTGTCTTCTCCTCTGATTCTTCTTCCTGGGAACAATCCCCCTTTTTCAGCCTGAAGAAATCAAGGCTGAAAAGAGTGGTGTGGTTGACAGGTCTCTTAGCAGTCTGTGAATGTCGAACTCTTGAAGGAAGGTCACACCAAATGATTTGTGGATGATCCACATGCAGTTAAACATGTTTGCACAAAATGCTCATCAAAGAATTCTAAATAATGAGTGCAGGTGCTAAAATCTTGATGTGTTTGTAGGCACTTCATGATCAGAAGTAAGAGCTTAAAATTTGCCACCTTAAGTTGTTCCTGACAGAATAATCAGCAAGCTCTGCTGTGCTCTGTGGTTGCACCCTCTGTTTTGTGCCTGCATTACAGATACAGGAGATGCTCAGTGCAGTTTGTCCTTCCTGTCTGGACATTTTGAGAAGCCATTTTTCTCATTCTGCCAAGCAAGAAATCTCAAAAGCAGACTCACTGCAAGACAGGTTGGGTTTGGAGAATTAATAATGGAAACCAAAACACTCTCACGGCTCAGATTCAGAGGAGACTGGAGGTGACCAAGTGCCAGTTGCATTCATCAGTAAGTTTTTGTGAAATGAGACTGTTGTGTTGATAGCCACGCTGGTCATCCCTTGAGTCCTCCTTTCCTGATTTTACACACAGCATTCATGCTACGCCCAGCTCTTTTCTGGGGTGACTTCCCAGGCTGGCTTTTTGTGAACCAGTGACCTGGGCTGGTTCATATCCCCCAAGGCTGCATCCACATGTGCGTGGAGGAGAGGGACCTGGGTGAGGTCAGCACTGCTGCTTGTCACAGGCTGGGCTATGTGAAGACAGACACAGCAAAACCTCCTGTGTTTGAGATCTGCGCTTTGTGGACTCTTTGGTCATGGAAAGAAACACTAACATCTAATGTATGAACAGTTTGGACACTGTGGCCAAAAGCTGGGCAGGAGTGGTGACTAGATGGCTTCCTTGCCTTCCAGGGACCTTCTACTTTAGGAAGAAAACTATCTATGATATAGATGCATCTGATTTTACTGACCCTAAAGAATCATGTCAACATCTTTCTCCAGGCAAAAGACAGCAGACAAGTACTTCCTAGAGCCAAGCCTCAGAGAAATGCTAGGAGAGGTTTGCAGGCCAGGACTGACAAAGGCTGGCCAGGAGTCCTGGTTCTCCATGGTAACAGGGGACCAGTTTAACTCAGATGTGAGGATGGGGCTATGGTGGTTTGATCCACTTCCCATCACAGCTGGGGATATGGATTACCTGCAAATCCTGGCCTGCCCCTGTTTTGGGATGGATCCTACATTTGACCTGTGCTTGAATTGCTTGGGAGTCCTAGCTGAGAAGGCACAGGCTGGTTGCTCCTGATTAAAGATCAGAGGTGGTAAAATACAGGTGTGGGGATAAACATCTTTGCTCGAACTACTCTAGCACTACTACCAGTGCTGGTCAGTGACTGAACAACAACCTGGAGTAGCTGCATCTCTAATGGACAGGATGAGACTCCCTCAGAGGGCAGCATCTGTTCCTGCATTGAATCTGTTCTGTATAAAAACACAGGACCGTGCTCTTTAGGTCTGTCAGCTTGGCATATTAGAGGGGTCCTATATGCAAATGTAATTACACATATGAAAAACCCCTGAGAAAAATCCAAATAATTCCTAAATTGGCACAAAGACCATACTGCTGTTGCATTCGAGGTGGTCAGCCTGCTGGCCATTGCATTTCAATTACCTTTACATTCATTTGGTGCCACTGAAGTAATTTTCACCAATTAGTGCCAAGAACCCACAGATATGTTCTTCCCTTTTGGTTTTCCTTTTCAAAATTGAATTTACTGCTGGTGAACGGTGCCAAAATGACAGCTCTGCAGCCTGCAGTGTTTTATTCAGCCAGGGAACTAGACCTCACACAGTGTGAGCAAGGGATGCTTTGCTCAGGAGTGGATGCACTGAGGAAGCACGATTCAGTCAGCTGCACCTTCTCCTTTAGCGGTGTGGTGCATTGTCCCAGTGCTGAGGATGAAGTGGCATCTTTGCTACTTTTTGCAGTTCTATCTCAGCTACATAAGGCACATTTTTGTTTCCCTGGTGAAAGGAATAATTTTTGGACTATAGGGAGTAGGTGGAAGAAGATTCTACAGTTGTGCAGCACTCAGACACTGTTGCCTTGTGCCTGACAGTGGTAATGAGGCGTGCATACAGTGTGCAGTGGGGTGAAGAGTCTCTTTTCTTCTCTCAGAGACAGCATTTATTTGAACTCCCAACATCCATGTAGCCCAAAGGGTGGTCTACAGCGGGTTATGTCTTGGAAGCGGTGCAGCCCAGCTAGCAAGGGTCTGTGTCTGCCTGCATAAGGGCTGCTCCTTGTGCCTCGAGCTTTATTATAGAAACACAGAATCACAGAATCATTTAGGTTGGAAAAGACCCTTAAGATCATTGAGTCCAACCCTAACACTACCAAGCCCACCACTAAACCATGTCCCTATTGCTTGGATGGGAATTATTGGTGCTGACGTCTCCTTGATGCACTCTCAGGGACCATGAGATGAGTCCTTCCATGTCCCCTGACAATGGGACTCGCAGAAATTGGGTTGTATGAACCACAAAGCAAACAGCAAGGTAACAGTGGTCTCCAGCCACCCATCATGGACTTGGGCACATTAACATGTAGGACTAGGCTGTAGTCCCTGCTGTACCCTTGAAGGCACAGGAGAACAGTGACTTCAAGTCTGGACTGGACTTCTTGGCCCACTTGAAGCACAATAAACCAATGTACTGGATGCAGGATCTTCAGGACAGGCCAAGTGGTCCCATGGGGAAAAAGGAATGAACTCCCAGTGCTTTTGTACAGCAGCACTTCCCAATGCTATGAAGCTGCCCAACACACACTAATGAATGACAAGGGCCAGTTGTCCCAGTCACCAGGGATGTCAGAAGTGGCCTCATTGCCTATATCTTACTCCCTTCCCCCCCACCCTGAAACCTCTCTTCCTGGAGCCCTAAGAAGAAAGAGGAGGCTGGATATTTATAAGCACATCAGTGAGATAGAAGAGAAACAAGTAGCAGGCTTGCTAGAAAGCCATTAGAAGGCATGCTTTTCTTGTGACATTTTCTTATCGTAATAATTATTTCAGATGCCTTTAGAGTGTAATCAACAGTTGTCTCCCCATGAATGTGCTTAGTAAAAATGTCTCAAATGCACGAGAGAATCCATTTATTGCCTCTGAGTCACAGGAAGCTGAAATTATTGCTTAAATAACCTCTCAGTTCAAGTGAGGGTAAATCAATGCTGACCGCAGAGAACAAACATCGCAGATTTTACTCTTGTGACCCAAAGCTACACATCATCACAATTAATCTGATCTTGTCAAATGAAAGTAGAGGTGAATTATCTGTCTTTTTCCAGCTGGTATTCCTATGATTTCAACAGAAGCTGCATTATTATGATAGTTTAAGGATATTTTTCTCTTTGGTTGCTTACTTGTACCTTAAAAAGGGAACAGGAAAGGTCATGATGCTGTTCTGTTTAATGTGCTTGTGTATATTGTCTCTTGCTTAAGGTTTCCTCCAATGTGTAATTTAAAATCTTAGTAAGCATCTGCTTTTCCAGCTAAATATCTCACATAACTGTGGACTACACGTTGCTTTCAGCTCTGCCTGAGCCAGCTTCCTAAATCTGAGGGATTATATGGCAGTACATGAAGTTAAGTCCTTGTCTTCTCAGTTTTCATTGTGGTTTATACAACATGTGTGAGGAGTTGGATTTCTCTCCTACTACTTTGGCTTGCTCTAACCCTGACAGAAGCAGTGGAAATACATAATGGCTTGTGTTATAGCTTTATGGCCAAAAGAGCACTGGTGTCTATTGAGATTTGTTTTGACAAGAAATGGCAGATATTGTTCTGGGAGGCTGCATGTTTTGAGTACCACTTTTATGCAGTCATGTTCATCTCACATTTACCATCTCATGCTCTTTAAAATCTCTCGATTTTACTTGCCTTTTTGCAGCACTTGCCCAGCCATGCAGCTTGGCATGTATCCAGACATGAATTTCACTGTTAAGGCTAGAAGTGTCAAGAAAGGTTTTTCCCCTTTTCTGAAAATATGGTGGGTGGTGGTAGGTTACAGCATTCTTGTGTGTTGGACTTCCACTTTGGTTATTTTGTCAGTTTGACTCCTGCAGCAGGTCCAGAAGGCCAGTGAAGAGCATAATATAGAGGTCAAGACTTGTGTAGACAAGATGCCCACATGTTCCAGGGATATTCCAGCACCTCAGAGTTGTCTGTGAATAAATCTAGTTTCCAACTGTTTGTTCTAGCTGCACAACACTTCCAGACTTTCATATGATCCTTCAAAATGCTAAAGAGTCCTTGAAGTTGTTAAAGAGATGATAAGCTGAGGAAGCTCATAATCTTCCAGACAAGGACCTTTTCTAGAAGAAGCATTTTAATTCTACTGCATATTAGTGCAAGAAGTGAAGGGTGAAATCCATGGTCTATCATGTGTGTGGGTTTAGTGGATCTTAATGGTCTCTTCTGTGGCTTTAAATTATTTTTTCTTTCTATTTTTAAGGAACAATGCATTGGAATGATTTTAGTACTCACCTAAGCAAGGGGTTGAAAATGTGGGTTATGATCAGGTGTGGAGGGTCTTGGAAAAAGCCCTGAAAAAGCTGTTAAATCAGCAAAAAGTTCTGCAATGTGATCTAGACATTTTGAGCTCACTTGTTTTTGACCTAGGAATGGGTCACAGAGAGGGTCCCCGCTGTTTGTCTTTTGGAATGTAGTGTCCCTGGTCACCACTGCTCTGACAGCAGAGCTATAGGCAGAGGAACATTTACAGGACAGAGGGAGCTTTCAACCACCTTCAATTTAATTTAAAGAAAATAAATCAGTCTCTGTGGTTACCATCTACATACTTAGATCCCCCCATGAATCTTGAATATGTAAAACCTGTCTCCAAGCTGTTGGATGATCTTAATTAAATTAAATTAATTATTTATTCAAATAAAATAAGACATGCCAAGACTCTCCAGGGAGGCTCTAAGGATAATAATGCTTCTTATGAGAAAAACGTGTCAATACCTCACACAAACTGGGGCCATTTTATTTGCATGGGATCCTGTTTTCTCAAACTTTTCAGGACTCAAAATAATGATTTTTCATTTGCATATGGTAGGAGGTCTCCACCCCTCTCTTACCACCCTCACCCTCTTGCTCTTTTGTGTTGTGGAGCTACAAATACTAGGCAGACATCTCTTTTCCTACAAAGCTTCTGGAAGTCTTCACTTGAACTTTTAAGATCATTTATACAGGCTAGAAACTAGCAATGCCAAGAAGATATTTCTTTTCCATGACACATCGTGAGTGATTCTTGCATAAAATTGCCAAGCACTTGACAAAGTCATAATCACTAACTAATGATCCATAATGCAATAGCTGTAATTAGTAGCATTATTGATATTGCCTTACTAGAGCAATTTGACTCACTTAACCTTTGTTTGTAGCAAGAGAAATTGGGATGTTGATGCTGACGAGGACTGGCATCAAGTGGACAATAAGCAATCTGTACAGCTGTTATTTGATAACATGCCTGCAGCTTGGTCTCTGCTGCTCACCACAGCTACGTGGCTGATTTGAAGCTGCAAGAATTGGGAGCATTGAAGAGTCCTTTTTCCACTTGAGTCTGTTTCGACCTGTCAAGGCTATGCCTTGACTGAAAGGTTAAGTATTCTCCATGTCCTGTGACCTGTGGATTAAGCCCAATGTGTCCATGTTCTTCATAGGAAGAGTCAGCTGGAGGTATCTGCCAGTGGGCAGAGCTGGAGTGTGCTTGGCTCTCTCCCCTGTCAATCCCAAACCTCCTTAATGAGAGCTTAGGTCTGGGCTAAAGTGTAATATTTGTCTCTTCAAGTGAGCTGCTGAGGTTGGGCTCCCGGGTTGAAGACTGATCTTGAGCACAGGCTTCAGTGAGAGTGTATCTTACACAAAGTCTCTTTGAGGTGGCAGCAGGACTCTTTAAATCAGCTGCTTGCTGAAGGTGTGCAGATCTGAAGTTCCCAGCTGCAAGATCACTACACACAGGGCATTGAAGAAACCACAGAAACAGGGAGGTGAGTGGGGTGATGTGTCCCTGCAGTGGCCCAAACCTAGAGGTACATCTTTGGGGGATGATGAGGGGTTTCCCATGCTGCCACATCCTGGGGGCTCTGTCAAAAGCTTTGAAACCTTGTGGTGAGACGTGCTTGTTTTTCCCCCCAGAAAGGAACTGGGCTGAACTCAACCAGCCATCAGATACCAACAGCTCTAGCTGCTAAAAGGCTGGGCTGGTTTCAGCGTATTGTCAAGGAGGAATAGTCTGGCTCACATTTCGTCGTGAAACCAGCAGCCAGGAAGAGGGGTTTGCTCAGACAGGTCTCTCCTCCAGCGAGGGAGTAAAATGATAGTGCACTGAATGATGGCCATGTGGCATATGGTGCAAACTGCTTTGGGCTGAAACCCTGTAGTGAAGCCTTTGGGGAAATCAGCATCTTTTGCTTTTTGATGGCTGTCCTCCCCCTATTTGTTTTAAAAGGAAATATCCACCAAACATGTTCATCTGCTGTGTGCACAGGCTGTGTGCCTGAGGGCAGCATCTCTGCTGTTCTCTCTGAAGGCTGGTGGTGAGGATGAACACCACCTCTGTTCGCACTGCCTGTTACAGGCAGACTGGATAATCATTATGTTCTTCTTGGCTTTGTAACTGTCAACTTTCTGTCTTGAAGAAGAGTAAGAAGACAACAAGAAAAATAAAATCTGGAAACAGGAGTCACATCTGTGTGGAACTCTTTCCCTCCTGCTGGGGCCCCATTTTGAATGATGCAGCAGGGAGAAAGGGCAGAAGTATTGAGAGGGTTGCTGTGGAGAGCTGTCTTTCATCTTGGCAAAGCCACTTCTTCCACCAGGGCGTGTGAAGGAGGCTCTCTGGCTGCACAGCTTTATCCAGCCTCATGGAGCCTCAGCAGGGCTTGATGAGGGCCAGCCTGATAGCTCTGTCTTCGTTGCTGGGCCAGCTACCTTGGTCCCATTCCAAAGTTATCTTCTAATTAACCTTGACACAAGCCTTAGCGTTCCAAAAGCCTGCTGGACCTCTGAAAAATTCAATTTTTTCTCTGATGAGGCGCATTCAGATGAATTTCAGCTTATCGGGGCCAACAAACAATCTCAGTCCCTTAAGTGTACAGGTGGATGCTTAACTGGATTTGTCCTCTTCATCATAGGGAAACCTGCTACATGCTAAAAAAATTAATTTGCTGATCTTTATAAAATCTATTTATAACAAAATCTACAAAGAGGAAATTAGATTGAAAGCTGACTCCAGACACCACTTAGTAAGAGTTATTTCATGCCAGTATGTGTTAAATTCAATATCTATTCCATTCATGCAGTGTAGTTTATTAAAATGAACAGCATCTCAAATATGCATTTTTGCATTCAGTTACCTCAGCCTGCTCTTGATGGATCTATTACTGCTGAAGGATACAAATTTCTGCCGACTGTGAGAGAGTTCATGGCCATTAGATGGTGGGAAAAAAAAGAAAAAGAGGAAAGTTGAAGGTATAAAGAGCCTTGGCCTAAAAATAGCGGTGAGAACTAACCAGCAGGAGATCACGTCAGAGCAATATATAGGCTGTCTGTGGCCTTTCTTGTGACAGAGCCTGACTGCCACATCATCGCTAACAGATGTTTTATTGTGAGCATTTTCCACTCATAGGGAGGTATTTTCCTGGGGCTGTCTCGGGGTGCTCTCACCAGCCTTCAAAACCATCCCAAATCAGGAAGGTTTGGTTTTGTTTGAGCCAACAGAAGAGGCTTTTCCCCAAACTCAACCACATCTTTATGCCACCAGCCCCATACCAGCTTTGCTGCTGGGACCCCTCCATGAGTGGGTGCCTCTCTGTCCCCATCCCTGACAGCATCTTTGGCCAGGTCTGCCCCCTCCACTCCCAAAATGAAGCTGCCCCCACTTTGCCCTCCTGCAGCCTGACCTCCGGCTGCCCGTCCAGCACGGGGCAGCTGTGGACCTGGCTTTTTGTTTCTCATGCCATCCAGTTGTTTAAAATATCTCTGTCCCAGGGATTAAATCGAGTGTGTAATGGACTCCTGAGAGGAAGCCATCATAAAAGTGACAGCAGTAAACATAGTCCGAAGAGTCCGAGAAAGTGAATGAAGAATAACTAGGTGTGTTGGCTGATTTAAATCGGCCATTGTGGCTTCTCTGCACACTTTTTCACTTTTCTAAATTTCTTGCCTCCACCTCTGATGTTTTGTTATATTTAGCTTGATAACTAACTGCATTTCCAGTAACCTTTCAAGTTTTGAGCTAAATGAATATGGAAGATACTACCGTAAATAGTATGATATTTTGTACTACACATAGGTTTCTTTTTCTGGCATTTTCCCTACTGGGATGAAAAAGCTTAAAACACATATGTGTCTGGTGGCTTGTAAACCGCTCCAATTGCTAATTACTTGTGTGAGGTAAGTACTCCATTAGCTTTAAAAAGAGAGAAAAGATGAGGCTGATGGAGGAAGAGACTCACTAAAAAAATCAGGAAAGGGTCCATGGCTATGCAGAGGTTGAAACCATGGATGCTGATGTATGCTAAGTCTGGTAAATCAAAGCTCTCATTAGTACTATCTGCCTGCACTGCCTTACATGATTAAAGGTTCTGCATCCCTCCCTTTCTGGTGCATACTGAACCCCTGACTTCAGAAAAACAAGTGCTTCTCCATAGGTAACCAAAACAAATGTACTGCAAACCGCTAGCCTTTGTTGGAAAACTAGGGCAGGGGCTGTGCTGGGCTGTGCTGTTCACAGCTGCGTTGTGATACCTGACGTCTGTCACGCTGGTCAGCAACAGCTGGAGATGCACTGTGTGCTGACACACACCTTCACGGGCTGACTGGCTGAGACAGCTGAAGTTTAAGCCCCATAAATTAGGACTTGCACAAAACTGGAAGAGTAAGGACATAAAACAGTGTGTCAGTCCAGCCCCACAGATGTGTTTAAAAGGAATCCATTTTTGCCAGGGTTAACTCTTTCCAATCAGAGGCCTCCATTTGGAGCCTGGCTTTGTAATGCAAGACAAATTGACAAACCTCTGCGCTATAATATTATCCTTGTCACCCCACTGAAATGCAATAGTAATTCTGGCTTCTATAAATCAACCAGATCTTAAAAGGGAGAGTTAAATGAGCATCGCATTATAAACCACGAAGCACATTCATCACTCTGCTGCAAACCATAAATATGACAAGTACATCCATCAATTCAACGCCTTTCTTTCAGGTCTGCGTACATGTACGTTAGTAAGTTAATGGCTCTAGAAAGCCTTTCCCTTCTTAAATACTCTGTGGAGTCTGGTATTCCATTTACTGCGGTTACCAGAAGTGGAGTTCAGCCACCTATAGCCATGTTCCTGTGTCGAGAGCTCCTGCAAAGGAAAAATCCACCTCTTCAGAAGGTACACCTAGAGTAACCCCCTTGCAAAGGGTTACTCTCACGCTGCTCCATGGCTAGTACTTCAACTGTCCAAACTGTGGCAGCAGCAGGACATCTGTCTACTGCAGCCAGTGAGCCACACAAACTAGAAAACAGTCTAGCTAAAAAGGGATAAAGAGATCTAAAGATAAGTTTTCAATGATTGGCTGTCAGGCTGTGAAGATTTATTGAATGGGTTTTCTGGGTCTCCTATAATACCATGTTTTCATTAGCAGCTTGGTGGATGGATTAGGGAATTATAAAATCTGCAGGTGATGGTGAGCTGGAAGGGGCTTTACACACATCTGG
The DNA here is from genome assembly GCF_964273445.1 of Streptopelia decaocto. Lineage (NCBI taxonomy): Eukaryota > Metazoa > Chordata > Aves > Columbiformes > Columbidae > Streptopelia > Streptopelia decaocto. Next base: position 57,490,528 of record NC_138663.1, read on the forward strand.
AAGGCGGAATTTGAAATGGCTAAGGGGAAAAGTGGCATTGGATGATAGTCTATGGTTTCAGGACAACCACCAATCGGAAGACTGCTGAGTCCTCTTTCGGATGCAATATCACTACACTTCAAGAGAAGTCTGAGCCAACTGATGACAGTCAGATAGAGAGCAGAGAGGGTAAAAACCACAATGGGTGAGGAAAGAGCAAAAGAACTGGGCTTAACCAAGAGAAAAGGTGACTGAAAGCAGATGTAAGAATTATCTCTAAACATACAAATGCCACAGTAAGGAGAACAGGAATACACCTTTATTTTCCTGCCTGCTGTGGTGAGGGAAAGAAATAATGGCCTTATGTTGTAGAAAGAGAGATTAAGTTCTGTCATTAGGACAAAACTTTCTGATAGTAATGGCAGATAAAGCAGTGGAGGAGGTTGCCTGGGAAGGCAGTGACATCTCCATTGTGAGAGGCTGACTAGACAAACTGTAGACAGTGCCATGTGGAAATGGTGTGGACAGGTTGTTGTCTGAGCCCTTACAGCTCTGTTTTCTGTCATTCTGTTTGGCTAGCACCAGGGCTGTTAGTCCTACAGAAGATAACAATCCATGGTCTACCCGCCCATTTTGCCATACCCAGTTAGATTTTGGAGAAAACATACCTAGCCATTTCCCACTTGCATCTTTCCTACCTCCTGCTAAAGAACAGGTCCAAACAAGTCATCGCATCTTCCCTCATTTCTCTTGATCCTTTGGGGTAAACAGCAGTGAAGCCCACCCCAGGCCAACTATGGTGAGGGGAACAGATGGGCTTCAGAAGCAGCACACATGCAAACCCTCATGGAAGCACTGCCACCAGAATGCTGTGTACGCATAGAAACAGCTTTTAAATGCCACCTCCCAGGCACTGCGTTTAGATAGAGCAGCTGACAACATAAAGACTGGCTATAAAATATCTAAGCCTCTAGAGTTTCAGTAAAGCTAAGAAATGCTATGCTAAGCCCAGTGGACAAGGATCCTGCAATGCCTGGGACTCTAGGGCAGGGTTAGTGGTTTGGGATGAGAGGAAGGACCACTAGAAGAGCTTTTGTGGAAAAATTTCAGGACTGCATAACTCACACTTGCTGCCTGTGACTGTGAGGGTCTGTGCCTGGTGCTGTAGGGCTGACAGTGTTCCTCCAGATCATCAGGGCTGAGATCCTGTGATGCTTATCCTGACCTGCAGCTCCCATCATCCTGTCTGGAGGAGACATTGCTGTCCGTCAGTTCCAGCAGCCCCTTCCCACCTGCACCCAGCCACTGTACCACAGCACCAGTGCAGCTGTAGCTCCCCACACCATGGTGCCACCCGTCCTGTACCTTGGCATGGCCAGCAGCAAGACAACACCTTTATGGGCCTGACTGGGAAGGAAACAAGAATGAGGTTGGTCCTGCCTGCCTATGTCTCACACCCTGCTGGCTGGCCCTGCAACCAATGGGACAAAAACCTCACCCAAAGAATATATTTTGTAATCATCAGGAAATGTATCAGCCTGAAAACAAAACAAAAACAACAAAACCAACACAAGACCAAAACCAACACAAGACCAAAACCAACAAAAAAAACCCAACAAACAAAAAGCAGCGACTTTCCCTTGGTTCCCTAAAAATCCATGACTGTAAGCAGATGCCTGGTGAAGAATAAGAACAGGGCAAGCATATGTGCTGCTTCTTCTAATAAACTTCCCTTGTTAAATAATTTAGGTCAAGTCAATATACAGAAATCACAGCAACTTAATTAAGTGTATGCTGAGAAAGCTGTAGGTTTATTCTATTTTGTTCAGTGTTGCACCTGAATCCCAGGTGAATTTGTCAGGGCAAATGACAGATGATGGTGCTTATCCAGGTGGTGGGCAGTGCTGCAGGTAAGAAACTGGTGATCACCTGAAGTGGATCTTACTCTAACGACAGACAAGACCTCCTTGCTGATCTGTTATGTCCTTTAGGTTGCAGAGTGGATTTGGGTGGGTCTGGAAGCTGTGAAAAAGGTGCTATTAGTATGTTTCTCAGCTTGCTGTTCTTGCTCATATGCTGTCCCTTTAGTCTCCTCTAAGACTACTAGCTATGAAAGTACTTCTGGTACGTGTGTTTCACTTGCATGTGTGCATCTTTAAAGCAGGTTAGCTTGTGAGTGGATTCCAGACTACCAAGAGCTTCAGGGCTAGTGGACTTGCCTAATAAGATCTCTGTCCCTCTATAAAACAAAGCATGCCAAAGATACACTCAGCATGTTAAGCTAAACACCCTTAGTTCTGAAAATACAAGAATTAAAGATCTCCCTCCAAGCTTAATTGTGACCCTTTGTGCCAGTTCATCGCTCATTGATTATGTGACCACATGCTATTTTTTGCAGATGCCACGGTGCATAATTTCTCATGACTAAGTTTAGTAACCAAGTTTAGTACCAAGTTCTACAAAGGAAAACACAGATGGGAAAGGTTGATATTCAACTGGTTTTAATAGGCCAAATTTGAACAGAGGCAACTGTGCACAGCAAATACTGCTGCTTGAACTCCTCTCCTGCAACATTTCCAGTCTGTGACATAGAACACAGAGGTGCAAAAGCTCCTACGAGTCCCACGTAGGCTTTTTAACAATGGAGAAATGTGGGAAATGTAAATAAGAAGGTTGTGGGGAGATGTAGATGAAATGGCTACATGGATCTGGGAAAAGAAAACGGAGTGTTGTGCAGTTGCTATTCTTTCCTGTGACCCAGAGTAGCATGTTGCCTCATGTAGTACTTAAAGAGGAAGAATGAGACTGAATCCTTCCCAGAGCTGTAACACTTTGCATTAGGCTCAAGCTGAAAACCTTGGCTTAAAACAAATCTGAACACAAGAGAATTTAACCACTAGAGTCAAACTTTGTGGCTAGCATATAGCTCTTGGGTAAATAATGATGCTAAAACTTATTCTTTTCCTTTTAAATAAGGTCCAAAGAATTATGGAGGTCTGTCTTTGAGAAAAATTGACCAAGCTTAGCATATCTTAATTAGCTTCCATCTTCCCAAAGGAAAAAATAATTGAATGAGGTAGTATACTCCTTAATTTGCCTTGCGGGAAAGGACCATCTTTGAATACCCGACCTGTTACAGATGTGTCACTTCTTAACATAACTCAGCTTGGCTTAACACATCTTGACAGGATATAATAACCTGGTGCAGCATATTAAGAAGAAATAGTAATCCTAATCTAATAATATAGATATAGAAAAAATACTAAGAAAAAAAAGAAAGAAACCCTTACAAGTAGATTGTAGGAGTGAGATGTGTTAGATCAGCTATTTGATAGATGGTGCTATCTGATTGTCCCAATGGTCAATGATGTTGTGTTTTTCAGTAATGATGAAGCTCCTATCAGTCTTCAGTCATTGCTATTCCTGAAGTGTGAGAGGTTAGCATGCTTGAATAAGTAAACTAGACAAAATATAACAACTTTCAAAACTTCACACAACTAATTCTATGCTTTTTGTTGGTGCAGTAGGTATTTTATAGTGATTAAAAATGAACAGGTTTTTGGATGGCCACAAAGTTGTGAAATTAACAGTCATGCCAAAGGTCTCACCTAGCTTCAGTCATCTAAAGGTTGTGCGTGTGGTATTTGGTGATTGATGTGGATCAGATTGGCAGTCTCAGTCCAAGCCACAGTGCTGGCCAAGTGCCCATAGCAGAGCAATGAAGGCTTGGAGGAGCACTGAGTTTGGGGTGTACTGTGTCAAGCTTCTGGCTGCAGATCTTCCTGAGCTGGCAGTGAGCAAGCTTGGAAGTTACCTGTGCTGCTTTCACTTCCTGCAAAGCTCTGCATCACTCCTGCACTTCTCATAGTGGACTATGACCAGATGGGGATGAAAAGACCCAGTCTCACCACTAGAAACAGCCCCAGGAGCTGCCTGGGGGGCAGGGGCAGGCATGGTGGAAGGGTTCCCTTGGACACTGCTTTCCCTGTCTTTCTTTTTAGGACTCAGCAGAGGAAATGAGTTCTCCAAGTGACATCAACTAGGCACAGTTCTCCAGCCTCAGCTGGGCTGGAAATATTTTTAGAATACTTATATTGTACCCTTGAGGAAAACAACCAAATGAGTTCTTTGGCCTTCTGCAGCCCAAATCTTAGAGCTACTGGGAGGCCTTCATAACATTACCTTTATCGTGATGCTGTGAAATAGGCTATCCCCAGTTTATAACTGGGAGATCTCAGGCAGAAGGCAAGCTAAGTGGCCAAAGGTCTCCAGGAAGCCAGTGGTGGGATTTGGAGGGGAGGAGGCCACCCTCACATCCCACACGATGCAGATTAAGGCCTCTTAGTCATTAACTGGAGCTTATTGTGGCTGATTGCACCGCTCCATCTTCTTCACCAGCAGCCTGCTGCAAAGCCTAGCGGTGCCTTGGAAAGGCTCCCACACACATGGTGGGCTTTTGGCCAGTTCTCTGGGCTCTGCCGCCAAACGTTAGTTTGCAAATGCAGTTTACGATTTCCTCTTTCTTCACTTACCCCCACCAAGGGCTTGGCTGAATACAGCAATAAGGAAGCAAGGAGGGTCAAGTTTATAAATGGCTGTGGGAAGTTTGGTTTCCATGGCTGCCAGCAATTACTGTGCAGACTCAGATGAGTGGAGATTACAGCCCAGGGCTGCTATTTTGTGCGCTGGCAAGACACAATAACAAATGACAAACTTAATTCACTGCTGCAGCAGGGAGGAGGCATCTCACTCTGTGAACCTGGGGCTTATCTTACAGGAGAAGCAGCTCTAAGTGGATTTCTCCCTTTTCTGGCTGTGCTGATGGCAGCTAATGCATATTCTTCAGCCACTAGCATCATCTCACCTTGGAGATCTTAAGTCTATTAGTCACCCACCCTTTCTATTTCTGGACCTGGGAAATGTTAAGCAAATAAGAAAATCCACCTCCCGGGGTAGGCTTAGAGGTCAGCCTTATTTTTATTTTTTTGCCCAGGATCTGATGAGCTCTTTGCTAGTTGAAATACAAAATAAATAGTTGCTTGGCTAAGATGTGGGGTGGCAGCTTGCATTCCACAGGGACCGGAAGATCACATCTCTCCAGAACATTCCCACATGCTGTCTACCATCAATGCAGATGCCAGGGACTATATTTATAAGATTACAAGTCCACACAATGGAGCCATTTATTACTATTAGCAATCAATTAATAATGTACAGCCATCTGTACTAGCTCAACTTGGCATCATGGCTTAAACCACAGTAAAGGGCGTGCACTTAGGCGGTGCATAGTGCACGTTAGTATTTCCAGCAGGAAGGTTTTGTGAGAGCACCTTCAGCCCTTCCTGGTGCCTCTGAGGCAAAAGAAGCCGTTTGGGACAAAAGGGAAACTTTGCAGTCTGCTCAGTGCTGAGCAGACACAATAGTAAAATGCATAACTATATAGTGAATTGGCACTGAGACAGTGCTTTCTGACTGTTATCTTAGTTGTTGCTACAATGTCCTGACACAGCGGGCAAGTAAATGTTCTTTCCCAACACACAGGAGATAAATACTGGGAGCAGAGTTATGCATCAAGGACCAACCTCAGAGGCAGGCATCACTCAGCAAATAGCTACTTCATGGAAATCAATTGTACTTTTGCTGTTGATGCCTTCCTCTCTGTTGGATGCCAAAAAATGGTGGTCAGATCCCTCCTGCAGCCATCACTTTGGTTAAACCGAGCAATTTGGCTCTTGGAGTTGTGCCCTGGCAGACAGGTTTGCAAATCCGTAGTCCTGGATCTTCTCTGGAGCATCTCCAACTCACCAAACTGTTTCTTGAGCTAAGCAATCTGGGTTCCTGGTTTGGTTGCAGCAGTTTCAAAGAGAAGGTGAAATTATCTCCTTACTGTCCTCAGAGATAGCCCTTGCTCAGGCATTTTATCAGATGTTTTGGTGATAGTATCACACTGGATATTTGTGCTTGACTAACTGGGGTCTATAACTCATTTTTGAAGATGTTCCTGCCTGTTCCCCATCCTGTAGGTGTCGCCTGTATTTTCTGTCCCTAGATATGTTTATTTCATATATGACTGAACTGAAACACAAATAGTTCTGCCATACTTGTTCCTGCCAAGTTTGCCAATAAGTTAAAAAGTTGTTTTTATGAGTGACCTCTCCTTACAATTTTCCACCCATCCATTCTTAGTATGACGTATTTTAGTAACATATTTTAATAGATCACAGGTATGAATGTAAAATACCATCATGCCACCCATCTAACCTTGTGGGGCCCAACCCATAAGACAACTGCAGGATGATAGCTTTCAGTGTTCAATCATACTTTCAGAGTCATCTGTCACTTTAATCCATTTACTACGTACTCCGTTGGTTTTGTACTGTTCTAGGATTTAAATCCAGCTGGTGTGGGGCACCAAGATGAATGCTTTGGAAAATCTTAATGTTTTTTTCATCAACACCGTTGACTTCATCAACTAAACTTGTAATCACGGCAAAGAAAGATATTAAGTTCACTTGACAGGGTCTGTTTTCCATAAACCCCTGCTGATGGGCGTGAATTATATTTCCCGTATTAGCTGTTCCATTATTTTACCTGGGATCGATGTCAGCCTGACAGGCCTATAATTACCTGGGTTGTCTCCTTTAACCTTTTAAAATATTAGCTCAACACAAGTTTTCTGTCAGTCCTGTGGAAATTCCCTGCTGCTCCATGAGTTATGGAAAATTAACCTTCATAGTACAGAGCTGTAGCCAAAGCAGCACAGGGCAGGACAAGGCTGTCTTCTCTCGCTCCCTGTCACCTGCCATATTCAGATGTCTCCCAGCCTCCCTGGTGTCATTACACATAGTCAGGAAAGTTGGACTTTAGCCACTTGCCCTATTTCCATGAACGCAGGTCCCTCTTTCCTCCCAGCACCACTACATGATGGCTTTCTTCTGCTCCATACCATGGTCCTGGCTTCCAGACCATGGGCTTTTGGGATCAGATCCGGGCTCTTTGGTGGAGCCATGACCCCTGGGGAGCACATCCCAGCTGTGGGGGGCAGAAGCTAAGGATGTCCCCGTTGTGACTGGGCTGCTGGAGCACTGGCCTGCTGGGACCCAAGAGGTGATGGTGTGTCTGGCAGCTCTGCCTCCTGCCTGGGGAGCAACCCTGAACAGCTGGTTCCCCTTTTGATGCTGAGTCTCCTGGCAGGCAAAATGGGGAGACTGTTCCTTGGCAGAGAGCTTTGTGGTCTGAGAGGAGGTAAATGTTAATATATGCTTTGTCTTGTTTTTTCTTTTTGTTTTCCCTTCTTTTCCTCCACCTTTTCCATAATTTTTTCTTTGCTCGTGCCTGCTTCTTAACCCTTGCCTTTGTCTAGGATTCTGCTGCTGTTATCATACCCAGGCAGAGTCTCACTAAAACAAATGCATATGCTCCTAGGTACAAGAATCTACAGTGTGTTGGACCACAAATGAGGGCTGTGGCTTTCCCGCTCTGGAGCTGTTCTTCTATGTGTAGGCTCTGATTTTAACCAATGTCAAGGTCTCCCGAGTGAGACAGAGACATCTTTCAATATATAACTAAAAACTGGCATGAATAGCTAGAACTTCTGTAAGGAGGCAAGCAGACTTAGGTACAGGAAAGCTTTCATAATCAATAATATTGATAACATCATAGAACAAATACACAAGCTCCTGCTCTCCCCACTCATGTAAGTGCAAACAAGAATCAGCACATACACACAGAGGATGAAGGTACTGAAAAGGAGTGCCCCTGTCAAGCCAAGTTAGATGTAACCCATAGTTTAATGGCTGATTCTTTCCTAGGTATGTATTTCAGCATTTTCATTTGATCTATGCCTTTGGGTGGATTGTGCTGTCTCATCCCAAAGCCAAGAAAGTTTTATTGCAAGGTTCTCCATGGACCCCTTATGCTGACCTCCTTCAACTCCTTCTCTGGCCTTCTGAGAAAGAAGAGATCTGGTGTTTGGAGAAAAAAAATCTCAAGGGTTACTGATCTTTGCTTCCAAAAGTGGTCTGAGTTGGGCAGGGAGAAAAGGTTAAAAAAAAAAGAAAAAAAAGAAAAAAATGAAGTTATAGACCCAAAAATTAGGAAGGAAATATGTCAATGCAGAATTTTTCCTCCTGGGCTATTGACAAGGGATACAGCCAGAGCAGTAGCAGGGAGTGATCATCCTGTCAGGTCAATGGGATGGAAGAGACACAGAGAACTCACTCGAATTTATGAGGACCCATACAAGATGCCAAGCACGGCTTGCATTTGGATATTAGTTTGCAGGCAAGTGATGTTTCTCTTCCCAACACAGGCCCCATAGAATAGTAATAAGGGAATGTTAAGGAATGGAACCAACTCAGGGTTATTTTATTAGCGTCTGTGGTTATCAGGCAAAGCCTAGCACTGGGGATCCTGTTACACACCACTGCTTCCGAGTCATTACTCCAAGCTTATGAGAGAAGCACATTTCCCTCCTGGGGGACTCCAGATAATTGTTAATTTGGAGAGTGAAGATGAATGGCAATGCTAAACCACACACACACACACACACACACACACACACACACACACACACACACACACACAATGTCAAACTTCACTCTGTGTTTTTTAACATCGATGCTTCAGGAAGAGGCTGAGTCATTGATTTCCCTCTCAGGGATGAACCCTAAAGAATAGGTAGGGACTGACACACTATTTGTCTCTCTTTTTTTTTTCTGATAGCAAATAAATGAAGTGGCACTGAAAGCAGCACTGAAGCCACTCATCGACCATAAAGCACCCACCCTAGCATACAACACAGAGCTTGGGGATAATGACGAACCTCCCCCCCCGGGGAAGGTGGTATTGTAGCATTAACTCTTGCTTGCCTGCAGGAAAACAAGCTGAAACTGCAGTCACTTAATTACTCAACTCCCAGCCTGAGCTGAGGGCACTGGTATTTACTGGGGACACTGGAAGGCAGCAAAGTCTTAAGATCTGACACACCCATAATTACTAGCATTGCTTAGAGAGGAAGGAGCCACAATTAAAACTCAACCAAACTCAACTTGTCAAGTTCATTTATAGCTCTTGGTGTAGAGCAGACTCCAGGAAAAGTTTTCTTAGATGCAGAGCTGAAATCTTTAATCCTTGCAGACTCCAGGGGCACGGGCAAGCAAGTTAATGTAGCTCAGTGGCTTTATGGAGGTCATCTGAAACAAGAAGTTTTATTTCCCTTTTGGACTGAGCCAGGAACACCTGATCTCGCTTGGTTATGGCAGTTTGGCCTATGAGTGGTAATTCAATTTTTGGTGGCCACTCTGCTACAGTCGTATTGCAGATATTCTGCTGCTCATTCCAGCACTGCTTTAAAGGAGAGGGAATCAGGATGTGAAGAAGGAAGAAGGAAGAAGGGAAGAAGTGTGTGTTGTTGCCCGCAGTCCCTGCAGGTGGTGGGGTGCTGGCTCATTGGTGCTTTTTCACTGGGAGAGGGAGGAGCTTCTTCCTTCTCAGACTAGATGAGTACTGCTCAGTTTGAAGAAAATTATCTGATTTTATGAAATTTGGAAAAATAAGGGTGATCCCTCTGGGGTACAAATGTCTCTTGCTCTCTGTGCTATTTGTCTGGGGGCTGGAAGGGATGCCAGTAAGTCACCAGGAAATACTGTGTTCTCACAGACCCAGAGGTTCCTTAATTTCCATAATAATATTGTTTTATTCTCATAATTATTGATAGTCTTCCTAGATGAATAGAGTCTTTAAAAATGTATTAAGCAGAGCTGTTCTACTCTGAAAGAAAGAATAATAGTAAAGCTTTGTCTTGTGACTGCCTGGAGGCTTTATCCCACAGCAAGATATTTGAAGGAGAAAGAATAACCTAACAAAGTATCAGATAGAGACTTCGAGAACCTCACTTCTCTTCTTGACTGTGCTATGGGTGTCCACTGTCACCTCTATGCCCTCACTGCCTCACTGTGATGCAGAACAAGACATATTTCCCTGGCATGTGTTTTCTTTTGAGCCTTTAGTTTTCTTGCTTCTTACTCTGCAGAGGAGACAGTGGTCTGGGGGAATAGTGTCACATGGGGGAATTTAACTGCTGTTGAAACACATATAGTAATGTAGGGAGCATTGATGCTGATTAGGAGGGGGTCTGGGAAACAGATGTAGCTGCACTGTGAGGGTTTTCTGGCCATCTTTCAGGTGATACTGGCTGTCACCAGTCTTTAAGGCAATGTCCCAATACTCTCATAAAAATAAACCCTTAGCTCTAAAGGTAAAAAAATCAATGTCTGTTAGCTGTGATCTCAGACCTGTTCAGGTATGCCCTGAGAAAGAGAGAGTACCTGATGGCAGCTTTCTCCCTCACTATCCTCTGTAAGTCCTGCAATGACAAGATTCAGATGAGGCATCAGAGAGCAAGCACAAATATTATCTGTAAGGGAATTATGAGCTGGTATGAATAATAATCCAAACCAGTAACATGGTAGCTAGCTGACAGACTACCCCCAGAATATTATCTGCATGGGTCGGGTAAGGAAAGCAAGGCAAAGAGCTTAAGCAATTTATCCCAGAAAGCACACAGGTCAGGAGCAGAGTGGGATCTTAGATGGACCCATGTGCTTGCACTCTTCTGTGCCGGCTGTTTGCAGTTTGTGCCCTTAAAGAAAGCAGTATCCCCTGCTAGGATTGTTTAAACTTCGTTTGAAAAACTCATCTATTCCAAATGACTACCTAAAGTAATCATTTACATGCAACTGAGTATTGTCTCAGAAGTAATTTACTACTGATTACTTTTATAATGTGCATGCTAGTTGTATGCAGCTGCACAGCATTACCTGATAATCAGCCCTGCACTTTGGAGGGCAACACTAGCTGGCCAAATACAATCCAGACCCCCTCACTAGTGAGAAATAAACTGATTGTTCTGTAAGATAATCATTTTTCCTCTGCAGAAATTTCTTATCCCCTGTTACACCCAGGGACATCTATCATCACAGGATGCGTGGAGCAGGCCACTAGGTGGAAGTGTTGGCTGAGCAAGCTCAGGAGATGACAAGCTAAGTGAGAGAGGAGAAAGTCCAGGGTTCCTGCCTTGCTTTCCCTTTAGGAACATCTCTGCTGGCGGCTGGGACTCAGGCTCAGCCTGAGTGGAAGGCACCACTGGAGAAAACAGTCTGTCGTTTTTCTGGTGCATTGTTTTACAACTTGCTGTTGATTAAAATAAACAGAGAAATTACAACTTAAGTTGAGGTGAGTAAACAACTCTTTGAGGCAGCCTCATAATAAGGAAGCTGACTCCAAGAAATGCTGGCAAATGCAGAGTTCCTGCTGAGCTCAGCAGTTCTGAAAAATACGTCTGTTCATTCAAGTGCCTTAAAAAAATATAAAAATGACCAGCTCAACCCCCTTGGCTTTAGGGACCAGCCTGTGACAATCCTGGCCTGCCATGTTTTCCTGGTACCTCCTTATGACCTGTTTTGCTGCAAGTCAAAAATTCTGGGGAAAATGAGTTTTTGCCTGATGATCAGATAGATGGTTTTGGCTGGAGAAGAGTTGGTGCAGCCATTGGGAGAGCTGCAGAGGTGGGGTGCCTCCCTGAGCCCCCAGCCTTGCTGAGATGAAGGGGGTGACGCAGGGGTACACGCTGCCTTCAGTGTCGTGAGGAAGATTGATCCCTAAAGGGAGGCTGAGCACCGCGACCACAGCCTGGCCGTCTGCTCTGAGTGATGGGGGCTTGTTGCACACAGAGACGGGACTCATAGCCCATTGGGCAGCTTGGCTGCTCCCCTCCATGAACACTGGAGGGTCCCTTTAAACCTCTGTGGCATAAAGATTTCTTCCTCCAGGGTGACTCTGAGGAAGATATAGGCTTCTTGCTTATCTTAAAGCATGAAGGAGGGGGGCAGCGAGAGTTTCTTTGCAGCCAGAGAGGGCAGGTTTACCAGTGGAGGGAGGTGTTCCTGCATGGGAAGCAGCTGCTTTACTTCGGTATTTACTCTCCCAACAGTTCCCACTTAATTAAAGTGCTCCAGCAATAAATACGTTGGTGCGCAGCCTTGCTCGTTAGCTGCCTCACACAGCAGGGTTCCCAGGGCTGCTGCATTTCTGTGCTCTGCGGTGGCTGCGTGGAACTCGCCAAACCCACTGCTTCTCTTTTCTGTCTTTTTGGTCTGCCTGACCATGAGGAGCTTGGGCCTAAAAGGGGCATAAGTCAATCTGGGGATGGGGGATTAATTTGGAGAACGTGGCACAATCTCAGTGTACACAGGTATGGAAATTGCAGTTTGACAGGTCTCTGTGCAAGCCGGCTAAGGTGGAGGACTGGACGCTAAGAGTTAAATACCAGCTTTCTGGCAAGACTACCTCATTGCATGCTTGGGGGAAGATGGGGATGATGAAAATAAGTTAATGCCTTTTAATACCACTCTTCTTGGAGCTGTAAGGAAAAACTCTGAGTTAAGGGGACAAACTATACAGACTCAATCATTTAAAACTTAGGAGGACTCATGCAAGTAGGAACTTAATCAGGTTCCCCTGTGGCAGCAACCCCTCCATGTTTATTGCCTTAAGAGTTGTTGTCTTTTGGTCAGGGTGGCCGGTTTGAGGAGATTGCCACCTCCGGGATGCTTCTCAGACCAGATTAACTGTGCTATTTCACACAACAGAGAGGTGATGGGTTGGGATGCAGCTAGCCAGCTAACTGTGACACAGCCATCCAGCATTTTGGATTAGTTGTTTTTTTTTGTATATGCTCCTGTAACTAAAAGCTGTGCAACCTTAGGTTAGTCTCTTCAGTGTACACATTAGGAGACACATTATTACATATGAATACACTCCTTCCCAAAAATTTATTTTCCTTTCACCCTTTACATTTTCATAGCATGGTCCTTGGTGGATATTATAACACATTGATTACTTCTTAGAGGCCACACATAGCAGCCAAAGGGAAATTGCTGGAGGGAACTCTAAAGGAATGCCTGTCTCTATAGACCGTTTTAGAAGAAAAAGAGTCAGGTGCCAGAGCTACTGCTTTCCTTGCATGCTGCAAGACATTTCTCCTGGGGCCGTGATGGTCTGGTTCATGATGGCAAAGTACCTCTTGTTCTTCCCCCTCTGTATGTCTCCGAGTGCCTAGAAGGAAGGCTGCTGCTACTCCAGAATCAGCAGCCTGCAATACATCCCTAGTTTTGGTTTTATTTTGCATGGTGCTGTCATCACTGAGAAAGTGATAGCTGCTACCAGCAGAGAAGTGACTGCTGTAAGTGGAGAACAACTTCAGAGCACAACAAAAGATCATAACTTTCAGACCTCCTGTCTTTCCTTTGCTCTGTGGAGAAGTGCCCTATCTTGATAAATGTACCTCTGTATGAGCAAAGGTAGTGAAAATTTTAAAAAGCTGAGGGTTTGTGAGCCTGGCCGTGAGCCTGGCCACCCAAACTAGGTTTGTGATGCCCCAGCCTTTAAAGAGAAAAAGAAAGCCCAGCTAGTGCAAGCATTGGGTTAAGGCTGAGAACATATAGTCATACGGTATCTTTGGAGCTGTGAAAATCCTGGAATGTGAAAGGTACAGAGGTTAAGGTGTCTCAACACTAGACATACTAAATAATACAGCAGGCTATTATAGTAGGAAAAATCTCCTGCCCCTGTGGTGGCTTCATCAGAGCCTCATCACTGAGGGCCTTGTGGGTATAACTATAGTCCAAAAGGAGGAAAAGGCTTCTACCAAAGGTGCAAATGTGGCCCAGCCAAAGATTTATTCCAGCTGAAGATCCACCACAAATGCATGTGTTTAGTGTGCTTTTTCTGCTCCCCCAAAGTGAATTGTTTTCTGAAACAGAAAGATTAGTACTTAGCACTTGCTAACCACTTTACATGTTCGATGTGCTATACAAATATTAACTAATGAATCTCATCATGACATAATTAAATCTTATTTTACAGTGATTGAATGTTATCTTAGACTTTGTACAATTTTGTAATTACAAAGATAGGAAAAAAAATCAAATAAATTGAGAGATCTAAGAATGAGAAGGATTGACAGTTTTATGTTTTCTTTTTTTCTCCTCCCTTGTATCCAAGATGACTGGAGAATCCAATGCAGTTTTCTGAAGGCTAGGACTTGTGAGTTCAGAAGATAAGCAGAACCCACAACATGCAATGATTGTTTTTTTAAGACGGTCTTTTCAATGCTGGCCATTTTCCACGTGCCTGAGATACAAACACCAGTCTGAGCCCAGTCCAGCCTGTCTCTCCCATCACTGTCTGAAGGAGCTAAAACTAAATGCATACAGCAAAGGGTACTCCTTCCCCTGACAATGTCCCCTGAGGGTAAGGATTTGCTGGGTGATACCAAGGAGAGCACAAATTCATCCTGGCATACAGCCTCCTTGGCTCTCTGTTCACATTTCTATGTGTCGGACCGCCCACCACCTTCCCTCCAGGACCACCCTCATGGGGTATGTGCCCCTGCAGGACCTGGTCCTGCAGCTCCCGTGGGGTCCTAGGCCTGACAGCAGCCCTGGAAAGCTGAAGGCACCCAGCCACCCAAGGCACCATGTGTGGAGAGGCCTGGTGGCAAGCCCCTGCAGTGGCCACCCATGCCAGGTGGCCAGAGCAGCACCTGTGCTTGCAGACAACCTCCTGCTTGCTGATCGCCAGGCTGGGGAGACCAGCAAGTGGTGAGAGATGAAGCGAAGATGGTGCATGAGAGGAGAGGAAGCGAAGATGGTGCATGAGAGGAAAGGAAGGACTGTTGTAACACAGGATCACGCTCTCACAGCCTCCTTCGTGTTATGTGCTGTCATAAAGAGAGCAACATTTGACTACAAGCAGTTATTTATATGAAACTGCTTTCCAAAGGGAATGCTTCCCTCCCTTATCTCTCTTGCCTTGTTTGCCAGGGATAAAGCTCTTCTCAAACTCCTCTTAGGACACAAGGATTACTCTATTGGCATAGAGCAGGTGGGGCCAAATTGCTGTTGCTGGGGCAGGATATTTGCTCTGAGGTGACCTGTGTTTGAAATATGGGGACAGGCTGAAAACTCATTTCACTGGGGCAGCAAATATATGGGCTCCCTGCAAAAAAAGGAGTCCCACGAGGCCAGTGTGGCTGGTCTCTGCTCAGCACAAGACACAAGGACGGGAGTATCTGGCTCCAGACCACCACCTGGATAAGCCAGAATGCTGTTCTGCCTTACATCAAATATCCAGTGCTCCCAGGAGAGCCAGAAGTTTCTGACATACTGAGGGGTGGTGTGACTTCACTTGGCAGAGCTTTTAGTGGCCTGTGACTCTTTGTTGGCAGCTGTTTTGTGGTGGGCAAAAAGGTACAGCAGCAAATCATGTGGTAGGCAATGTTAGCCACAAAGGTGAAAGAAGGACACAGCTGCTTGTAGAAGTGCAACAAGACTAATTCGGTCTATGACAGGAATGTTGTTAGAGGAAAAGCTCCAGAACAGAAAATAAAGGAGAGGCTGAGGGTTATCAAACAGATGTACAAGCAAGAAAGTGATGAGAAACTGACCAAAAAATTTGCTTATGCAGAACCCAGTCTAAGGTTTCAGAGACAGAGGTGACAGGTAGCAAGCAGGGGAAGCAAACAGACAAGTCATGGGTGGATTTCTGCTGTGTGTGGGCCCAGCCCTTCTCTGTGAGATGTGCAGACAGCTGTGGTGAGCATGGTCAGCCCTGGTCCCTGGGCACTCCAGGCATGGCCGGTACAGGCAGCAGGAGACAGTATTCAGTGGATCTGCTCTCAAACCATAAGAGGTTCAGCTCAATGCCAGCATTGCCTCTGGAGAAACAGAGTGAGGGCAGCTCAAAAAAGCTCAAAAGAGAGCAGCTAGAAGCAGACCAGGCCTCATTCAGGGTCTGCGTATCCCTGTGTGCCTTAGGTTTGGTTAGGTTTCCTGCTGTGCTAATGAAGACACAGTGGCAATGCTCCTGGGAAGTATAGAAAGGGGTGAAGGTGCTTGTGGTGCTATCCAAGATGCCAAATCCAAATATCTCCCCCTCTATCAAGGATTGAAGTCCATAGAATACATAGCATTTTAACATGCATATTACAGAATCACAGAATGGTTGAGGTTGGAAGTGACCTCTGGAGATCATCTAGTCCAATCCACCTGCTAAAGCAGGTTCACCCAGAGAAAGGAGGTTCTCCAGAGAAGGAGACTCCACAACCTCTCTGGGCAGCCTGTTCCAGTGCTCTGACACTCTCAAAGTAGTTTCTCCTCGTATTGAGATGGAACCTCCTATGTTTCAGTCAGTGTCCATTGCCACTCATCCTATCAATGGGCATAGTGGATTCTGCAGTGTATTAGTGCTGGCAAAGCTTTTGTTATCCCTGGCAGGATTTTTTTTTTTTTTTTAAATTTTAATTTTCATTTTCATTTAACCATTAATATCTGAGCTATATCCATTAACATCTGAGTTGTTTTTTGTGTGACCTGCTAGACAAATGCAAGCCTCTCATATCTCTTGGAGCACTGGACTTGCTTTGGTTGCTTTATAGAAAGCAGTGTGGTTGGCTACAAGGGATAGTGGGTGCCCCTCACCAAGTGACAGCTCTCCAGTGAAGGTGACAGCAGAGAAGAGACCAGCTGAGGCTGCCAGAGAGAGCAGCTGCAGTTTGTGCCCTGTGAGTTCAGGTGGATTCTTACCCTGGCTTTTTGAAACATATTATCTGCATAAATAATGAAATATCTTGCTTTGGGCAAGTGACTGCTGAGCAGCTCCATAAGGTAAAGTGTGGGCACCCGTAGGGAATATGGCAATCCTGAACAAATCTGGCTGGTTACAGGGGAGACGTTAAAAGGCTGGATCATATTCAGGTTCACCCAGACCTCTCCTGAAAGGATGATGGTGGGAGAAGAGGATGAAAAGCAAAGTTCTGCTCTTCCCTGGAGGGCTAGTGCTGGATAGTAATCTGCTAGATCAGTTTCTCTGGGCCCCTTCTCTCCCCCAATTTCTCATGCTTTGGTTTCTAAAGGACTGCCTTCCAGTTGGCAACCTTGGTTTCACCCATGGTCTCCTAGAAATGCTACATGGGTGGTGTGATGTCACCACAGCCACCAACTGCATGGTTGACCTCTCCGCTTTGCACAGGGGCTGTCTCTGCCCCTTGCTTTGCTTCTTTTAGACTAGGTCCGTGTGGAGGTCCTGCCACTTGTGTAAGAGGACTGCCCAGCAGGGACTCTCACCAAGACCCATGGTGGCCTTGTGCTGTATGCTTGTCTCAGGTGGAGGCCAGCAGACAGCCTTTAGGCAAAGTCCAGCTGGCCAGGAGGCAACTGACACTGCGAGGTCTCTTTCTGCCAGTTTTCAAGCCCCACTGGGCCACAGAGCTGTAATTGAGAAAGCATCCCTGTCTTCTGGACCAGGTTGCCAGCACTGCTCTGATGGTTGTTCAAGCAGCTTGCAGGGCTGGCCAGGAGAGACACAGTACTGCTGGGCTGTGCTTCTGCCTCTGCCCATGCCCTGTCAGACACATCAGACATTGTCCCTGTGGGCTGAGGAGATGCCACCAGGGCATTTCTGCCTCTGCTTCCCATGGACTGGCGGACAGCCCAGGCACTGGTGCAAACTGTGTGGCAGGATATTTTCCGCAGGAGGGGTGCACGGGGCGTGTTTAATGCTGCTTTGAGCACCTTTTTCATAGACTGTAAGCCAGGCTATGAAAGCTACTGGCCACATTGTTCACTTAAACTGTTCACCTGCAACCCAGCAGGGATCCACTGAGATGAGAGCTGAGGGCACTCGGCCCCGTAGCAGAGCCTGAACTTGCACCAATATCTCAACAGGCCACCTGCACAGCTCTGTGCTTGGCCCTTCCCAAGCGCAGCCTGGGTGCTACACGGCTCTTCTGGCTAGCTCTGGTCCTCTGCCAGCCCAGCTGCCTCACATGTGCCTCCAGGCGCTCTGCTAACATCTTTCTGGTGGCTTCCTAATAACCCACACTGTTCCATGGTATGGCAAGGAGTGTGTCTGAGCTCAGGCACCCTCCAGCTATGTGTGAGGCTGTGCTTGCAGCCTGTGTGTGAGCAGATAATCTGCATGCAACGGTGACCTGGAGGTGGTCCTCCAGGTGCACTGTAGACACAGCTGGAGCACCAGATGGATGAGTAGTTGTGGTGCAAACAGAAAACATGCAAGTCATGAACTTGCAGCATTCAAGTTTATTTTAGTCCATCTCTTACGCTGCAGCAGAAGCACAACTGTTGTCAGGAGGTGAGTTTCTGTAGTTGCCCTGAGATAATGGGGAAATAATGCTTGTATGGGGAAGAGATACCACTCAAGTCTGCAGGCACAGGGACATGAAGAGGAGGGCTGGCGTCTCTCTCACACGTGCTGTGGGCTTTCTCCCTGGGTCCCCCTTTCCTGCTCAGAAAAAGCCCTGCATGATTATGAAACTGTGACAGCAGACAAAAAAACCTGAACTGAGGGAGAGAAACGTAGTGGGCAGCCATGTATTATCACAGTTAATCCCTGGTAGTTTTTCTCTGGTGAGAATTCGTGACTATCAAATAAGGTTAAAAATTGCCACAGGCTGCAGAGGGGGTGCAGAGGGGTGATCGGTTTGGTTGAGGCTAGCTTTGTTTCCCTACTCAGGATCATGCTGTAATGCCTAATGAAGGGCACAACAGCAGCTCTGGCGTAGATTAGCTGCAACCCCTCTGTTAACCTGTGCTGTCCCACCGAGATGATACTGCAATAAATAATCAAGCACATCAGTGCATAAACATGCTGCCTGCACTCTCCTTGGGTCTTATTCCGGCAGAGTGAGCATTGTGTATTCCACACCAGGCTAATCATGGGGAGGAAATTTGCTGTGGACTGGAATCTCATCAAAGCAAACAACAGCAATCTCAATGAATTGCACCGACCCAAGTGTCTGCTTTAATCACTCACTCATGTGTTTCCTCTAGTAAAATAAAAGAAAACACAACACATGTAAACTTGATCGCTCTTAAATGAGCAGTTTAATCCTGGCACGGCTGTTGCTTGTCTACGGAAGGAAGCGGATTGTCTTTACAGACAGCCTTCCAGATGCTGCGGCGCTGAAGCGCATGTTGCGTGGTGGAGAGTACAAAGATAATAAGCAAGGGAGGGCAGTGATGCTAGGTACAAATCTGCTGCTAGTGAGCTAAAAAAAAGTAGGATGGACTGGACGAGTGCTTTGGAAACCAGGGAGTGTGTTACTGCTGCCACAGTGGACAAGCTCAATGGCTGATAGCAATTGCAGGCTTGGGTAATGTTGGGGGGTCACCAACCTTTTCCTTCTGGAAGGAACAATTAAGGCTGTTATGGACAGAGATATTTAGAGACAAGAAAAGCTGGTGCCCAAGGCAATCTGCCAGATATGAGTTAGTTCCCCAGGTGAAAGACAGACTGCATCAAAAGTACTTCTCTAGGCTAGCTAGACTTTGAAACCTGCTCCGTCGACCACAGAGGTGAACTGGAGGATTTCTACTGAAACAGAACTTAGATTTTTTGCCCCATGGAGCTTTGGTTGTATTGCATGCACTTATGGTGGTGTTGCACTTCAGCCAATTTCAGGAATAAATGCACAAATGTATTCCATTGCCCTCTCTGCTCCCTCCAGCAGAAATCCAGAGCATCTCCATTTTAAGCAAGTGGAAGCTGGACTTTTTCTTTCAGCAGTTCATAATTGCTCCATACATTATTTCATTTGCTGTTTTGTCCCACTTAACTGTCCTTCCTCACTTTCCACAACCCTGGAAATTATTTGGTTTGATTCAGGATTGTGTTAATAGATTTACCCCAGGGCACTGGCATTGACTCCAGTGGTATAATACCTGATTCATGTCCTGTGTGAGATCAGAATCAAGCATGCCACCTCTAACCCTAAATCATTTTCTCACTTTCATATTGTAATATTGATCTGTCCATTTCAAAGCAGTCCAGGCATTCATCTCGTTATCAGATTCTCACAGGGAGCACAAGGCTATGTTCAGTCAATGATTTCTCAATAAAGGCTCTATTTTTAAACAACAACAAAAAATAACCCAAAGCAGACAAATGAAAAGAGTGAATCCTTAAATTTGACTACAAAACAGATCTAAGTTAATAAACTGTAAAATCAAGTGGAGCAACGGGGCTAGATTTCCCTATATTAATGTGTGTTTAATTAGTGTTTTACCCTGGGATAAAGCCCCTGAACTCAGCAGAGCTTGCTGCTAAATAAAATACTAGTGAGCAATAAAGAGGCCTGACTTCCCACCGTGAAGTTCTCAGTGCAGATGAGCGTATGTGCCCCTTGGCTGCTCGTATTAAGGAATGAGGAATGTGGATGTGGGGAGAGGGAGTGGTATGTTGACCCATCCAAAGGAATACTTCCCCCTGAAAGCCCAGACCCCTCAGGTTCCCAGTGCCTTCCAAGATCATTAGTCCAGAGCTAAGAAATTCAAGCATCCTAGAAACTCACTCCAAGCAGCTGAAGCAGCTTGGTGCAGGTGCTGAGCTGTGTTGTAGGCAACTGGCTGGGAGGAAGGAGCCAAACGGGGAACGCAGAGACACCTGACACGATACACACAGAGAGGTTTGCCATTGATGTCAAGGGGATTGAGATTTTCTCCCCTGCTAGTCAGCATCACTTGTGGTATTGGGCAATTTTCACTGAAACCTAAGAATGCAGCACCCCCATCCCACTGTATCATGACTGATGCAGCACTGCCTGGTACACAGTGGGCTTAAAGTGCTGGTAGGTTCTCTTTTCTCCTCACTTCTGGCTTGTTTGTTTGATCATGCGTTATTTCATCTCAGCCACACGCCATTAATTTTTTAAAATGTTAATCCCTGCTGGTCTAGCAGTCCTTGTAGCAGGTGGTGAATTGGCTTGTTTATTGCCAAAGCTTTGGGAGAAGGTGGAAGTATTGGTAAAGGTATTTGCGAGGAGCTATGGTTTTAGCAGGATGGGACATAGTGGCTACATTTACAGCAGTAAACCAGACAGTGCCCAGGAACACTCTTGGATATAAAATATTATTTGCTATACTGTTAGAGACTTCTCAGGCACACTGCTGGCCTGTGCCAGCTCATGTTTGCCCATAGGACTGCTGAACATGATTTGGGCACTGGATTGTTTCACAGTTTGTTTTCCAGAGGCGGTTTGCATATGGCTGTCCTGCTCTGGATGCAGCAGAGCATTAGGCAGCTGCAGGCTGCTCTGTGGTGTTTGGCATAGGGATATTCCCAAACCCCGATTTGTTAGTACAGCCGTGACTCCTTCACCCTCCTGGTCACTCTGTCTCCCTTCTGTTTGGGCCATTGTAGGAAAGCACCACATTTGTGGAAAGCCTCTTTTCAGCCCTGAAAAAAGAGTGGCTTATGTTTCTGACACAGTACTTGCCCCTGAGTGCATGGCTTGCTGTAGTCAGGTCATGCACTGACACCAGGCTTGCCTGGGCTCAAATGCCATGAGGGTTGACCTGAACACCAGCATCAGACAAGAGTTAATACCAGGTTCGACAGAAACAGCCAGAAGAACCCAGGCAGCTGGCGCATTGTCATTACGCTGAGGATGAGGTGTTGATAATAGCAGGAGGTACTGCAGGATCTTCATTAAAATCCTGACCTCACAGACGCTAAACTCTCTCCAAAAGGCAGCACCTTCCATTATGTAGTCCTGTTTATGAGATCAGGCAACGCTGTAGTGTCTCCAGGGGAGAGATGCATCAGACAGTATGGACTGTCTGATCCATCAGCCGTAAGTGATGCAACAGGCTGAGGAGAGTGTTTAGAAACAAATCTTAACTACACCAAGAAGTTGTTATGATACACCAAGGCTCTGCTGCTTACTTCTTCTTGGCCACCCCATGCTTGTCCCTCATGAACTGCCAGTCCTGCTCCACCCATGTCACTATTGAGATGTGCAGCCTCATGACACCATGCTTATAGCACTTACACAGCTGACAGAAGTATAAACCTAACTCTGGCCTCCTGTCCCCATGCAGAGCTCCCAGCATAAAGAAACACAGCTGTTCACAGATATTAATCATATATTTTTTCTCAAGAGCACAAGTAGTCCACTAGAGCAGACAGAGATGTGGAGGAAGAAAAGCAGTTTTTATAAATAACTTAAGAAAATTAATTACATTTAGGTGATCTGAATTCCATCAAAGTTTCTGTGCTGTGCAGGGGAGAGTTAGGTGCCTCTGAAGACCTCTAATAAATTATTCTATGGGCTTAAATAAGATGTGGAGTGAGACCATAGTCAGAGACAGCCAACATGAAGCATTAACTGCAGGGAAGTATGTACCATTTAAGGCATCTGCCTAAGGCCAAGTGTTACCATAAAGTACCTCCTAGCCATCAGTTCACATCCTGTCCCAGAGCTCCGAGCTCCACTGCAGGCTCTGAGATGGCCTCTGAGGTGGCCAAAGCATTCACAGCAAGACATTTAGCAAGGGATGAAAAACATCCCCTTCTCCAGCGAAAAGGCTGAACAAACAGAGCAACCTTCTTTGCAACTGGCCTCTCTGTGTCAACATGCATGGCTCGTCAAGGCATTATGCAAATCTCAGAGCCAAAGCCTGCCCAGAAGTACAGGAACTGTCATTCCCACTGCTTCAGCCTGAGCGAGACTGATTTCATGCCACATTACCTTTTTACATGCTGCAGATGTAATTTTAAATACCTGTGCCATTCACTTTGCGCTACATGCTACACATGTGTTGGGAAGTAGGTTATTTTGCTGGCAGTGTTGAGAACGCTCTGCTTACAACAATGCTCCCATTTGAGTAGCACCTAGTGAATAGGGTACAATATATGATCACACAGCCTTAGCAATCCCTTTTCATTAGTGGGAGTAAACACTTGGCACTGCATCAATCTTCTTCTCCCTCTCCTCTTTCTCTAAGAGTGCCAAGTCATTTTAAAGACACATTAAATTGCCAGAAGACTCCCAAACAAAGCCAGTCAGCCTGCTGCTCGTTTGGATAAAGTTAATTACAGTGAAGATTAAAATCTGCGGTGCTTGATTGGTGTTGTTGAGACTTAAAGAATCACATTGTCCTCGGGGAGCTGTTTGCCAGCTCTTCCCCTCTCCCTCATTCTGTGCGTGTGCCTTTTCTTCGTTGTTCTTCATAACTGTTGTGTTCCCTTCTCTGTGGTGTGTCTGTCAAGGCTTCATGAACCGAGGGCTGAACTGTCAGAGATCATAGAATCAAAAATGGTTTGGGCTAAAAGGGACCTTCAAAGGTCACCTAGTCCAAGCCCCTGCAATAAGCAGGGACATCTTCAATCAGATCAAGTTGCTCAGAAACCCTGGCCTTGAATGTCTCCAGGGATGGGGCATCTACCACCTCTCTGGGAAACCTGGGCCAGTGTTTCACTACCCTCATTGTAAAAAATTTCTTCCTCACATGTAGCCTGAATCTCCCCTCTTTTAGTTTAAAACTGTTACCCCTTGTCCTATCGCAACAGGCCCTTCTAAAAAGTCTGTCCCCATCTTTCTTATAGTCCCCTTTTAAGCACTGAAATGCTACAATGAGGTCTCCCCAGAGCCTTCTTGAGGCTGAAAATCATCAAATTTCTCAGCCTATCCTCACAGGAGAGGTGTTCCATTCATTTGATCATTTTTTGTGGCCTCCTCATGCTGCTGCCTTGTGCCACTGACAAAGGTCCACGTGGCTGAGAGGTGGAGGTGGCCAGCCTTGTCTGCATTGGCTTTGCATCTTGTCCCATCTGCTGCCTCGGACTAGGACAGGGGGATTTTCCAAGAAAAGAAAGTATGCCCTGGGACGGAGGGTGGTGTGTGGAAGGGAAAGGAAAGGTAGCCTCTGTAGTCATCTAGTGCTGCTTACGGGGTTCCCCTGAGTGGGTGGCTTCTAGCCAGTCCCACGACAGCTCCTGAAGAGTAGTGAAGCTACAGCCTTTAGGGTACTTCTGTCTTACTTCTGTACCCTCTCTTAGGGTACTTCTGTCTTACTTGCATTTCCACAGCCAAGGTTTCAGTTTCCAAGAACAAAATCAATAACAAAAGTAATGGGCAATAAGAAGGATTCATGATGCCAAGGAATGCTAGGGTCTATCACACGGGCTAGCAGTGTTTGCTCTCTCACTGGGTTTTTGGGATCCACCTTGCAGGTGGAATTGAAACACTTCAGGGAAATGCTCGAAGAAGAGGGGACGCCTGTGCTGGCGTGTTGTCCTCAGCCCTTTCCTGCTGAGGAAGATGTGCTCAGCATCAGGGTGCTTTTGGAGACGGCTGGTCTGTGGGGTGTCAGAATGGTGAAAGCCATACGGCACTGTGGAGAGAGATGAAGAACACTACGTTTGTGTCTGATGCTGGACCTTAGTAATGTACTGATAGGCCACAGAAAGTAAATTTCCTCTGTTTTAAAACAATAATAATTCAATACCTCCATAAAAGATCACAAAAAGATGAGGGCTTATCAAATGGAGAATACTAGAACACAGTCACAAATGTGTTTTGGTTTAGTTGGGTAAAAG
Source organism: Streptopelia decaocto (assembly GCF_964273445.1). NCBI lineage: Eukaryota > Metazoa > Chordata > Aves > Columbiformes > Columbidae > Streptopelia > Streptopelia decaocto. The sequence continues at coordinate 57,514,966 of NC_138663.1, forward strand.
AGGATTGATGACTAGTTTTGACTGAACAGCAAGAATTTTTTGTTTTTAAAAAAAAATAAAAACATAGGGACCAAGATTTTCTGGAAAATGAATAACTGAGCATGTCCCTTGAAACCCCTGGCCAGGGCTGGCTGGCTTAGGAGCATATGGGATTTGGCATCCCACCTATGGAGTGTAGGATACTGGGTCATATGGAGAAAATGTGGATTGCTATTCTGGCACATATGTAACATACTTGGTGGTTTTACATATTCTGGAGAAGTTAATGTAAGTATATTCTGACTTAATACAGCCATTGCCTTAAAGTGCTGTTTTCCTCATTTAAGGATATTGCATTGAGCTTCCATGCACCAATTAGCTGCCTGCAAGCTCTTTCTCTCTGCATTTCCCTCGGCCGTATTTAAACTCTGACTCTTATGAGCTGACACGGTGCCACAAAGACAAATTTGTGCCTCGATGTGTGTGTGTGTCAGAGTGGGGCTGCTCAGGGGCCAAGCATTAGGAAGAGGAGAAGGAGGAAACAACACAAAACGCAGAATCAATGTCATGCTGCCTAAAGCCATGCTTGTTCTTTGATGGATAAGAACACATCAGGGGATACAGAGTATTTATTTGACATGTATCTCCAGCCAGTAGATAAAGGAGGAGCTGCTCAGAACCATTGTGTTGCAGGTTTTCAAAGGAAAAACAATGTCTGAAAGTGCAGGGAGAGCAATGCAAGATTTCTTTAAAGGGGACTTAAAGAAACCAGCATGAAAGCAAGTACTTAGACTAAAAGCAGTTTCCTCTGCCAACTAGTTTGCTCCTTTATCCTTGAAATTCCATTCAGAGACTGAAAAGTTGCTGCTGATATTTCACAGGGCATCTCCACTCCCCTTTTCCCCAGCCCTGGCCCTCCATTGTGCATTAGAACATGTAAGCATTAAACTGTCACTAAAAAAATTATAGCACCTTGAGCAGTTTCCAGGCACTTGAGGTTCTGTATCCTGACACAGGGACTTTAAGCTGTGCATATTGGAGAGAGGAAACAACCAGGCAGTGATGAAAAGCAATGGAACAGGGTGTGTTTGCTGACTCAGAAATGATTTTGTGTGTGCACAGAGTTGACAGCCAGAAATGCTGTTAACACATGGCTGTTTTGCTTCTTTCTCTCAGGAAGTGTCTCACTGGGTTCACACTCTGAGTGGACAAAAACTGAGCAGTTATCCACTTCACCAAGCCCCTCTGAGAGGCAGCATATCCACTGAGGCCAGCATCCTGGCTAGCACAGTTACCTGGCTCCTGATTTGCTTGAGATGACCCAGTGTTTGCCTGCAAAAGCCATGTAGACTCCCCCTCATCTTCTCCAGGTAGGATAACCCACAGAGGAAGCAATGCGTTGGGCTTTTGGTAAACCTGAAGTCAAGAGGATCCTGGCTACCTACAGCTTCCCCGTTATTTCAGGTGTGGCCTTAGGGGCTTTAAAATCATCCTGGGCTTATAAAATGGACTCAAAAGGATTTGTTCCCCAATCAATGAAATGAGGGACTTTCACCCTGTGCTTCCTCTCTCCCTGTGCTAGAAGATGATAATAAAACGTGAACATCAAACCTTGTTTTGTGGAGTTCTTTGATCCACAGATGGAAGGTTATATAAATGCAAAGCACTATCATTATTTATAAGGAACACACAGTCTACAGCTCCTTGCAATCTGGCGCGGTGGAAATAAACAGGAAGGCACAAATTTAGCACGATGACTTCACTGCCGGATCTAATAAGATGCAAAGACAGGCTGGGAAGATGTGAGTTTGTTTGAACACATGATGCTGTTTTACCGGTAATTGGCAAATACAGGAATAATTATGAAAAAAATTAATGAAAAAAGAATCTGATGTGCTGGATTCACAAGAGATGAAAACTGATCTGACCCCTCTTAGCACAGCAATATCTGGGAGTATGCATCAGTTTAATTTCCCTTATTATCAAAGCCTTACTTCCAAAGAAATGTATGCTTTAGAAGCTGACTGCTTTCCTTCCAGGTATAAATTGATGTAGCTAAAATAACTCTCTTTAACCAGTGCTGGCTTACAGCGTCGGGTATTTTGTGTAGTTGTGATGGGAATGCATTTTAAACTGATAGCAGGCTGACAGCCTCAGAAACTGAAATCCAGGAGCTATGCTTAAGAGGAACAGGTGGGAAGACAGCTGCTCCTCTTCTGCTCAAAATGAAAGAGCAAACTCCCTCACTTCTGCCTGGCTTTAGGGAGCAGCTTTCCCCCTCCTGTCTGGCTGGTGCTGTGGGATCTCACTTTTCCCTGTTTTGACATTTTGTTCCCAGTAAGTAGGTGTAGCATGGGAAGGGAAATAAAAGCTCTGTGGCAATGTGGCTGAGCTGGTGGAGGAGAGGAGTTCGCCAAAGGCTTGCTAACCTCTCAGTTCCCCTGGGACTGAGGTGCTGCTGAGATTTCTCATACCTGGGGATTGGTAACTCGATGCAGACAGTGAAGGGTGAAAGCTTTGGGCCTCCTCGCTGGCTTTGCCTTGGATACTGTGAGACTCCTGTCATGCGACGGAAGATGCTGCTCCCCATGGTGCTCCGCAGTCCACCTTTCCCCCTGCTCCTCACACAACCCAGATCTCACAAATCACCCGCCCCAGGGAGACACCAGCTGAGGGCTCCCTCTCCCTGCCACACTCTTTCTAAACCCCAAATCAGATTAAAACATAACCCTCTTTTCTCAGTGCTGCCAGGTGGTGGGTAGCTGCGTGGGCTGGGGTTGGAGCTGCAAGTGTTTTTTTTGGTGGCCGCTGTGAGCTGACCTGTTTGTGGGGCTGTTTTACAGCACGCTCATGCCAAGCTGGTTTGGATCCAGTGCTGCTTGGAGAGGGGAGGTGGAACAGAGGCAGACACGCTCATGGCATCGCAGCATGTTGGCATCTAGTTCCAGCCACCCCCAGAGCCCACCCAGGGATTTTAGGCAGCAGGCCAAAGTACGAGGTGTTTCCAAAAGATGGACCCAATTTGAAATTGCTGTATTTCTGCAACCGTGAACCACTCATGAATAAAACTCTTACCGCTTTAAAAGGTGGGACATTGAGTTTCAAATGATTACCACTAGATGCTAGATTACCGCTAGATGTAAATTTTTGTGTAATTGTAACACGTTGCCATCATGAAATATACTGCTTTGAAATGGGGTCCATCTTTTAGAAACACCCTGTACAGGGGCTAAGGGACTGTGGAGCCCAGGTTCAGTTTTCAAGGCACACCTGTGCTGAGGATTGGGAGATAGGTGCAGGGCCTGGGGGAGGAGAGAACTGCTTAGGCTTACTGATTGCACAGACAGGCAGATGGCCATTTTGTTATTTTAGAACTGTGTTCCCTTCTGCTGAGTTCTGTTTGCCCTCTGGATGATAGGCAAAGCCCTGCTGTCTGCTGGCTTTTCTGAGCGGTTGCATTCCTCTCTCCCAGCGCAGGGATTTGCTTGTGCTGAGGTCCCCAGGGCCAGGCTGCCAGCGATGCTCACCACCGCCTCTCCAGGGCCTCTGGCTGGAGCTCAGCCTGGGAGGAGGACATGCCCTCCCCCTGTCCCATCCACCCCTCCAAATGGAGGTGCAGGAATGAGTTTTCATGCTGGGCTCCTGCAGGTGGGAGAAAGAGTAGGCAGTTCAGCAGGATTGTAACTTGCCTGCTGTTATCAATGCAGGGTACACTAAGATAGGGGATGTGTACAGGGAAGGACTGGACATTAGATTTGCTCCAGGAATGACATAGATACAGAATGAGATATTTTTCAGACCCTGAGGAGCACTTAATCTCATGGTGTTGAAGGACTTCTGACCAATCTTTTGTATCTTCTGGGTATGGCGATGTACCATGGCCATTCACTGAGGGGAGACCTTATCACTGTCTACAACTACCTGAAAGGAGGTTGTAGTGAGGAGGGTGTTGGCCTCTTCTCCCAAGTAACAAGTGATAGGACAAGAGGAAATGACCTCAAGTTGCCCTAGGGGAGGTTTAGATTGGATATTAGGAAAAAATTCTTCATGGAAAGGGTTGTCAGGCAGTGGAACAGGCTGCCCAGGGAAGTGGTGGAGTCACCATCCCTGGAGGTGTTTAAAAGGCATTTAGATGAGGCTCTTAGGAACATGGTTTAGTGCTAGAGCCAGGTTATGGTTGGACTCGATGATCATGAGGGTCTCTTCCAACTGAAATGATTCTATGATTCTATGTAGGGGATATGAAGTGGTATGCCTTATTAATACTTTCTGGACTATGTTTGAGCTGACTGGATACTATAGGTTTTGTGAAAAGATGCTTTTGTCTTTCATGGAAGTATATCCTCTCCGGAGGAATGAATCGGTCATATATTCAGAGAAGAGATGCTTTGCCAAGTGCTTTGATGCATGGTATTTTGGGGATATATTATGTAGAAAAAACCCTTCTCTGATCTTTTGATGTTCATTCTTTCTCCCTCAGTGCCTCCTGTTCAGTGAATAAGTACTAATACTTTTCCTGAGTATGGGACTAGCTGGTAGTATTCCTCAGAGTCTCTTATACATTACATGCTTTGTACTGTACATATGCTGTATTTCCTGTGAAGGTGTTCTTTCTTCTTGTAGCTCTTTGGATAGATAGATAGATAGATCCAATAATTCAGTGAAACATGAGCTCTTGCCTCTTATGGCCTTCTGGATGGCTTCCAAAGTCATGGCTGTTCACAGACATTGCTCCGGTTAACTTCTGCACTTCCCTCGGCAGTGAATGTTGCCACAGAGCTTGGACTGGGGCAGGACATTGCCAGCTCCAGCAGCCTAGAGATGTCTCCATGTGCAACAGGAGTGGTCTACCAAAAGGTCCTCCTGCATCCAGAGTTGGATGTCTGCAGTGGTAGAAACCAGAGCAGGAGGTTGGGTGCCTGCTATGGGTGAGGGATAACTCAGGCTTTACCCATTATATATCGTCCACAGTATGCATAATCCCTTGTTTCCAGATCAGTGTTATCAAACAACCACATGCTTTTTCAAAAGAAGAGAAGAAATATAACTCAATGGCCAAAATCACAAATATCACTGCTGTTCAGTGAGACCTGTGATGTGACTGGAAAGCATGTATGAAATATCGCAGTCCTCTCCTGTTACATTTTTGTTTGCTGTTCAGCTGGACTGAAATCTGGGAGCACCGTCAAGCAGAGGAGGGTGGAGATGTCACAAAAGTGACTTTCACACCCCACTGGGCCTCAGCTCATGGAGAAGCACCTGTTGGAAGTGGCATGCAGCATGCATTTGCATGCTTGCTCTTGCCAACAAGCAGCAAGCTGAAATGAGCAGTATCTGCAGTCGGAATCACTGCTCATTGCCAGTAAGCAGGCCTAGCAATAGAGAGGATTGGGAAACAATGCAATACATCTTCATGTCCTCTGGCATATACAAGAGTTGAATATGCAGCAGGGTAAGCAAATCATAAAACGGCTTTTAGTCTTACATCTGAGCAAACTACTTTATCGTATGCTAAGGGCAGGTTGTAGTCACACGGCATCAGCTGTAGCACCTTGCACTGGGGCTAGCCAACCCACGATGCCACGTGCTCCTCCTGAAACCTGTTCTGGGCAATTTCCCCTGGAATACAGGAGTCTCAACAAGCCATTTCTGCAGTGGGTTGATAACTAGAAAGTTGCTCATGCTGGCACAGTCAGTAGAGCGATGCATTTTACTGCTGCTACATCATGTTGCTGCCTTTGCCACACAGGCTGAGTCTCAGTTCTGGTGAAGTCAGTAGCTTTAGTGGAATTGCCCGTAATGTCAGTTCAGAGGAGGAATGACCCTCTCCCTCTGTGGGGAGGTTGCACCCTGGTTTAGAGGCAGTGTGGGCAGGAAGCGTGGCAGCCTGCCCACACTCTCTGGGGATTACAGCAGCACATCTGTGTGTCAGGCAGGATCAGTGTTCGCCTCCTCTGGCTTCACAGATATCTCTGGTGGAAATTGTCTGGGTCATTCTCAGCCTGTTACTACTAATGGAAACCTCTTTGTCAAGCAGCGATGCCCCTTCCTCTCTCCACAAACCTTCCTCTCCAGCCCCCTAGATCCCTCTTCATTGACTACATCCTTCCAAACTTTTTCAGTTACCTGCTAATCTCCTTTTAGTCATCACTGAGGCAAGCTAAACAGATGGTCTTTCATTTTTCCCTTGTAATTCAACTCCTCTGCCCCTTTCATCATGTTTTACTGCTCTCCTCTGAACTCTGTTCACTTTGGGTATGTGTTTCTGGCTGTTAGATGCTAAAAGTAGAATATAACCCCCCAGCTCAGGGTGCTGCCTGTCTGGAAAGAGCTATTACCTCCTGCAGCACCTCAGGAACAGGAATAAAGTGCCCTGTTGCTGCAGGGGCTTTGAACTGCTGCTCCTCATCTCCGGCTGTTGCGAACCAGGTAGCTGCCTTCTTCCTCCTGGGCTAACTGGTGCTCTCATCCTAAGAAATCTCCTTCTACCGGCTCAGACAGGCTGCCACGGGTGGAGCAAAACTGCCTTGCCCACTGCTGCTGCACAAGGTTTTCACTGCAGTGTGTCCCAGGACGAGGGCTCAGCCCCGTCCCTCTGCCAGGGAGGCTGTGGGAGGGGAGGATGAGCCCACGTTTGCTGTCAGCACGGCCTGGCTGCAGAGGCAAAGTTCCTCTGGCTTTTTGTCATGTCGTATTTCATGGCCTTCTTGCATATGAATTTATTACCTGTTACTACCAAGACTCCTCCAGTTTTACTGTTTTCTGATTTTTCCTCTCTCCCTTCCTTTGCATATCTGTTGCAGATCACATTCTTTTTTTTTTTTTTTTCCCCTCCACATTTTTCAACTGAGAGGGAACTCATTTCTTTTTCATTCCAGATCAGTCTCTACAGGTCTGCTGGTCTTTCTTCTCTCTCCCTCCTTTTTGCTACTTGCAGCAGCTGTGACTTCAGGGCCTAAAGGGCAGAAACATGAATAAGTAAAGGAGAATCCCCAGGACAGCAGTAGGACACGGCCGAAGTAATGAAGCTGAAAGGTTGGCTTTGTTGTATACTGGGCAGCATTAACTGTGCAGCCTTGGCTCCTGAGGTACCATCATGGTCTGTTGATGATGTAATTGTAATTATGTCTCTTTCTGTGGCACTGCTCAACTGTAACTTGTCTGCTTAAGCTCTGTGAAATGCCTTTCTTCATAAAATAAATGTTTCTAGTTAAAGGCTGTTGTGAGAGGATATACAAAGTCTACAAGGTCAGGCCTATAGACGCACAGTTTGAACAACATCTTTGCAAAATCCAGCTGCAGAAGTTAGAGATGCTGGGCAGCTGTTGGAAAGCTTAGTTTTCTGACTATATGCATCTGTCAGTGGTGTTTTGACAGCTTTCAAAGTAAGATGGCATTTGCAAATATCCATGTCTCTTAATCCAAAAGCTTTATGGATGGCTGTATCTCAAGAAAATATTCCCTGCAGGTTATGGTTGCAAATGATTGCTTATTTATGAAACTCACACCCTTGATAAAAAGTGGTGGGTAGGTGGGGCTTTTTCAAGTCTTTCTCCCCGGCAGTTTGGAAGGATTCGTTTTGTAGTCCAAATGCTCATCCCTGAGCCTTCTGCTAAGCTTCCAATCTCACATTCCAGCTGCGTTCCTGCTAACACCGGCAAACCCCGCCAGTGCCTCCTGGGCGCAATGTCCCCCAGCCACCCTGACTGACAAACAGTGTTCCTGCTGTTCCAAAGGGTTTTGTCTGTGCTTCCTGGCAGAGACGCAGGGAGTGGCTGCCCCCAGGAGAGGGGACAGTACAGCTGCCACTGCAGCCAGCATGTCTCCCAGCCAACACCATGGTCAACAGGGGGATGAAGTAAAGGATGTTTGGTGCCTAAAAACCAATGGTATAACTGGGAAAGCAGGAAGACCTGCTTATTGACTGTCACAGCAGCTGTGATGTGTCATGCACAGGACTGAACTGCATAGACCAGAACATTGTTGAGATGAGCTGAGGTGGTTTATCTTCTAACTGGTGTCTTATTGCAGGACCCTTGATGGGCCCCCACTGACAATGTAAATGCACACATGGGTGCAGGCATGCACACATGCAAAATGACACACGTGCAAAATTACGAGGCACACGTGCTCTTATGTGATGCAGATGACTATACGATTTGTTCATGGAAACTAGAGGTCTCTCTCTGTTCCACAGTACAGCAAAGAGGTGTCTGAAATACTTGGGTGACCTGATACTCTCCTGTGACCTCAAGGATTCATGTCACATAAATTGCTTGCTTTTGTAAGTGACAGAGTGCAGGGCAGGCTTTGTGGGAAGATAGATCTGAGCTGCACAGTCTGTGCATGATGACATATGTTACAGCTTCTGGTGCTCCAAGTTATCTGTTCATTTGTAAAAAGGTGAAATGAGACTTTAAGATTTAATCAAAGCAATTATTGGTGCTTTATAAAGAGTCATGACGTGTGTTTTGCAGGCATACAGTAATTAATTGCTACTTATTTGCACTGCTAGCTGCGGATATATTTGTTATTGTCCCAAGTATTCTTCAAAGACAGCATCAAAGTTGGGACCCAGCCATCAAAACACTAGCATATCCTTAAAATGGCCCTGAGGATTTTCCCATTTGCTTTTGCATATTAGATCATGTGCTGTACTGGCAATCTTATTAACAGAATGAGGCTGAATTTGATTCCCTTTGCAGCAAATCAGAGCTGCCTTAGGAGTGTGGAGTTCCCTGCTCTGCCTGTGACAAAGCACCCTGTTACCACTAAATTCCCAGACAGAGATGAAAAAATACAGGGAGGAAAAAAAAAGGAAAGGCCAAGAGAAAAGGAAATGTAGCTCATATTTACTGCATGACAGTTCAGATCACCACACCTGGAAAAATAAATCTACCTGCTACAAAAATGTGCAATCCTCTGTGAGATGAGGTGGGGGGATGTGTGGCTAAAGATTCCTAGGTTGGTTTAAGAGATTTCTATTCAGCAGCAGTGCTTACTGCAAGTTGGGAACAGCTTAGGCATTTCCTTTCCTTTTAGAATTGGAGCTATCTGGGGAAGACTGAATGGAATAATTGATTTTTTTTATCAGATGCAGTAATTGAGGAATAATGGAAAAGGAGAGCCCAGAGGAAGAAGGGCCTGGGAATTGTGGTAATACAAAGGAGTGGAATCCCCTGGGGGCAGATCATATAAACTAAAGTGGAAGAAATAGATAGGTTTTTCTGTCCTTCTGGCCTCTTGTGATAGCAAAATGAAGAGGAGAGCAGGAATTACAAAGGGATGAATAAAGCCAGATTCTGCTCTCATTCACTCCACTTTCAGATTAACCCTCTGCTGTCTTGTGTAACTGAGAGTAAAATGGGATGTCCTTCCTCTCTTCCTCTTAGTTATCAGCTGGGAAATGGTAATGCTGCTGAAATAAGGGCACTTCAGCAGGTTCAAGGCTGATGGTGGGGAAGAGGCAGGCCTAGTGGGTCTGAATTTGAGGTTTGGAAGAGGCCACTTGCAGTATGGCTGACAAGAATACCCTCATGCCTCCTTCTGAGAAACATTTGAATGAAGTGTAGATGGTCTGCATCAAGCAAAACCCCCTCAAACCTAGAGAAATGTCTGCAAAACATCAGAAAAACTTAGCAAAAGGAACTGTCAATTTCCCTATTACCTGATCCCTACAAAACACTTCTAGTGATTTATGGCACCTTTCAATATTCCAGGTCACAAAGATGCACTGCCTTCCCTTGGGGGAGCCTATTACACAAAGTAACACACTGTCATTGCCTGGTAAAGTTTTCTGAGACTTTATAAATTAATTTATTTCTTTATCCCTTGTTACGCTTCTCATCCTTCCAGTAATTTTGCTATCCCTCTCTTACATCTGCCTACTTGTCAGTAATTATCCTACTTATTTTTAGTCATTGCTTAGTGAACTGATACAAACTTCACTCTTTCCACCTTTCCTTGTGATTACATGTCTCTGTTCTGGTAATCAATGTATATTGCTCTGTCAATAGCTTTGGGGTATTGAAGCGCCCAGAAGAGAATAGTTTAGGTGTGGCATCTATAAAGAAAGAAGAGCAGGGCTTGCAGCTGCATAACATGTACAGTGCTTTTGTGCACCGACAAGGGTGTTTCATTGCCTTGCCAAAGTCATGTGCTATTTCCTTCTATTACAACCCTTAGACTTCCAGTGTTGCAGCTCTCTCTTTCCCATTAAGCACCTGTGGTTTGGGTTATTTTCCTCCTCTCCTTGATCTCCTCAGATATTTTTTTTTTTTTCCCCCAATCTTAATGTTTCATTTGGGTAATTTCTTCCCATTGCTTCAATTTCTCCAGCTCCCAGTTTGTTACTTCTCCTCCTTGGCTGCCTTTGAAAGCAGGCTCTCACATCCTCTCTTCTTGTTTCTGCAAACTTTTCCAGAACTTTAATGAAGATATTAATGAAACCAGAATAAACAATGGAACTGTAACAGGCTCACTGCAACACCCCTCCTGACACTCCCCTTACGGAGCATGTACCACCAGGCATGGTCTGCAGCCAGTATTCATACTCTATCATGTCGACATCTATGCCCTAATGAATTTGTTTTGCCACCGTAAGAGTTCACAGGTTGCTCTAAAAAATGCCCTCCTTACCATATGGGCAGAACTGCATCTGGTGCATTTCCTTTCTCCATCATCATAATTTTAGCAGCAGCGTCAGGAAAGCAAGCCAGCGTGCCCTGATGTGCTTAATTGTTTCCCATCACTCCTAACCCACAGTGATCCTCTGTATTCCTCCCTTGGCAGCCCATCTGCTTTACTTGTGCTCTTCAGCTTTGCTTCACAGCATTTATCTCCAAAAACCTGTCCCAATTCCCCATGCATCAATATACATCCTTAACCTGTACACAGCCCTTCCAGGTTCCCCTCCAAGTTCACTGCAGCTTATAGGACCAGAGCCTCAGCTGCTATAAATTGTCATAGCGCCACAGAAATCAATTGAGCTATGTGATTTGTTCACCAGCTGGGCATCTGGCTTGGATTTTAGAAAAGGGCATTTGCCTGGACTGCAAATAGGGCACTAAACATCCCTAAGGCCAAGTGAGCTCAGGGAATGAAGGAGGGAGAAAAAAAGATATTGCAGAATAAGCCAGCTCTAGCAGCCAAGGGACTTGGAGGAAGGCCAGACAAGACAGAGCAAACCATCAGCAGAGACTTCTGTACTCTGAAAATGCCACTAGTGTCCTCCCTGCAGAGGTCCACCTAGTCCTTACACAAGGTCTTTTTCTTAGCATTGGGTCACCTCCTATTTGCTTGCATTGCAGCACTATCTCTGCTCAGGTGGCAGAACTCTTACTGTGCAAGGTGATGTACATGCACAAAAAGACCAAAAACTTGTCCTAGAAATCTGCACATCACCTGCCACAGGTGGATGCAGACAGAGAGCAGAATACTACTATCAAAAAAGAGCATCATCAGCTTGATAGGCTGTGATCCTGGACCCTAAACTCTGGCAAACTTGCCTTTGTGGGGTCTGTTCTCTACCCGCTTCCCTGCCTTCCTCAGGTCCGATCTTTTCACATTGCCCCTTTTCTTTCAGTGAACCTTCTCCTGAAAAATACAAATCTGCTGAGATTTATTGCTCAGAATGATAAAGTAAAAATAATACAGTGTTGCCGTTCATTTGCTGTGACGAGCTTGCTCCCTGCCTGCGTGTGTGTTCCTCCTGATGAGCCCTACCCTTTGCCTGCCTGCTCTGCTGGGGTCCATAGGCAGAAGTGGTACTTACAGAGACTCCGGGTGAAACATGTGCACCACAGATTATCTGCTACTTTGGATTTGTGCAGCACCTACCAAGAGAACAACTCACTTCTCAACTGGCTCACAGGTGCTGCTGGAATACGTGTAAGCCATAATTAAACAAGCCCCAAACTGAATAAGCAAGCAAAAAGGAGTCCGCATATTTTAACAGCTCTGGAAGACAAGACATGGCAATGGCAGTCTTCCATGATTTGCTATCACCTTTAACTAAGGTGTTTCCAAAGGGCTGGCCAGACTTTGTTTATTCTTTTAAGTTTAGTTACCGCAAAGGAAGATGGTAATAAGCTTGTGTCCTCCTTTTTTTCAGTGAGGAAAATGTGAAGCAGGAAAACACATCAAAGGGAAAATGCTCTGAGAAGATGTCAGGGCTACCCATATAGTGCAGAGTCTGGCTGCTGTTTGTGAAATCCCACGGCCACTTTCCTAGAGATCCAGAAATCATTCAGGTTGTCCCAACTGAGCCACAGTAACTCACTGCATGCCTTGCCTTAGCTCGGGACAAAATGCCCTTGCTGAGCCCTTGCACATGGGCAAAGATCAGTGCTCTCCCACTTGCTACCAGCCCCGGGTGCCCTTGTGCAGCTGCTGGTGACCCTGAGCAGAGTCTCTTGCTCTGGATAGGGGTCTTTGCTGCTCACCTTTAAGAATTAGTTTGTACTTGAGACAGAGAAAAGCTGAGGCTTCCAGCAGTCATTAGGAAAGCACTGAGGCATATAAGTTGTTGGGTTGTCGGTCATTTGGGCAGTGCCCAAGAGGCATTTGTGTGGATGGGAGGGTGAGAAATGTGCCTTACACAACATATGTAAATGGCAACCAACTTTTTTTTTTTTTTTTTTTTTTCCCTCCTGAGTGCAAAAGGCCTATAAAACAATTAGAGCTTAAAATTGGACTCCTGGCAGAGAATGAAAGAGGGAGTTTATGCCTTGTTAAGTGTAATCAGTCTGGTGATAAGGGGACAATTTCAGCTGTGTGAGATATAATTACATCATAAACTCCACATTACAAACAGGGCAAACAGAGGTGAAAAGGTAAAGAGGGAAGAAACGATCATGCCCTTTAGGAGACGTGGCAGAGGAGACTTTTCTCTACTCCATTTCCCAGAGAAACTTTTCCAGCTGGAATGGGATCTGCGAGCGTGCAGGAAAGGCACGCTGTCACCTCCAGGCTAGCACATGTCCTCCATCTCCTGGAAGGCTGGACGGGGTGTCTTGCCACGGCCGCACCTGAGGTTTCACATCTGCCAGCTGGAGTGGGATGTTACTTTGGGCAAGTTAAATATTAATCATGTTTCAGAAAACAGACAATCATTTCTTTGTGGCCTGAAGCTGGGGGAGAGTATCTGCAGCCATGCTGCCAGCTGTATGTGGGACAACAGACAACTGCAAACAGGAAGGAGGCACAAATAACCCTCCCAAGTGGTGGTGGCTCACCTAGGGCTGAGGACACACAGCCTGTCTGCAGGGACAGGGCCTGCAACGCAGCTCAGCACCATGCTGCAGAGGACATGGCTGCCTGAGCAGGTGTGGGCGTGTTGCTCTGGAGCCGACAGGTTGCTCTGGAGCACACAGGTCCTGCACCTCAAGCAGGACATCAGGATGTCTCACCAAAGGGGAAGTGGTGCAGAGCTAAGGACTGGCTTGTCCCTCTCCCACACTACCTGTGGCAGCAGTGGGAATGGGTCATCCTCCATCCAGGACATTCCACAGGGAAGGGGTCAGTCACGTGCATGGGGCTGTCTTCCCTTGGAGATAGGCTCTGGCCAGTCGCATGTGGGGACACATCTCAGAAATGTTGCTCAGAGCACACATGGATGCTTGGGTCTTACCAGGAAAAATGAGAAACAAATATCTGTGTGTGTGTGTGTGTGTGTGTGTTAATATTTGCCACTTTAGATAAACATTTTTAGATGTGATGTTTTGAAATGAGAGAAACTGAGGAATGAAAGAGAAAAAACACACTGTGAGGACATGGGTTTATTTGTTTCAGAAGAGATTTTTGGAATTCCAAGATTTCTCAGCTCAGGGACTTGAATTATTGCCAAAAGATTAAAATAATTTTTGGAAATGCTTGTTTTATAGTTTTCTCTCTCAAAATTAGATCGGCATTTTTTAAAATGGTTATATCAGAAACTCTGGTCCCCATTTCTGGTTTTGCAGCTAAAGATCTGCCTTATAGACTACGGAACTGTGTCTGGTTCTGAGATCAAGAGTTCTGGTCTTTTCTTGTCACTTACATGCTGCATGGAATTAGATAAATCACTTAACCTTTCTGTGACATACTTCCCCATCTGTAAAATGAGGTTGATAATCATATTTGCTTACTTCACAAAAGTGTTAGAAGAATGAATTATCACTGGTTTTATAACCATTTATATCTCTCTCTAGGGCAAAGAGTGATTTTTTTTTTCCTGTGCTCATGCAATAGCATGGTAGTCCTCCTCTGTAATGGATGTTCTTAAGTGCTATTATGATGTAGAAAGATAAAAATTAAATACAGCTCTTGACCACGTAGCAAAGAGGGTTTGCAAGTATAGCAAACACAGTGTGAGAGATTAAAAGGTAGACGCTCCTCTTTTTTTGGTGCTAAAGAAAGGATCAATTAAGTATAGTGATAGCGCCCTGAAATATAACCCTACCTCAAAGTGGGCAGTGTAACCCTCTTCTGGCAGCCACTCTTCTGTAAGGGATAGAGAAAAATAATTAATGTTTATACAGCTCCATAAATAGATTATTATTATTAGTTAGAGCATTTGGAGGCTTTGTACAAGATCAAGTTATATTAAGTACTCATAAGACTGAATCGGGAGATAGTCCTCACCTTAAAGAGCTTGAGGTTAAAAGAGACAAAGTATGAACTTGAGGTTAAAAGCAACAAACCATGTCAAGGGAAGTAGAGACATGTATGTCCAAGGACACTGAACAGGTCACTGCCAGAGATGGGGATTGCTGGGCAGGCACTATTTCCAGTCATTCATGTCACTGTCTCCGCATGACTATTGCTCATGTGCTATTCTTGTACTGCAGGTCACTTTCATTCACCCAGGCTTGGTGCTTTTACAAGGAACAGCCATGAAAATGCAGTGTGGCCAATCTGGAGACTTAGTGACTGTGCAGGCAATGGAGGAAGGAGGGAACTGGGGAAGCTTAAACTGGTTGTTGCAGCCAGGACTGTCGCTGGCAACACTCAGTGCAACCTTGGGTAGTGCTTGATGCTTGCTCTCAGGGGAGAGACTTACACGCGTCTCTTGGTACCAGTTCAGTCATGAGTAAGGAGCTCAGCACTCACTGACTTATTACATTTAAAAAGACTAATTGGTCCCTGGTGCTGTCTACAAGGAAAGACTTAAGCTGCAAGTAGCCTAACACAGTTTCACAGGATGGCAATGAAGCAGCCTGGATTGAACCCTGGTGTGAGTCATTACTGCCACAGCTCTAGCATCATATAGGACTGATCACAAATACTCTCTGTGAAGTCTGGGGCTGACATCATGAGGCATATACCTGAGGCATCCCCCTTATGAATGGCTCAGTCCTTCATACTTATGCATATCTTTTTGGTCCAGCACAGAGGGAGGAAGCAAAGTCCCTAGCTTACAGGCAGAGAACTGCAGCATGGGTAGGTTGAGGCTACATCTCTGCTTTGGGACTCAAAAGTGGCTTCTGGCTCCTTGATTTGGTTTGCAGTGTAATTCTAAATGTAGACATACCCTACCCATTGCCATTGGTTCCCAGTGATAGGGAACCCTGGACTGGAGAGGGGCCCTGGTATGGCTCGTGATCAGACACCTGCATGGCTCTAAGGAAGGGCACCCACCCCCAAATCTGAACATGACCTTGGTGGCTTGCCCAAAAATGTGTCAGGAACACCCAGCTGTTCCAAGAGGTGAACTTGCACAGAATTACTACTCTTGTGTCTAGACCACCTTGTCACCCTCCCTCGCCTTAGGGAGGATAGTTTTTTTTTCCATTTTCCTGAAATGGCAAGGCCATGATTTCCAGGAGTTTTAGGGACTCTTCCCAGTTTGGCTTTCCAGAGTGTTTAAGGAAGATTCACACCCTGGAGGATGGGCTCCCTGCCTTCCCTGCCAAAATCACCCGGGAGTGGTAGGAAAGGATGGAAATGAACAGCTGGGGTTTTAAGGAGAACCACTAACCAGACAGGACCTCCTGTAGCACTGGGCAAGCCTTGTCCAGTCTGAACGTGATCACCTATGGACTGTGAGCCATAGTGAGACCTGCAGGAAAATTCTTGGTGTTTGTTTGATAGACAGCCAAAGCCCCATCAGCCAGCCTTGTAGTAACATGCTACTTACCATCAGCATCTCAAGGTTAGAGAAGTGAAAGCAGAGAGCAGACTTAGCAGGCAATAACCAGCACCGTTAGGGCTGCCTGATGTGGGATGGATGGTCTGTGAAGGAGAGAGAGCAGCCCTGCTCATGGCTGCTCTCAGCATCACAGCCACATCCCACTCTGCCTCGGCCCCAGATGCAATGCTGAGGCACCCCATGGGATCTTCTCATTGCTGGGGTCACTGCTGAGGGGACCTGGTGACCACAGGAGGATATCACATCAATGAATGTGTGATGAACCTTGTCCATGTCTTTCACCATCAGCAGGAGAGTGTGAGGGTGAAATCGAAGGGTGAGGCTGTGAGGGGGAGAAGCAGAGATGGCAACTAGTGATGGTGCAGAAATGCTGCCTGACCCTTAGGCAGGCTCCAGCTGCCACATGAGGAGCAGTGGATGCTGTGGGACTGTGATGATTCTTCAGTCACACCACCCCTGTACTGTCTACAAAAAAAAAAAAAAAAAAAAAAAAAAAGAAAAAAAAAGAAAAAAAAAAGAACCCAGAGCCAGTAGAAGTGCACTGTATTTTTGTTATCAATAGTCCTTGCTCGGCCTGGAGACTTCTCAGCTTGGCAACATGGTGATGTTTGGACAGTGCTTGCCTTGGAACCAGAGAGCCCTGCTGCTTACACTCCCTCCACTGTCCTTTACCACAAGGGAAAAAAACCTCAAATAAATCTGTTAATAAAGCAAAGAAATCTGACAGCAGCTGGAGAAGAGCCCAAAAAGTTGAAATCCGCCATCAGTGTGGGAAAGGAACAAAGAGAGAAATTATGGCACACAGTCCTGACAGCTATTTCTTGGCAGGAGATGAGCGCCTGTGCGTCTCAGATAACTTCCCAGAGAAAGTAAACACTACCAGAGCTCAGCGGAGAGGAGCTTGGAGACAAAGGCCTCATCCTTCTGCTGACCCTTGAGGGACAACTAATGTTCTCACTGCCCAGACTGGCACATCTGACCAGCCTCCCTACACTTTCCAAACCTCCCCAGTGGTGGATGGGGAGCTCCATCTTTCCACCCTACTGTCTCAGATTAAATCAGTGGCTGCAGGAGGTGATGCCTCCAGGAGCAGAACTGGATCTGACAGCGGTGCCATCGCTTTGCTCCCTGCGCTGCTATCTGATGGTGAGAAATGATGGGCTGGTACAATCAATCCCAGCTGGACACGCAGCCCTACGGTTGTCTTTTCCTGATTTCTAAGTACTTAGTCACATTATCTGAGCATACTTGGTACTTGCCTGATGTGTGTGCCCAGGCCTTTTTCATCCTCAGGCAAGGAAAAAGTTGACATATTGCCTTGACTGTAGATGTTAAAAGGGGTCTGCCTTTGGGCAGAAACAAATCCTCAGGAAATCCTTAAAAAAACTCCCAGCAGTGTCAAAAAAGGGATAAGAGACTGAAGCAAGGGCTTTATAATAGAGTGACTCTTCCAATCAATTGGCATGAGTTAATTAATTAATTGCTGCAGTTGCAGTGACATTCCCTCTGTCTGAGTAATCAGGAAATCAGCCACCTGAGGCTCTTAGGGAGTTAATTGCCTTAAACTTTGTTAAAGCAGAGTGATAATACCATTTTAAAAATGCCATCAATGCACATTTCTTGTCTTTTGGGATCTCACAAACCAATTCTTCATTTTGCAGAGCAAAACCTTTAGAGTTTTACTTGGAACAACTGAGTAATGGAGACAGATGAGGTGGAGAAACAGGGAGCAAACTGTGAAATACAAGTTCTGTACCATCTGAAACAGAAACTGTGCTGTTGAATTTGAAATACCCTGAAGCTCTCCAAACTTTCAGTGTCCATCCAGACTCCTATCCTTTCTTAAGGTTTTTTCATCCAGCAGGGAGTGGAGTTTCCCTACTCTCTTGGAGTTGCTCTTCTCTTTTAGACCCTTTTCTTTCGTTTAACCTGATTTTATCTTAAAGAACTGCTGGCAGAAATGAGAGAACTATTCTGGGAAGAGCAGAAACCCTCCTCTCTCCCCTTTCACAGATACCTATTTCTTAGACGGAAGTTGAGCGTCTCTGTGCTTCAGGCTTCCCTCCCAAGTGAGCTCTTTGAGATGTCTGGAGGACACTTGGTCCTGTGTCAGTGGAAGTGGGTATTTTTGGCTTGAGCCCCTGCAGGTGTTCTTTTAAGGAGGCAAAGCGGAGGCCTTTGAAAGATGTCAGGCTATCCTGAGGCTAAGCTGGCCCTGCCCCAGTAGTGGCAAAATCACTGTCAGATGAGCAAAGGCTATCCCTGTTGTACCTCTGGCTATCTGCCTCTCGGGTTGTCCACCTCTTGTGCTTTCTCTGCAGAATCTGCTTGTTCGTCTGTGGCTGTAACACTGCAGTATGGTCCAGGCAGCTGCCCTCGCTCCTGCTGCTCTGGCCTCCCATCTGTACCCTGCAAGGTTTTGACTCCCTGCCAAGTGATGGAGTGGGGAAAAGAAAATTCCTGCTCAGACTTCAGCAGTCTGAGGACTCCCTAGCCAGAGAAAACTTCACCTTTCTTTGATATTTCTAACTGAAAACAACCCACAAAAAATGAGCTGGAATAAAGAAACAAAAGGAAGGGAACAGCGTTGTCCCACCAAAGTTCAGCATATAGAAAATCAGCCATTGAGAACCCAATGATATCGGTGCCCATCATTTGTATAACAGTTGTTTTACGATGATCACAGTTGTTTTATGATGTGGGTTTTTTTGTTTGTTTTTTTTACTCATAAAGCCCTTTGAGCCTTGCCGTTGCAGCATAATCTCAGGGTTTGTTAAAAATGAAAAGAGAGCCTAGCCCTTCAGATGATGGAGGTAAGCTTGAAATTGTTAGCCCTACAGCCTCAGAAAAGACAAAGAGACCAAAAGAAACTCATGTTTTAATTGATACTTCTAAACTTTGCAGAGTTTTTTATAGGGCTGGATTCTTAATTTTCTTATTTCTTGAGGCTGCCCAAGCTGATATTTCCTTCCTTTACTAGCATGAAGTATTCCTGGTCTCCAAGGGCCTTCTGGGGAGGTGATGAAGGGTTGGGTGTCTCACATCTCCCCGCTGCAGCCCTGACATGGGGCTCCCAGCGTGGGATGCTACAGTTTTCAGATGCAAACCACCATTCATCCCTTCTATCTTATCTAGCAGTCACTTTGTGTATGAGCGCATACATATATTATTAAATATAAACACAAACCCCAGGCACACGTTTTTATCCTTAAGTAATAAAATCTAATGGAAGAATTTACAGTCATGGGTTATAAAGCAATAATAGTTGTAAAATCATTTAGCAGGGTTCAAATACAGGTGAAAGGAGAAGTTCAGAAGTTCAGCACCTAAATACGTTTCCTGGCAGTTTCCTTAGACAAACAGCAAATCCCCTATTGACATGGCACCAGTAATGAAAGGCCAGAACTGTTCTCAGCTGCTCCGCGTGTATTTGCGAGTTCACGGCTTGTTCAGTTTTATTACTTTTTAAGTGCACATCCTACAGGTCAGGTTATTCAGAGGGATGGTAGTGAGGAATGACTGAAATGAGAACAAGAATCCAAATTTCTGTACCGTGTACCTCTAGGCCCAGTTTTCTATTTGAAACATAACACACACAGTGGATCACAGATGGAGACCATTAGCAATACCTGGAGGGAAATGGGTGGTGCAAGCAGGCCTGGGCACTGTTTTTATTGGCACCTAGTGCCCCTCCTAGGTGACTTAGTTGACATTTCCATTAAAATGCTTAGGTATATATTGCTTATATTGCAGCTTCTACCATTTCTAGCAAGTAGCACTTTCCAGCAACTACTGCTTACTACATGTGGCCATTCTAAGTTGGGCAACAGCTTTGCTAAATGTCTTCAGCCTGCCAAAGCTTCAAATACCTGCTCTGTCCTTAAAGAGATTGAGCCTGTCTTCTCGTGCCTCTGTTGCTTATTGGTTTAAGAATGAAAGCAACTAAAAATCTAGGCCTCGGAAATTGCATGAAGGATGTTAGGGGGCTGACTGTAAACTCCAGGTCCCTCTTGCCATGTGGTGCCAGACCAAGGCACTGGGACAGGAATCACGTAGGAACCCCACAGCAGCTGTCAGCTCTGCTTCTGCTGTTGCATTATTTAACATCCCACCTGAACTTCGTCCTAATAATGTAGGCAGATAATAAGTTTTAAGGTTGCTCACTGGATAAGAAGATAACTTTGCCCTATGCTTCATTTCATAATTATTTTTTTAAAAAGAAATGATAAGAAGGTGTGAGAGGTACTATAATAATAAACAGAGTGTACTTTCAATAAAAAAAGAACTCAGTTTCTTCAGGGAGTGTTTCTCAGCAGGCTAGCAGAGAGGAGAGAGCTATGATAAGTGCAACACAAGAACTTTAGCATTTCTTAGTCCTTGACACTTTTTAACCTAATTAACCCTGGCAATCTAAACTACTTAGAGAAAATCAAGGTTGTGCTCCCAAACAACCCCCAATTACTGGCATATCTGAAGAAGTATTGCCACTTTCTCAAGACCAATCAAACACTCATGTTTTTTTTTCTAAGAGTTTAAGAGGTTCCCTGTTATAATAGGGTGCATAAAACTTATCTAAATGGCCTATGCCGTTATTGAAACAGGCTGCCATTTTGTTGTGGTATTTCCACACTCTGGGACACTTGCTATGCTGAAGTAGGCAGCCAAACAGCTAATCCCCCAGCAAACATCCAATTAGTCCTTCTGCACATCCGAATGCAGTATTATTTCCAGTGTCGTCATCTGCACTAACATAGCAGAGGGGAATGAGTTGCCAGGAGCAGATTTCTCATCTGCTGTGGGGGGGTTTAGAGGATGCCATGGCCAGGCAGCGGCTGAGAAGGGTGTGGAAGCCTGGGCTGGGAGCAGTTGAAGGGTTTCTTACACGGCCAGGCTGTCCTTCTTGTGTTTGTTTGGAAAAACATCAGAGAAAGCTCTAGCTCTGGAGGCAGTTAACACACTGGCAGTTTTACTTTCTTTTGCCTGCTTTGCTCTCTCTGCCTTTCCTCTTCCTTACGTTCTGTGCTGTTTCTTTCTTGCTTTAGTCCTAACTCCTGGTGTGAGTTGTTTTTCCTGCCCAGCTCTTTCCTCAAGGATGGGTCACAGAGAATAAGCACAGGGTCACTGGCTGCAGAAAAAGGGCACCTCTGAGGATTGCCCCTACGCAGCAGTTGACAAAGAACTTCCGAGAGTTTATGCAATCTTGCCCACAGAGAAATGGTGGTAGTGCAGAGTAAGCTTGCAAGGCCACTTCTTTGGAAGGCAGAGAAAGTCATCGTTTAGGCTGCCTGGAGGGCCCTGGTGTCTCCCTCTGTGTGCTGTCCTCTGTTATACGTCAGTGCTCCTGGCTGCAGCACCTCTGAGCTGTGTTTGGACAGGATCATAGGCTGAGAAACACACAGACCAAGAATTGCTGCCTGTCTGGGATGGGAGGTGGCTGTGTTGGGCTTCTGGTGCAGCAGGGTAAATCCAGAGAGGAGAGTTTCCTGGGAAAAGGTCCTGTGCCTGGTCTTGAGGGGCACAGGCAGGCTGCACTGCATGGGTGCCAACAGAACTATGCACTTGCAGAGCAACAGAGAGCCTGGCCCTGCATTCAGCAGGGGTCTGATTAACCCCGTAACTACTTGCTTCCTGACACTAATTATCTACCTGTGGTTTTGACCTCTTTTTCTCATATATGCCTTTACCCACTTCCAGTAAAATTTTGCAGATGCTCTAAATCTGTACACTGGGAGAAGAAGACAAGCAAAGCCATCCACAATTTGCATCCCCCCTGGGATCTCCAGGTAGCCTCATTTTCCCGGGGGAACATCTCCACTCTCTATGCACTACTGCATGAGTCAACTGGGACAAAACAGCTCCTGCAGCTCCATAAACAGCCAAGAAGCAGCACCACAGGCACGATGGCTCATGCACTCTGGGCAAATGATTATGGAACAAATTTAGCCCCGACTCAAGCAGATTAACAACTGTTTGCAGCATTTTATCCGCATCCTCACTGTCCCCCAGGACACCATAAGCCAGTGAGGGAGCTGTTGACAGCCCAAGAGATCAGACCTTACAGACTCTGCAGTAGCTCTTATCACTGTGAATGTCAGAACCTGCAAGTTGAGATTGGTGGTGTGTGCCAGGACTACCAACGCTGTTGTAAAGGCTTCTGGGGGCTTTAATTCCTAGCCTGGGAGATGTCAGACAGAGGGGGACAACACACGGGCAAGGAGAAAACAAGAAAGTGTTATGGGTATGAAAGCAGAAATCTAACTGCCTTATTTGTAAGGCTCTTTGTGGTGGATTCCCAAGGAAGGAATTTGCCATGGTTCAGTTTAGCCTATGAAAATTGGCCCCTCCTGCAATCAGGAGAGACCCTGTATGGGGTGGTTTAGAGCAACTGAAAAGGAGCCCATGTCTTTGCAAGACCTGTTGAGGGAGCCTGAAGTATTTAACAGATGAGTTTAAGTGCCAGCCACAGCACCTCCAGGGGTCCTGGTGTCCCAATGCATTAAAACTACAAGGTAAATGTCTGCAAATAGCATCACACTTAAAGCAAATGCCAAGAATGCATTATAAAGTGCTGCTTATTAAGGAACTGAAAAAATTACCCCTTTCTTCATTAAGGAAGACAAGAAAAAAAATTCTTATTGTGTAGACACAGAAGCAGAAGCTGGAAAAGTTGGTCAGCTGCTCACACTATATTTTTTTCCCAGGAAAGAGGATAAGTGTGGTAATGTTTCTCACTTATCACTGAAATGGTATAGCAGAGGGTCCCATTGAAGCACTTGAGGGTTAAACCTTTTTATGGGCCACCTTATTTTTCCTTATTTAGCTCCATGCTCCATTTCAGCCCCACCAACACTCCAACTGGTTTACAACCTCCAGAGCTGTTAGCAGTCATGGTATAATTGTAAATGAGTTAAGCTTAATTGCTGCTGAATGCCTCCATTGTCTTGTACAGATATCAGGAAGGTCTCTCTGCTCCCATCTCACGTGTATGGTGCAGGACTGGGGTCATGTAGCAGGTGGCTGATTAAAAAAATAATGCAAAGGCCACTGGCCTGCATGGTCAGTCAGGTATTTATTTCCAGTCTGTGGAGCTAACTGGCTTTCTTGAACTTTTTAATAGGTTGATGCTGCTCAGTGGGTTTGGAAGGTGCTCACCTTCAGGAGCAGGGCATGGACACCAGGCACTCCCTCTGGCTTGGTCATGCTCCCCAACCTCTGTGGAAATCCACATTATTTGCATTTTGCAACCTTAATTTCCTAATGCCCTGGCACTGCCAAAGAGCTTTAAGTGCAGTTCCATGTGGAGTGTGTGGCACTTGCAGGTCACTGCTAAATTGCACTTTCTAATTAGCACCTGCTCTGTTGGCCAGGGTGAGAGGGAGCTGGGATCCTCTTGAGCTGGTCTGAGGTAGTGAAGCTTGTGCAACGAGCAATTTGTTGAAATGAGCTCCTTGTTCCCCATTTTCTCACCCAATGGGCAGAGCAAGGTAGTGCAGTCAGCTAGAGGAGCAGACATCTCCTGGGGAAGCAGTGGGGCAACAGGATGTCCAGCTCCATGCACTGATCTGTGTATCTACCCTTTGCATTATAGAGAAATGGTAAAAAAATTGCAAAACAGGTCTCTAAGGTAGGGTCATAGTTTGTAAGTGGTGCTGCTCAGGGAACACAAAAGGACTGGTGGGGTGTATTATCACACATAATACCATTCCTGGCAGTGCTCGGGGGGTGTGATTTTGCACCAAACTTCCCCAGTGACTGCCAGTCCCCTATAAATGTCCTACCTCACCAGCTGAGATATTTTGGAACAGCATCTGTTTGGGTCAGGGTGTGTTTGGCATGTGATTCTTGCTATGCTTGCACTGAGGGACAAATACCAGAGTAAACAGCCTTTCAGATGGCAGGAAATTCAAGATGTGGGACAACAGGTGGTAAAATGTTTATTTTGCAAAGGAAAATTCCAACACTTGGAGGACCATGGTTTCGTTTTATTTCTCTGTGGCATTTTTCACTGGCATGTAAGCATTGCCACTGTGGTGGGCAATGCAACCGTTGCTTAGAGTAAGTGTTAAAGTTAATGGGTTTTTTAAGTTGAGTTTTGTCACAGAGGGGAAAAAAAAAGTAACGTAAACAATAAGGTAAAACTTCAGGGAATACTTTGATTAAACCATATTACCAAAGCAGCACTAATTCTGAGTGGGAGAGCTGCATGCAGTTGCAGAGCTCGACAGTAGGAAGGCAGCTGTGATGCATTCAGTTAATGAACACGTTCCTGCTGTCACTAGCCCAGGCGCTGCCTTTATACTACCCAACTAACAGGGAGAACAAGGTTGCTTTGAGTTTTTAACATAGTTCCTTCCTAATGTGTTGCTTCCATCTGAGTGTGGCTTTGAGCTTCAGGTATTTTTCTAGCCTCAGAAGAAAACTCTGGGGTTTTGAAGCCATTCCTGCTCGGGGAAAAGAAGCCATTAGTGCAGTCCTGTACGGGAGCTAGCATTCATGCAGGGTGGTGGCATCCTGCTCATTTTGATGCTGCGAGATGTGGCAAGATAAATCATCTTAATCACAGAGCCAGCAGAGAATGTTGCTTTCTCCCCTCAGATTTCCAGGTGACCCAAGTGTAACAATGAAAGAAATTGAAAGGACTTGTAGCTGTTTCAGCAGCAAGATTTAATACACCATAGGATGGAAATATAAGGGAAGCATCTGTCAATGTGTTGACATTTTAAACCAAGGAGAGGAAAAAAAGATGAAAAACAACCAACAAAGAAACCTCGAAGTAGACAAAATGGAATCTAGTTGAGAAAAACCATACAGAAAGGACATTGCTTTGTTTTTGCTTTTGCTTTCTCCAGGCATAAACTTGACTTCACAGAATCACAGAATCACAGAAAGTTAGGAATTGGAAGGGACCTCAAAAGACCATCTAGTCCAATCCCCCTGATGGAGCAGGAACACCTAGATGAGGTTACACAGGAAGGCGTTCAGGCGGGTTTTGAATGTCTCCAGAGTTGACCCCTAGATCTGTGCTAACTCCTCGTTGCTCCCAGGAGATTTTTGCCTGAAAAGTCAGAGGTCAATTTACAGCTGGGCAATTCCAGGAGGCTTTGTAGGAAACCCTGAAAGTGTCCTGGTGGGTTTCAGGTACTTTGACTATTTTCCTAGGTGAGTCAGCTCTCTGCAGAGAAAAGCTGAGCTGAAGCAGTGCTCTGTAAGAAGACACAGAGGGGTGTGTGTTAGCCCGTGGCTGATGTCCTGTGCACCTCTGGGGAGCCCAGATGCTTGGCAAATGCTGTCCCCCATTTTCAAGGATTCTTGCCCACATAGTGGTGTCAGAGTGAGATCACTGGCAAGGGAAGCCAGCATCCAAATTTTGTAAAATACTTCCAGGTTTGTTATGTGGTTGACTTTCTTGGTGAATGTGGACTGCCCTTCTGGAGGAAAGAGCTGGTGGGGTGGAAATCTTCTCAACATGCCCACCACTCCCTTTCCAAGCCTGGAGCTTAGCTCTCTAGTGAAAGGCTTCCTTGATTAGGGGGATGATGTTCCGTGAAAGTGAACACAAACCTGTTTAAGAAGAATTTAATAGGCTAGAGTAACAGCCAGTTACTTTTCCTTGGAATACACTCAGAGTAACTTGTAACCCTGCAATATCTATATATCAGATACTCATCTCTCGGGCATGGTGGTTGCAGGCATTTCTGGAGAAACTTTCCTTTTTCTAAGCTTATCTGGATGATTTCTTCTGAATCTTCACCCGTGAGCAGGATGCAGGTGACAAGCCCTGGGGCTGAGAAACAAGATTCTTTGGGGATAAGCCAAGGAGAAGGACTTTGGTTTCTGTTCGGGAGTTAGTGTGGTTGTATTTATGCAGTGAAACGCATCATTGTCAACAGGAAAACTCTGAGGACTGCCTGACTTTCCCAGAATTTTTTCTTGTTGATCTTTATTGGTAAATAGATCTCAAAATTGATGGCCTGTGTAGGGAGAGATTTTATTCAGTTCAAGTATGTGTGAAAGGGGAGTAGGAAAGGGTGTATTTGAGACACAGGCACACATGAGCAGTGTCCAGGGAGCTGTCCATGGACCACTTGAGCCAAGGAGATGGTGCCTTTGCTCAGGTGCAGCTCCTGGCCAGTGCGCCTCAGTGGCTTCCAGGTCAAACCTGGCTGGTGTCTTGCCAGGGTGTTGCTGTGCATTGGCCAAAACTAAACACCCCTCAGCTGTCACGCCAGCTTACTGTGAGGTGACATTTAGTGCGACTGGTGGCCTGTGCTCCATGCTGTGTAAAAATGTCAGCATGCCATTTGGCTATTTTGGAGCTGGAGGAACAGGTCCTATCCCTGAGAGATGTATTCTGTTTGATTTGTTTATGAACCTGTGCTCCTGCTTTTAATTCTTTTACACTGGGAACTTGTAATGAGTTTAGAGAGTTAAAATCAAATTTTCAAGGGTGGCTCTTCACTGCCAGCAGAAGAGAAAAAAATCATCAAGAGTTTCTTGTCTACTGCTAGAAAATGCTTTTCATCACCCCTAGGGAACTGTGCCTATTGGAGACCTTGAGTGATTCTGGAAGCAGCAGGCAGGCAAATCACTTATTTTATTAGCTATATTTTGCAGCCCAGTATGCTTGTACAGTAAATACATATTTTGCATAAAGTCAATGGCTGATGCTGTGCTTTTTATCATGGACCACTATTTTTTACAGCTGCTCTTTTAAGTGTCAGCACTGAGCATTTGTTGGTGTCATCATCTGCACTTTACATTGCTATGTGTGCTGATATAACTGTTCCAAAGCTTTGTACTGTGACAGGAGTGTCACAGTTATTTGGGAGAGATGGAACCACACTTTGAACATTTTTCACTCTTTGCATGGCCACATTTATGGTGTTTGTAAAATTCCGTGCGATTTTATGGCACTTGTAAAATAGCGCCATTTTATGGCAGTTGGGAAGTGCTGTGAATTCAATGAAAAACGAACTACACTGGGTTCAGTGGAAGAGATTTCCAGTGCCACTGAGGAACGAAAAAACACATCTGAACTTTCTGAGCATAGCAGAAGACTCTTTTGAGGACAGCAGCAATTAAAGCATTTTCTGCCTTTGGCATGTAAGTGATTATTCTTCTTGTGGTAAACAGTATTTGCTGCTTTGCATGATATGTATGACCAAAGAGTGCAGCAAGAAAACCTCTGTTGTTAAGAATTTTAATAAAGCAGAACCTCAAGGAAACTATATATTTATATTCACACACATATGTAAAGGAATCATCATGTTCAAAGGCTGCCAAGTCCCTTAAGTTGATAAAGGTAAAATTTAGCTCTGTGCAAAGGGCCAGAGAAGGGGCTTTGGGGCTTGTCTCTGCTTAGTATCCTCCATTTTAATTTGTGTCTATTTGCAGGATGTTAATGCTCCTGTTTGTCAGAATTAAACAGGAATGTCATTAAATACTGCATTCATTTTTATTCTTTGCAGCTGTGTAACCTTCAATAACTGTGGATAACTCCCCCCACCTCACCTCCCCTTCTTACAGGCTTCACTCTTAGTCATAATTGGATAAAAATCCAGACAGGGGCTGGAGGTGAGGTTTGTAAGAGCTGCTAATTAGCTGATGCCATCACATCAGAATTACAATCCAGTTCCTTGGAGGACCCCAAAGCCTCTTCTCCCCAGCTCTGAGACACATTCCAAATTTGCCTTCAGAAAACAGGAGCAGATGATTAGTGCTGACACCTTCCAGTTCCCTCACTGAACAGGCTGACACAGGGTGGTTGGTTTAAGGGCCTTGGCTGGGATTAAAGTGTTTTCTTTCATTTTTTTTTTTAACTTAATTGTATTTTTTATTTTTTATTGTTAAAAAGATTCCCAGACTAATTCAACTGAATCTGAAATTTGATGAGGGAAATATCCTCTCCAGAGCTTTTCATTTTGGGAGGAAGGGAAAAACAACAGCAGCTCTGCTGGTGATAAAATTCAATTAGAGTTGAACTACCATTGATTGTTTTGATTTCATTTGTGTTTATCTTTTAATTAAGCTGTCTTCATCCGATTTTTAATTTTTTTTAAAATGATTTTTTTTGTCCTCTTTCTTTACATGTGATTCAGGACCAGGTATTCTGTGAGCCTGAATGGAAAGGTGGAGTGCTGCACGCCTTACATACCATTCTGGATGGTGAAAGCAGCCTTCTAAGAAGTTAAGTATTGTTAAGAGATATATGTTACATTGAGGATGATATCCAGATCATGCATGAGATAGGCATTGCAGAGCCAGAGGCGTAGGTTCGTGGCCATGTCTGGGCTTCGTGAATAAGATATTTAGTCTCCCTATATACTCTATGGAGAGATTTAGGTGTGCTTTGAAGACCAAAAGCCTCTGCATTAATCATAGAATCATGGAATGCTTTTGGTAGGAAGGACCTTAGAGATCACTGAGTGCCAACCACTGCCATGGGCAGGGACACCTTCCACTGGACCAGGTTGCTCAAAGCCCATCCACCCTGGCCTTGAACACTTTCAGGGATGGGGCATCCACAGCTTATCTGGGCAACCTGTTCCAGTGTCTCACCACCCTCACAGTAAAGAATTTCTTCCTAATATCTAATCTAAATCTACCCTTTCAGTTTAAAACTGTTACCCCTTGTCCTATCACTACACTCTCTAATAAAGAGTCCCTCCCCATCTTTCCTGTAGGATCCCTTTAAATACTGGACAGCCACTATGGGGTCTCCCAGAAGCCTTCTCTTCTCCAGGCTGAACAACCCCAACTCTCTCAGCCTGTCCTCACAGGCGAGGTGCTCCAGCCCTCTGATCATCTTCGTGGCCTCCTCTGGACTCATTCATGGCCAGACCTCAGACCTATTGGTTATAGCATTTATTCACCAGGGTCTGAGCCGTAAGTTTCCTCTGCTTGGAGGAAGATGGGATGCACAGCTCTGATATGGGGTAAGAGGGTAATCCCTTTACAGGCTGAATCATGGTCCAGGCAGAAATGCAAAGGCTGTGGAACCAGAAGGAAAGTCAACGTGAAAGACTCTGACCAGGACCTAGGTAGTGGTTAGGGTGATCTGCTGGGAGAAGCGGGACCAGGGTTTGCCTCCCTGATCAGCATCCTCTCCATGGAAAATGAAGACACAAGATTAATTTTGTTTCTAGTAAATACTTATATTGAGTAAGAACCAGTTATTGCATAACAGCATGATAATACATTTCCTCGGCTAGTGTGTGCTGCAACAGATCCGACAAGAGCTGCGAAGACTTGGCTTCCCAGGAGGAACTAATTTTCATAGCTCCTTCAGCACCATGGTTCACTGTAACATGAGTACAGATTTAACTTTATTAAAGCAGCGTATCTAAGGTAGCTCAGCTAAACACAGAAAATACGAGACACCACTACACGCTGTTGTTTTCATGAGGACAGAAGCTTTAATATTGGAGAGCAATAAATTGCCTGGAACGACATTATGTCCTGGAATGCTGTGCTAATGCTGATCTGCACTTGAGTAACTCCCAGTGCAACATCAGTGGGCCTCCAGCTGTAGTTTTTTTCAGTGAATAAGTGTTAAAGTTTTTTTCCAGCATACACCGATCTGGCTCTGCCAAAGGCAATGGATGGTTTCCTGTTTTCCTGCTGGTAACAACGGAGATTGAACAAGGCTCTCACAGCTACTCATCGTCCTTCCGGATCCATCCCTAGCACCCAGTTGCAAAAAGCTGAACAGCAGATTTTTACAAGGTCCAGATCAGAAGGCAGTGTTTGCCGCAGAGCACCCTAATTGCTTTGTGACTGGTCTTAAGAAATTACTTGTTTTTTGTGTAGTTCATGGGTTTCAAGAGTCAGCCAGGGCTCTTGATGCCTGAGGAGCATTTTGGATATTTGGGGGTTGAAAATGGATCTGCTTTTTGCATAAGACAGATTGTATCCACCTCAGACTTCAGTCAGTCCTCAAAGAGTCTGGGTGAAAAGTGGGGGGATTGCGACTACCCAGGGGGGCAGGTGTTTCTGCAGGATGAGGATTTATTCTGATTTTTTGTTCTGAAATAGGCACAGGGAGGAGGCTGTGACTGAAGCCTTTGCACAGAGGAGGAAATGGATAGTGAAGGTCATGGAGGGTTCTGGTGCCCAGGGAGACATCAGAACTAGGAGATGATGCCAAGGACAGAGAGGTTGCCATTGAGAAATGACAGCCTGTAGGGTTGTTTGTATGATCTGGAAGAATGCACACAACACAACGTGGAGTAGCACATGCTGAAATCATCCAGTGCTGATCATCTGAGCATTCACTGGTACTGGGCTGGGTGTTCATTTGGGGTTTGATCCAGTGTGGGCAGTTTTGTGTTATTTTGCTCCCAGTTTCTACAAAATAAGCAGTATTATCAGCTGAATTTATCTTTTGGCCCAGTAGACTCTAAAAAGTTTAATTCAAGAAATGCACATGTACATATACACCCACATTTGAAAACACACCTACACTCATCAGATATAGCTATGTATATATTATTCTCTTGCTGCCTTTTAGTAACACATAATATAATTAGATAATCAAATACGTCCTAGTCTGATCAAGTTCTTTCCATCAGTCAATGAGGGTTCATAGCTCTCTGCTCTGCATGGCACGAAGGATTCTCCTCACCACTTACCCCTCACCACTGATGCTCCGCACAACACCACAAGCAAAAGCTGAATAAAGAAAAAGCTATCAAGGTAGCTAAATTGGACACTGAAAAGGATAGAAAGCCCCAAGAGGGTGGAGTGAATCCTCAGCTTTGCTCACTTTTGTGCTAGCATTGTGACAAGAGTCCTTAATTAAATGATTGCACAATGCTTTTTTCCCTGCGGGATCAGACTTCATTGAATGCACAGGATGGAAGGACTTACTGAAAAAAAGGCCTTAGGTAAGACTTGTTTTATTCTCTTTATTATTAACTGTGAGCTTTCAGGCCTTAGCTGCTGCCTGCTCTGGTGTTAGAAGCATTCCCAGCCCACCCGGCTCTCTGCAGTGCTCCACGTTGGTGGTGTCTGGGCCCCACAGACTCGTGTATTGCAGGGGGGTGCAATCCCTATATTGCAGACAGGAACTGGGGCACAGGCTGGCAAAGGCTTGGAGCACTCCTGATCTTGGCATGCCATTGTCAGATTTTGAGGATCTCATTTTTTGCAGGCAGGCAGTGCCAAGTAGTGTTGCAGTGTGATCCAGCTGAGGCGGGCATGAGGAAAAGGAGCCTTGCATGAGAGAAACCTGCAGTTCAAGCCACCAGCTGAACATCCCATATAAACAGGTAGAGCCAAACCTGCCCCTCAGCCTGCCTCAGATCTGCTCTTTGTCCTTGTGCAGTCCACTGCTCCTCACCCATCCTGTCTCCATGAACTCACTGGTGTCACCTCTTGTCACACCTCCCTCGCTCCCCAGCAGCATCTCCTCAACTAGCCAGCCCATTCTGCCTCTGCCAGTCCTTGTCCTATTTTCCCTCTCCAGCCACAACCTCTCCCTGCCACCCTACCTTCTCTGGGGTATTTGGTCCTGCTACTAGGCTTGAGGAAGTTGCTCCACCATCCTGATCCTGTCATTGAGGTGGTGGAGCATTCAGAAACCAGGGGAAGAGGGCTCTGGTAGCTGTCATGAGAGTCAGGGCCATGTGTTCTTCACAGCAAGCCAAGAACTGGGCTTGTGGGGGAAATTGTGCTGAGCCATGAGGCATTACTAGGGAGCATCGCCTCCACAAGGAATGGAATTGCTATAAGCTGAAGGATGCAGAATAAGAATAAACCTGTGCAAATCAATACTTTTCAAAGACTTATACTTTGGCCAGACAACAGTAGTTGGTGACAATGATGACAAAGAGCAGAATTAACAAAAAAGGCCACCTCCGTGCAAGATTTCAAGCTCCTGCTCCAAGTGCTGTTCACAGAATCACAGAACGTTAGGGATTGAAAGGGACCTCGAAAGATCATCTAGTCCAATCCCCCTGCCGGAGCAGGAAAACTTAGATGAGGCTACACAGAAATGTGTCCAGGCGGGTTTTGTTCTCAAAAGGGTACCAGAATTTCATCACCATGAGCAAAAAAGCACACTTTCCCCAGCCTCAAGGCTGAATTGCTTGGATTTAAGACATCAGCCTGAGGCAGACAGATAACACAGAAAAGTGTTAAGATTTGAAAGTTAAAATTCGGTAACATTCAAAGTGCCTGAGTGCAGGGGAATTGCCCTCAGGAGTACTGTAAAATGCCATAAATGAAAGATTGCCCAAACACAGGCTGAGATTTAAGACGCCTTGGTGGGGACCTGCTTTTCCTCAACTATGAGAAGGATTACCCTGGGAATCATATGGCAGACTGTGAACACCCAATGCCTATTTACTCCTCCTCTGGGCAAATGAAGGAGAAAGCCTCTCCTGAGTAGCTCCCTACACCAGCAACCATTTCATGGCAGTGAGGGGGTGATTTGCACCATCTGTGAAGACTCCTCAACTATTCCTGCCTGGGAAATCCTGGCAGCATTGTATTGGACAGCCCTAAATTCAGAGCAGCAAAGAGATTAGTATTTTTTCTGTTAATGCATGGGGGAGACAAAGGAGAGGGTGAATAGCAAGGCTTCAGAGAGTGGAAAATTAGTGGCAGGCAAGGCTGATATTGCTGAGAGCCCTAAATGTTTTCCTAGCTCCAGCAGACACAAACAAAGCAGAAGGTACCATCCCAGAGTCAGGAACATGCTTCCTGCAGAGAAAGAAAGAAGTGGTCAATTGGCTTTTCCTGTTGTTGAGGAGCAGACAAAATGGCTCTTTTCTGCTATCGGAAGCATTCGAAACCATTAAAAGCTGACAAGGACTGGGGTCTGCAAGGCTGTAAATAGCAGCATCTATATTTAATCAAAGATGATGAAGGATTCCGTGAATTTCTGTCCCATAAGCTTGACATCAGCTGTGTGACAAAGACAGGGAATGCAATGGCAGAAAATGTGACTATGGGAGTTTTGAAATGCAGAAAAAGGGGCAGCTGCTATGAATTCCTGGCACGCAGTTCCTGGCTGGTACTCTTTAATTCTTTAACAGCCTGCAGATTGTTCAGGTGGCCAACACGTACTGCTCGATGTGCTGGTCCCAGTAAGGGTTATAGCGTC
Source organism: Streptopelia decaocto (assembly GCF_964273445.1). Taxonomy (NCBI): domain Eukaryota; kingdom Metazoa; phylum Chordata; class Aves; order Columbiformes; family Columbidae; genus Streptopelia; species Streptopelia decaocto. The sequence goes on from NC_138663.1 coordinate 57,548,181, forward strand.
AACGTGAGCTACTCCACGAGGGGACATCCTCTCCCTGAAATGCCTATGAAAATGGCTGTCTGAATAATGAATCATTTGCTACTTTGAGACATAGATTTTTTTTTTCTTTGAGCTGATTAATAAAAAATCTGTTTGGGTTTACTTTTAAAGCATTTAATCTAAACCCCCCTTGTGGCTTTGACACCAGGTTCGTCTTTAATCAAACTCTGGAGTCCTTTCAGAAGCTCCAGATCTGAAGAGCTGGAATGAAAGGCACTTTGCCTTCCCACCTTCTCCACTCTGCTGGGGTTCAGGAGGTCAGGGGCTCAGTTTTTATTGCTAGCCACTTGAAAATAAAATTAATCTGTACAGGTATCTTTGCATAGACACTGTAAATGATGGATTTCAGCAAAAGCAAGAACATGTCATGGAATGGCATAAAAACTGGCCCAGGAACAGAGCAGGTTTTCATGAAGACACAAGCAAGGAGGAAGTTCCACAAGAGGCCTTCTAGGAAGAGCCAAGATTTCCTGGCTAGAGAAAAGCCCACCTGAATTATTTCACCAACCATTATATTTTGAATTAAGCCCTTATTTACACCCAGTCTTGGTTGATCTCCCTGAGAAGCACCAGATGTGGGCTCATTTGGTCCCTGAGCTAGAAGTGATAGTACTTTCTCATAACACAAAAATACACCAAGCGCCAAAGGGCAAAAAGGGCAAAAAACAGAGCAAGAAAATAGAAGCAGGCATTTACATGCGACCTGTAGTCCAGGCTAAGGGGAGATGTGAGGTAGCAGAGGAAGGATACTTTGCAGTTGCTTTGCAAAGTCAGGTCAGAGCACAGAGTGGGAAAATGATGGAGAACGTGGTCAACAAGCATGAAGAACCAGATGTTTGGCTGCTTTAAATCACAGCTTTTTTTGACCCAAGGTCTAGTGCATACCTGTTTGGAATTGCAGAGCAGGCAGCAACGTCTCTGCATGCTCTCCTTCTGACTGTGATCAGAGCACGTGGTAATCGCAGGGGAAAAAAAAAAGAAAAAAGGAACCTTTAAAAGTAAACAACCCCCTCCAAACCCCAGCTCTCTTTTCTAGCCGCCCCTACAAAACAACAGCAGCAACAATAACAGAAAAGCTTTCTAGAAGCCCCTGGGCTCTCTTACTGTTAAAAGCCATCCAATCTGGAAACTCCAAATAAGATTAAAAAATACCCCCCATATGAGCTTTTGATCAGAAGACCAATCATTGCACACGTGTCTTCTTGCTCTGCCCACTGGTATGCACTTCAGTCTGATATGTAGCAAATTTTCTGCAATAAATTGTCTAAATAAGAGTCAGATAGCCTCATATCCATTTTTTATGTGGGACCCTTTTCTAAAGCCCAGATTTCCTCCTGTCATGCCCTCCTCCCCTTCAGTAGGCCCCTCTCCCAGGTAGCTGATATGTGGACAAAGCTGTTCCCAACCCTGCCAACTTGCCACCCTCTCCATTGCCATCTCTTTGGACTTTGTCTCAGTCTCCACCCTCTTGATTGGTGCTAATTTATGTCGGTTCTCGGACCTTGGTCGTCCATCTAATTGTTTTGAATCCAATTGAGAATTTTGCCCTCAATATCTATCTCCCAGAGGGATTTACAAGGAAAGATTAAGGACATCAGATAGGAAGGTGAGCTAAAGGACAAGCCAAGGAAGTCTGAGGGCTCAGAGGTTTCTGTGGTGTACAAAAACACCATCAGCAGGATTGTGTCTCCCTTGTGTTGAAGAGGACTAATTTCCCTGAAATTGATGGCGTGGCTCACTGATAAAAGTCAGTGTGAAAATGGAAATCAGGGCCATGAACCAGGGGGAGGAATTGTTCAGATTACAATGGGTTTTATGGGAGATTAAAAGATGAAAATGCCATATGGAAAATGCAAGTGGAACATCATGGAGATCTGTGAGACTGCAGAGGAGTCTCTTCTGAGAGGTCTGTAAGCCCTGTGGTTTAAGTCACTTGAAATTAGGTGAGGCAACACCTCTATCTACCATAAAAAATGGCTCTTCATTTTTGTCATGGAATAAGACAGGGAGTCTCCTGACACTAATTTCTGAGATTCTATTAGGCTAATGTGATCTGATCCAGCACACTGTGGCAACAGCCCTCCAGGATGTCCATCGATGGGGACCATGTAGCTCCATGCTGTCACCTCTCATTGCCGCTGCCTTGGAGAAGTGACTCAGGTCCACCAAGGGAACTAAATGTTATCAAGACAGGATTTGAGGCTGAGCTCTCTGTCAGGTCTTTTGAATAGAGATGACTACCACACATTTTCATTTGAGAAGTGGGATGAGTCTGCTGAGAGGTGGTCAGGGTGTTTCTGTCTGGGACAAGTGTAGCTTGTATGCTGGGATATCTCATGGACTGGTTCTCTCTGAGGCAGCACAGCCAGAGCCTGTGAGAAATCTGATTCCTTTTTTCCCCAGCCACCTACTCGTGGGATACCACAGACTATTACTGTGAAGTTAGGATAAAACTAGGACTGCGTTACTATCTGCAGGTCTTGCTAGTGTGTGATCAGCTTCCTTGGATGACTTGTTTCCTCCAGCAACCCTTTGACAGGTTTAAGATACTTTTAGGCCCAAAGCAATCCTATATGTCTGAAGGACTGTGTTTAGTGTTTCCCATAGACTGGTGTGTCCAACCTGGCATTTTCTGGAAATATCATGGCATAAACCAACGCAAAAATAGCATCCTGAGGACCAGAATAGCCATAAAACAAGTGGACTTTCTTACTTCTTGCTTCCAAGATAGGTAGGGGGTGTAGAGGAAGGAAAATATACAACTATTAGATGAGATGGGGTGAAAAGTGGAAGAATAGGAGGTGTTGGGGTTTAATAAGATGCCAATGCCAGAAACTGCCCTACTCCATGCTAATTTGTTCTTGATTGCACCTCAGAATAAAATTAAGAAATTGATAAAAACCATGGTAATAGTATTAAGTTCCTCTGGGATTTGACCAGCTGCATATAGATAGAGATGCTACACTTACCCTGAAACCTAAATTTGCTGTTCAATGGGAAACTCTGAAACTTCATAAATAAACAAGAAAGCCCAAGCAAAAATGTTGTACATCAAAACAAACCCTCCAAGTACTGGGCCTGCTAGCAAAAGAGGAATTCTAAGGCTTTGATTTTACAAGATTAAGTTGGGGAAGTTTGCTCAGCAGCTCTTCTTCTCACCCCTCTGTTTCAAAACAGGGCTTCTAGAGGACCTCAGAGGCATGAAGCAGAGCTTCCAGATTCTGGGCAGTCATCATGGTGTGTAGAAATCCGGGGCATGGAGTTATCAGACAAACATATGGAGTAGACAGAAAGCAAGCAATAACCCTGGAAAGCTGCTTGGTTCCTATTAAGAGATTGATGAAACCCAAACACACCTTGACCAAGAAAAATCGTTACATTATGATCATCCCAGAATCCTCCTCTATGCTACTCAAATATTCCTGTGGGATGAGCTGTCCCAAGGCAGGTGCTGGCTTGCAGCTCTTGTGCAGCGTCATGCCCCCTTAGCTTTAGGTGCCAGTGTCTATATTAGAGGTAATCAGTGCACAGGGACAATTCACACCCTGGAAACGGCACTAACATGTGGACTTCACTTAACCTAGGATCCTTAGTGCGATCACTTTTTCTTCTTTAAAGGGAGCCCAGGTTGCTTAATTCAGGTGTGTATGGCTGCAATGTAGTCACCTAAAGTCGCATGAGGTGAGCACCGTAGAGAATTCCTGTTGATTTTAATCAGTTAGGTGCTTAAAGCCCTTTCCTGGAGCTGAAATTTAGTCCCATATCTGACCAGAATGTCCTTCAGATGACAGATAAGATGACAGGGATGAAGAGGATATAAAAGCCCAAGCAGCTGTAGTGAAAAGGTCTTGTGTAAGACCTATAGGAGGAAGAACACGGTATATCTGTCTTCTGCTGAACAGTTATACAATCATAGAATTATAAATTGTCCTGAGTTGGAAGGGACCCACAAGGATCATCGAGTCCAACTCCTGCACCTGCACAGGACAACCCCACAGTTCACATCATGTGTCTGAGGGCTTGTCCAGTCTCTTCTTGAACACTGTCAGGCTTGGGGCCATGACACCTCCCTGCGGAGCCTGTTCCAGTGCTCCACCACCCTCTGGGTGAAGAACCTTTTCCTAATGTTGAACCTAAACCTCCCCTGGCACATCTTCCTGCCATTCCCTCTGGTTCTATCTTTGGTCACTAAAGAGTTCGGTGCCTACCCTTCCTCCTCCCCTTGCGAGGTACCTGTAGACCACAATGAGCTCTCCCCTCAGTCTCCTTTTCTCCAGGCTGAACAAACCAAGTGACTTTATTTGTGGCCTGGAGAAATGAAACCCATATAGGGTAGAATTTATCTTTTCCCCTACAGTAACCAGCCACTCCCTGGCTTACAGGTCTCCCAAACATGAAGTACATGGAAAGCTGGTACCAGCCAGACAACAAGACAGCTATTGACTCACTGCAATCTATTATGTAACTAACAATTAGCAGCTAGAAGAAGTCTGAAGTCCTGGCAGCTGCAGTCTGGCCAGAGGGATTTCTTAAGTAAGCAACCTATTCAGAGTCATTAACCTACCTGCACTCCCATGTGCACAGGACAGCCTCCCCAGCAAGCCTTTGGGTCACTATTTGCTTTAATTTTGGACTCTGTCATGAATGGCCACCCTTGTAAGTGATATGCCTGGGAGGGAGAGCACATTTTAATGGTTTAGCTCAGTGGCTTCCCTTGTCAGTGTGCAGTATGTGCTGTGGCTACAAGACAGAAGATGGTGCAACCCTTTAAACAGTGCTTTCCAACATTGCTTCTCGTGAAAGTCAGGGGAAACATTAATGGAAGCGGGACTGGACCCTGAATAAGCATGAAAAAAAAAGCACCATATGTCAGAAGGAGATGAATATTATGTAAACAATGAGGCATACAGACATTTTGTAAGTGGGCAAGCAGATCTCATTATTGATCTACAATTAAACTAAACTGTGGGGTCATACTATCCTATTATCTCTTGCAGATTAAACTCAGGCTGTCTCTTTTCATTATTGTTTCTGGTGGGGTTTTTGAGTGTTCTTAATTCAGGTCAAAAAATGAGAGGCTTCCTCATAAGCATTTTAATTAACCAGATGAAGAATTCTCTTTCCCCCAGAGACTCATGATACCAAATCCAGGACTCAGCACTGCTACCCCTTTCAGATTATTGTATTTCAGCTCAAATTGTATTTGTGCCCCTTTATTCAACTCAAAACCACAGACAACAGATCAAACCCAACCCCCTCCCTCATTGACTACTTGGGAAAAAAAGTATCTTCAAAGTTTGATTTTTTGACCTAAACATGTGCTTTGCACCCCGCAGCACATGAGGACCAGAATGTATGAGGAAAGCGACCTAAACCTGCAGAGGAAAGACCTTTTGGCTGTACCTTGGGGCTACACACACTTCATTGCAGGCATCTTGCCTGCCCCAAGCCACCAGCTCAATAGGGTCATCCAGCATTGTAAAACCCTAGTCCTTTTGCAGGGCTGTTCAGTGCTCCGTCCTCCCAGGGAGAGGATCTTAGTTGATCGGTTGGGTTTCTACAGAGCACGCTGCTCCTTGGGCAGATGGAGAGCTCCTTCCCAGTCCGTGGCGACTCTTGCCCATGTTTGCCAGGCTGCGGTGACCTGTGGTGGCACTCCTGCAGCAAGCTGACCTCACACCACAGACCACCCATCCTCCCAGGAGGCTTGTTTGAGGAGAGGAACTGCACACTCCCAAAATACTCACGAGTGAGAAAAGCATGCCCCCAAGGTCTCCCACTTCCCCATAACCTCCTCTATGTGGAGCTGGCGCAGATACTGCTCCTTTCCAAATTGTGGGGTAGTGGTGTGCCGTAAGAGGGGAGGACATTGAAGAGCAAGTACGGTTTTGGGAAAGGCAGCAGCTCCAGGTGGTGGGGGATGAAGGAGAATGTGCTGGGGAGCCAGGCAGTTGTCAGCTGCCCTTGCAGCGGTGAGCAGTATTCCACAGCAGGGATGGTAGCAGTGAGCTTTCTTGGCATCAAGCTAGGAGCCTTTCAAGAATAAAAATGAAGTCTCAGGTGAATCAATACAGACTTTTAGTTAGATACAATTTACGACCAACCTTGTTTGTTTCCCTGGTGCTCGGTAATTAAGAAGGAGAGTTTAGAATAGACTCCCTAAAACCTGGTGATGTGCTGTCACCCAGGAAGCAGGGTGAAATACCTTTTGTTTTAGCCACGGAAAAACTCCTGACAGAGAAGAGTCTGTGTGCCAGATAACATTAACTGTCCTAGACTTAGCAAGGACATGGATCAAGGGCAAAAAGCACTGGTCAGCCTGGCAAGGCTGGACATTGAAAAGAAATACTGACTGTCTATAAAGAAGCATGGCTTTATAGTTGCAAATGTGATATTTCTTCCCATTCAGGAAATTTCTGGTGGTAAAGATTTTGATCCAAAGTGTGATTCATGGTAAAATGGGGAAGGATCATCTGCAATAGAAACCTCATGTCATATTCGCAGAACAGGTTTCATTTCATGAGAAACACTTATTCCTAAAAGTGTGTTATTTGACTGCATTTTCTGTGATTTATCTTCATCGTATTGCCATTTTTCTCTTTTTCCAGTCCTCCTTCTCTGGCATAGTCCCATGTGAAGAGGTGACCTGATGCAGGATAATGCTCTCTCCCTCAGTGGCTTTATATGTAGCTTCTGATACTCACTGTGATATCTGACTTGGGAGCAGGAATGAAGTCAGCTTCTGTCAGACGCTGAAGGCCACCGAAGTTGCCAAATTTTTCATGTTTCCTCCACTTTGCTCGCTGGTTCTGGAACCAGATCTGGATACAGGCAAGAAAGAAAAGGCCCAGAAATGAACAGGAGATGAAGGAGGAATCACTCACATCCAGCTACTTTCCCTACTGCCTAAGTGAGCATCAGAAAATGTTGACCTCCAGTTCAGCAGAGCCAGGGACTGAACCTGAAGGGAAACATTGGGTTCAACACAGCAGCTTTGCATAGCTTGTGGGATCTCTGCACTATCATGACAGCCTCTTTTCTCTCACAGCTCACAGAGAAGCTAGGATCTCCTTGTTCAAGGAAAGACAGTGGGATGGGGTGCAGCAGGTCTTCCAGGGCTCTCCTGGGAAAGCAGACCCTTTTGTGGTCAAAGCTTTGCAGCAGTCAAGGCACACGACATTCTGCTTTCCCTAGGAAGTGTGATTTGTTGCAAGATAGGACTCTTTCAACCTGTTTCCCAAGACTGGGAAAAGACCCACCTAGATGTTTTGCATCATTCATGGAAATGTAGTAACAGGATTCTTCCTATATTTAGCTGGTAACATTTTGAAATTCATATGAGGAATCTAAGCAAAAGACTCAAGGAGATGCCACCTTCTAAATCACTCAGTAGTCTGAATATGTTATCTGCGATCTCTTTTGCACTGGAAAACACATAACTAATTTTCTCAAGGGAGTTTCTTTCATATGGCAGCTGATTTGACCTGTCTGGTTTCTGGGTGAGATGCTCAAGCATTTATTGTGCAGCCACAGTAGTGCATCTTGTTGCACTGTTGTGAAAAGTTGAATCCCCCTTTCATTGTGGTTTTTAGCTGGCTTCGGAACTTACTGTTTGAATGTAAAAATTTCTTTCTAAGCAAGTGATTCACGTGAACACAAGGTGTTATTGATCAAAACCAGCTGCTGCTGGATGTAAATATGTATGTATCTTAAACCCAGTAATGAGCAGCTCAATTATTTCTTCAACTCTTGCCTAGGAAGTAATGGGAATGTCAGGAGCCCTCTGTTATATTGCTGGTAGTTAGCAGTATCTGAGGTTACTGAAAGGACAGTCCTGTTTATCTGGCTTTGCATGTGTTTGAGAACTGCTTAATCTGTATGAACTGCTCCATTCCCTTTCTACCATGCAGGATGAAACAGCAGCATAAAAATGACTCTTTAACACCAACGAAATGATTGAGGGCAGAGGGGGGACTGAAGCCAAAATTCAGCCTCTGAAGTGCACCTTCCAAAGTCTGCACATGGAACAAGTCCTCACTTCAGGGATTTATTTTATTTTATTTTTTTTTTTTTTTTTAATAAAGGAAAAGCTGTGTTCACAGACCAAAATGCTCTTTTTTGCTCAATCAGATCTCCAGCACCCTTACCCCTAAAATGATTTCTTGATGCCCACTCTGAATTTCTTTTACTGGGATTTAAAACTATTCCTCCATGCTCTGTCTACCACAGATAACAGGGTACTGATATACTTTATTGTCTGCATGCTACTAATCTCCATTTTTCCAGTGTTCCTGAGCTATGGCACTGAGACAGAGCACAGTATTCCAACGTGTGTTCATGAAAGCCATACCAGTACTTAAGCCAGGGACAAGTGCTTGCTTAATCCTTCCTGAGATTTCACAAAGGCTCCTTTGTCCTCCTAGTAGTCAGCAGGTTGTCCAAGGAAACAAGAACTAAAACAGAGTGCAGAGGGAGGCTGGTGTGCCCCATGTTGTAGGAACTGCCACCATTTTTCACTCTGTAAGATTGCCGCTTTGCTGTTCTCTTGCAGACACATGACCAATGATCTGGAACTTGCTGTACTAAAGAGTCAGCCTTTTAGTTATTTTCCAGTCCCATAATCTTCTTACCATTTCATTGCACTATCATTAAAGATTTTACTGATTATATGGTCCAAATTCATCTTTGTGTCAGTAAATGGTTCCTGTGAGACATCACCTTTGAAATGTCCTCGTTTGCAGTTGGACACCTGTTGCAGACCTAGCATTTTGTCTACTAGCATGTGCCATCTTGATCTGCTCTGTTTTCTTGATCCAAGGCAAGGTCCTTACAGTCACATGCCATCTGTGTTATTACTTTTGTCAACCAAATACACAGGAACATAGAACCATAGAATCATGAAATGATGTGGGCTAGAAGGGACCTTTTATAGATTGTGTTCAAAGCTCTGTGTAACCTGACCTTAAACACTTCCAGTGACGGGACATCCACAACTTCTCTGGGTAACCTGTTGCAGTGTCTTGCCACCCTCATTGTAAAGAATTTCTTCCTCATAATCAATCTAAATCTATCCTTTTTCAGTTTAAAGCTGTTGCCAATAATCTCATCATAAAAACATGAGTTTAACGACATCTATTTTCCATACACCAGTGTTGATAAGAATTCAATGTATTACCCTTTATTTAATTATTTGTTAAGTGAGACTCATATCAGCTTTATCACTGCTTTGCCATGTTTGGCTGACAGGCCAGTCATTATCTGGTCATCCTGTTTACCCTTTAAATACTGACATAACATTAACTTTCTTCAAGGCCCCTGGAACTTCTCTTGTGCTCCAGGACTATTAAATAGCAACAGTGATGACCCAAAGTGCTTCTCAAGCAGCTTTTTAAGAACTACTAGAAGTAAGTCACCTAGATGTCTGGGTTTAAATATACCTGTCTGTAGCAGCTGCTGTTCAACATTGTCCTTATGGAAAGTGTTTCATCATCACCATCTGATACTACCACCTTACCTGATATATTTCCAAGGATAGAGCAGAAATTATGACTGAACATCTCTGCCATTTCTACATTATCCTTGACAGTCTTACTGTTTCTATAAAGTAACAGATATAAATATAATTGTTCACTTTTTTTGGTTTGTTCTTAATGGACTTTTATTGAGTTTCTGATGATCCTTAATTTTTCTTACCAAAGCTTTGACCTGTATCCTGCTGCTTTGCTTACTCATTTTTTATATATATATTTCTTTTCCTAACATTTACTCATCCATCTTTCTTCATTTTGTGTTGCATGTAGGCATGCACACATGCAGGGATATAATTCCATCTACCCACTTAAACTATTTCACAGCAATCATAGCTTTCTTTCTTGATTGGAGGACACAACCTTTTTGCACAGTTATGAAACATTTCACTTGGGTTGCCCAAGGGCTGCTCACTTGTTTTTTTTTCTCGGTTAAATTATCTCTCTGAAGTAATTTGACTTATACTGCTTTTTGCTTTGTCAAAGCTATTATTTCAAAGTACCAAGAGCATATACAAATTCTCTGCACTCTGTTTCATTTATATTTGAAAAATACAATCAATTAAAATACAAAAAATTGCAACTTGTACCATAGCCACTATTAATTTTTAGTTCTGTGGTCAGTTTATCAGCCAAGATGAGGTCAAATGCAGAATTTCCTATGTCGTGCGTAACACTGTCTGAATTGGGTATTTGCCATCTGCAATTCATACACAAGGTGCTTTTAACTTTCTTTGTGTATATCTGAGGTTGATGTTTCCCATGATAACTCTTTTTCTTCCCCCCCCCATCACCTTCAGATCGTAAAATACTTTTTAAACAGAAGATTGTCCTTGTCCTGTTCTTTCATGTGGTTTGCTGTTCTCTTTGGAACACTGACTGATAATCCAGACTGTGCTTTATATAATTGGAAATGCATTGTGGGTGCACTGATATCACTAATGGGCATATTATGGGTATGCTGTTCCAGTTTTCCCTGTCACCTAAGTATGACGCAATATCACCATGGTTAGTCAATTGACCCAGGCATGTCATAGTCAATAAACTGCTCTATGTTGAACTTTGATTGTTTGAGTGGGATATGTGCACAGAAGTACATCGATGACTCTAGCATTATGGCAAGTATAGAAACAGCCTTGTGCAAAAATAATCACAACAGTGCCTAGTAAACAATACCAAGTCCCAATACACAGTTATATATATCTATATATCTATAATTATATAGATATATAGATATGTCAATGTAGCAGATTTCTTATGCAATGAACATTTGGGGCCAATTTTGAGCTCAGTCAGCAAGACTACATTACAGCTGGGGGGAACTGAACTAGTTTTCATGCACTGAAATTACAGCCAGGGCATTTATAGTCTGTGATATCAAAATACAGAACAGTAAGCAAACATCTTCATTTGGACAGTTATTTTCACCTTTTTTGAGACCCTGTAGAAGATAGATGTGGATGACAGTTTGTACTGGATGTACATTAGTCTATAAAAGGTTGATAAACGATTAATAATATATTAATAAATGGCCGCTCTGTCACTACAGAGTCCAACAGGTTGCTCATAACCATCTGTAACTCATATTTTCTCTGCATTTAGTATGCTTAGAGCTCCTGTTAACCCTCTAGTGGAGTGCCCCAGGGGTCAGTGCTGGGGCCAATATTATTCAATATATTCATTAACGACTTGGACGAGGGAATTGAGTGTACTATCAGCAAGTTTGCTGATGACACTAAGCTGGGAGGAGTGGCTGACACGCCGGAGGGCTGTGCTGCCATCCAGCGGGACCTGGACAGGCTGGAGAGTTGGGCGGGGAATAATCTAATGAAATTTAACAAGGGCAAGTGTAGAGTCCTGCATCTGGGCAGGAACAACCCCAGGTTCCAGTATAGGTTGGGAGATTACATATTAGAGAGCAGTGTAGGGGAAAGGGACCTGGGGGTCCTGGTGGACAACAGGATGACCATGAGCCAGCACTGTGCCCTTGTGGCCAGGAAGGCCAATGGCATCCTGGGGTGTATTAGAAGGGGGGTGGTTAGTAGATCGAGAGAGGTCCTCCTTCCCCTCTACTCCACCCTGGTGAGACCACATCTGGAATATTGTGTCCAGTTCTGGGCCCCTCAGTTCAAGAAGGACAGGGAACTGCTGGAGAGGGTCCAGCGTAGGGCAACGAAGATGATTAAGGGAGTGGAGCACCTCCCTTATGAAGAAAGGCTGAGGGAGCTGGGTCTCTTTAGTTTGGAGAAGAGGAGACTAAGGGGGGACCTTATTAATGTTTATAAATATATAAAGGGTGAGTGCCATGAGGATGGAGCCAGGCTCTTCTCGGTGGCAAACAATGATAGGACAAGGGGTAATGGGATCAAGCTGGAACACAAGAGGTTCCACTTAAATTTGAGAAGAAACTTCTTCTCAGTGAGGGTGACAGAGCACTGGAACAGGCTGCCCAGGGAAGTTGTGGAGTCTCCTTCTCTGGAGACATTCAAAACCCGCCTGGACATGTTCCTGTGCGACCTCACCTAGGTGTTCCTGCTCCAGCAGGGGGATTGGACTAGATGATCTTTTGAGGTCCCTTCCAATCCCAAACATACTGTGATACTGTGATACTGACTCCTGTAAGGTAACAGAGAGGTCACCTATTTCATTACCATTGTCACGAAGGCATAAACCGTTAAGAGTGTACTCTGAATGAAGAATTGGTATAATAAGCGTAGACTTTCGCAGACACAATGTACCTGAACTCTGGCTTCTGGGAGGTTTATCTTTGCAGCCAGTTGATTGCGAACATGGATATCTGGGTAGTGAGTCACCTGGAAAATCTTCTCCAGTTCCTGGAGCTGCTCTGCTGTGAATGTTGTCCGAATTCTCCGTTTCCCTTTCCTTTCAACTGTGGAAACAAGGAAAGGTGTATCACATTTTTTAGGAAAAGGCCACAGGGCCACAAGAAGGTTCAGATATCCAGCATTTTCTCTAAATTGCTATGCAGCTGGAATGGCACCTCCAACACCTTCTAGAAAACTACTTAACATAGGTGACTGTCTCCTGACCCAGAAGTGAATGTGAATGAACTCCTTTATCATTCAATGAGTGAGCCAAAAGTGCCCATTTGCCCCATTAATCCACTGTGTGTCAACAGCTATGAAACCCACACTAGCCCTGCAATGGGTTTGTCATCAAAGTCTTTTAGCGTTGGACCAATCATTTACCCCTTTTTGCTCTTGTCTGTCACAGGTACACATCTGTTGTTATTTACAATCCTTTATTAACTATTTGTGAAGAAACCCTTAGTGTAAATGAAATGAAAGAGAAGATACTCCATTCTGTCTTGGTGCTGTTCTCATGCCTATAACGAATCACCATTTTTATTCAGCTCATAAATTTTCCATCCCTATCTTTTCATGTCACACTGTTCTTACTAAGCTTTCCTCAAGCTCTAAGGTATTATCATATTCCATTGTCACTCTATTGATTTCGACAAATTTACACCTCCTCTATGCCAGCAAGATCAAAGAGTATCCGAAACATGTGAACGCTGTGAAGCGAAGCCAACCATTCCAGCCTGACTGACTGCTGCTCTCTTCCCATACCTTCCTTTGACAGTATTTAGGGGTAGCCAGCAGTTTCACTGCAGTGTGACAATGGCATTAAAAATGTTACCTTACAAAGAAAAGTCATGGTACTCCCCTGACTGCACCGTTGTGGTGTAGTGATTTTCTAAACAAGCTTAACCTCAAGAGCTACAAGGCCTTAAAACCTATGGAGCAGAATATGGGGAACTTTGGGTGCTGTGAATTACTAAGGGGGCTCTTAGATTGCTCCATTCTTTCACCTACTGTGAAGCAGAATACAGTCTTCCTTCAGCACTCCTACACTGTTTTGAAAATGCCCTCCTAGACCAGGGTATTTTATTTAGATCCTGAACTCTTTATGCAACTTGGTGTAAGTTAGAATAAGGTCTAGGTTGCTCTGAAGTGATGCTGAAGGGCTGATGTCTTGCAGGAAGGAGAAAAGAACAGCAGAAGTGGCAGCTGTGATAGCTGATCTGCAGAACATGGAGTTCAGCCTTGTCCCAAGGCTGAAATCCTCTCTGGTGCACATATGGAGTATCTGCCAGCTGACACTGAATGACCAGTGCAAAAAAGCCATGGCCCAAGCATTGTGAGTCACAGGGTTTATTTCTGCTGGCTTGGAAAACTGCAGTCTGATTGGAGCACAAAAATTCTAATATCAGTAATGACTAGGATAAGCTTGCTTCTCAGTGACCTGAAGTAATTGGCAATGACACGATGTTGCTCAAGGAAATGACCTTTTGATCTTCATGGTCTGATGACAACTACCAATTCATAGTATGTAACTAGATGCATACACTTCCTAATAGGAACAGTTAACAAGAGGTTAGCTTAGCCCCTCAAAGAGACTTGCTACTTTTTCCCCACCTTTTGTTCAACCATTAGCATAAACTTTTCCTTTGGGGGGCTGAATCAGTGAAAAAAAGTAACTAAACACCTTGGCCAGTATAAATTGGGCTCTGTGCCAACCAGAAAATGACATTTTTCATTCTGTAATCAAAACCTCATTGTGACTCTGTTGACACAGAAAATAAGGACTAAAAAGCTCTGTCCACTGTCTTGGTAGGAAGATGCCTAGGACACAATATCTGGGGACCAGTAAGTGAATATATTCCATTGTGAATATCTCATCTTTTCTAAACCTTGCTAGTACTTTGAAATGAAACCAGCCATGCAAGAATAACTGGGGAACGTCATTTATCGTAAACACTGTCAATACTCCCATACCTCAGAAACAGCCTAATAAAGATGATGTCCAACACAGTTAAATCCATGCCATTAAACTCCTCACCAGCTTATCAAAGTACTACTCATTAGACTGTAGCACCAGCTTCAGCCCCAAAGGAAAAATGTTATTTACATTGAGTCTTGCTGGCACTACTGGGGCAGAGAGCTGAAATGAGAAATATTTTTGTGTGTTTATGCTGAAGATAGCAATGGACATTCTCTCCTAAGAAGCCATGATTTCAAAATTGCATCTACTTGAACATTCCCAAAAGATGACTGTAAGGGGGATTTATTGTTACGTGGATTAGGAGGGAAATATCAGTGCTGAGAATATGAATCTCAGAACAATACATCCCCTGTAGATATGGTAAAGCTAATGGTTCATAATGGTGTCTCTTGTCTTGAATATTTTATCCTCACACCTTTCTGTGGGGGCTGGCCTCCATATCTTCCTGGGAGATGCTGCAGACAGGTGAGATTGAGTACCACGGTGATATCTTGCTGAGCACATCATGTTCTGTCATACATTAATGAATCTCTCTGCTATATTTGTATCATTGCAACAGATGGCATTTATATTTCTCTAGCACAGGGCAATTCATATATCAGATCCCAATAACAAGTGAAGTTTGACCTGACTTTGTCACACTCTCAGAAAAAGGAGGCCTCCCTGAGATGTCCTGTCTCCCTGAACACTGAGCTGAGCTCTTGCTTCGATCTAGGGTAGAAGACCAGCTCCACAAACCTGAGAGAAGGTGCAGTCCACCTCCAAAATTTCCTGAGTGGAGCAAGAGATCCAAGCTCAAACCATGACCACATCCCTGTTCCTGTAGTCCCAACTGTATATCAACACTTGGGATGCCGTCAGGGTTCTTGTCCTGCCATGTTTTGTATGCCCAGGCAGTTTGTGTACCTTCTAGCAATCAGAAAGCCTCCAGGAGAAAGAGAACAAACCTGCCTACCTCCTGGAAGATTTCTGAATTAGCAAAAAATGCCCCATAGATTTTCTAAAATGGATTGCATTACTGAACTGAAATATAGTTTCATGACTACGCAAAGGAAGAAAGAAACTGTTCACATTTTAAAATCTCAGATGTCCCATCAGAGATTTCTTTTTTAAAAGTGTATATTTTAGTATTCTATCAGAGTATAGCAAATAATGATTTAGCTCAGTATAAACTCTTCTGTCTCATACATTATATAGACTCTAGAGAAATGGTATGACTGAAGTGGACCATGATGGGATTGAAGTGAATACCAAAGACCAACCGTATCAGATGTCATTGCAGTAGGCACCATACAAACAGCGATCATTAAGTTCTTGCCTGTGAGCACAGAAGATGACAGCCATCATCTCCTCTTCATAATGTGGAATCAAAGCCAAAGCCAAGACTTTTAGTGCCTAAACTAGAGAATACTACCTGGGTTAGAAAGGAGTGGTTTGAATTATTAGGTCATATTAGCTGCAGGACTTCTCCATAGACAATATGTTCATACATACTGGAGACAGAGACGACAAAGTGAGTATCTGTCCTTGGCTACCAGCTTAACTAGTTGTGGGTGCTGGCAGGACACTTAGTGCAGAGTCCATTGGATTAGTCAGCCTAGATAGACTGAAGAAATCAGCTGTTAGAAACCATGCAATACCATCTCTACAGGGCCAAAGTGTGGTACACATTCAGTAGCCAAGATAATGAGTCTAGAAAGAGCTGCATTGTCTATCCTACAAAGAACAAAGCTGGTGTAAGTTTGGGAAGAAAGTTTTAGTTGAGCTGGGTCATCTTATGGTGCCTGAGAGCCAGATCCATTGCCAGGCTCACTTGTGCTAGAGATGGGATGGGGACTGGGTTTGCCAGATCTTACTGTACTGTGTCCACTGGCAGCTAAGAAGTGTCCAGGATTAGAGAGCATGGCTTCAGAGAAAATAGGCTTGTGAGGTTCTGGTGTCTCATACCAGCTTCTTCGGTATGAAAATGACCCAGAAAACTCGATGATGGGCAAAATAAACTTCTTATCAGTTCACTCTTACATCCTTCACGTTTTTCCTTCTTGAGAGGTGAACTGTTTTATAGACAAAACTCTTATGTAAGGGAAGGATCTACACAGTGCTCAGAAGTGTCAATCTTACTGAAACCAGATTTTTCAAAGCTGAAACTCATCAGATTAAACAAAATATAACAACATGAGGTCAGCTATGGGCCAGTAGAGACTGAAGGACAGGCTTTGATTTCAACTGGAATGAAATTAAATTGCTAACAAAATAGACTCCTGTGACCTAATCAAGGCTTTGCCAGTAGGAAATGTAAAAGAGTACATTTTTTTTTTCTGTAAGTAATGAGTAACTCTATTTTTTTCCCCCCAAAAAAAATCTATGAAAAAATACAAAAAATCTAGGGCTGTATGTTAACATTTTCCCTTGCAAGATGAAACTTTCTCTGACTGTAGCTTTGATACTTCCCTTTGCCTTGGGACCTTAGCTTAGAGATCCCATAGCAAACAACAGCATTCAGAATTGCAGTCTAATAAAGAATGTGGGTGGAAGATATAAGGCTAGAAAGTGTTGGAAGTGTAACATTGGCTTTACAAACGTGGCTCTATAGTCTCTGGGGAAATAAGACTGACTGAGTTTCCTGAGCTATTTTCTATGTAAAAGCTGGGGATATTCAAGTGTGCTTTTATGCTCTGTGGAAGTCATTTGCAGGTTAGCTGACTGCTGAAACCAAGCCTGAAAATACCAGGCAGCTAAATATGTTAGCATTTGCAGATGCTTAGAGAAACAGCTGTCTATACATTGCCTTACTGTTGGCATTGGAAGGGCCAGATTCTTCATGTTGATAAGGCAGTATAGCTCCTTTAAATTCAGTAACAGGTTCCATTTGTCCTCTGCAGATCTAGCTTTATTACTAGGTCAGACTTGGAGAAAGTTGAAACATTGGAACTTTGTAGGAATACAGATTCTTCTTGAAGGTGTGAAGTGAAAGGGTGAGATCGATGGTTACAAGTTGCAGCAAGGAAAACTCTGATTACATAATAGGAAAAAAAGTTTTCACCATGAAGGTAGTCTGACTTGGGCCTGGAGAGGCTAAGTTTCCATCCTTGATATTCTAAACTTGACTGGACAAAGGCCTAAGCAACCTGATTTAAGTTGGCCTGGCTTAGAGTTGGGGTTGGACAAGATGGTCTCCAGAGTTCCCTCCTAACTTACTTTATTATGTGATCTCTAGCCTCCAAATATCTGCATGGTCTGAAAGTCCCTCATAATTCCTTCCCTAAAAAGGGAATTTAAGCTCGGGGACCTTGATTTTCAATTGCTTATTTACACAGTTTTAGCTTAGCATATTAAAACTTATTTCCTCTGTCCAATATAACACAATCACAAGATATTAGAGGAATGAGCAAATCAATATCGAAGACTACTGCTTGTACCTGAGTTTGCTATGTAAAACATACCCAGCTTCAGCAATGCCATACTTGGGCAAATTAATTCTGGACTGTAGTCTGTTGTAGTCAAACAATAAAATCATAGAATCATTTTGGTTGGAAAAGACCTTTAAGATCATCAAGTCCAACTGTTAACCTGACGTTGTCAAGTCCACCTCTAAACCATGTCTCTAAAAACCTCATCTACATGTCTTTTAAATGCCTCCAGGGATGGTGCCTCAACCACTTCCCTGGGCAGCCTGTTCCAATGCCTAACAACCCTTTCTGTGAAGAAATTTTTCCTAATATCCAATCTGAACCTTCCCTGGCACAACCTGAGGCCATTTCCCCTTGTCCTATCACTTGCTACTCAGGAGAAGAGACCAACACCCTCCACGCTACAACCTCCTTTCAGATAGTTGTGGAGAGTGAGAAGGTCTCTCCTTAGCCTCCTTTTCTCCAGGCTAAATAGCCTATGGTACACCTTGCAGGGCTGTTTTTCAGCTGTCCCCTGTACCTGAATCAGTAGACAAATACTACCTTGGTGAGATCTCTGCAATTGCATCTCCCATTTGCACTTTTGTCAGGCTAAGACTCTACCAAGCCTGCTTGGTGTCTCTGCAAAGGTGCATACACTGGAGGAATAAGGAACTAAAAACCCAAGAGAAGGGCTGGAAGTCAGTGCTGGCACATATTTGCTTTATAAAAGAATTATTATAGAGTGCTGATGACATTAGGACAAAACATGCTTGTCTGTATATAGAGATGTGCCCATGGAAGTCCCTCTCATAATTAAAGAGATGGCTCCTAGTTTGCAAAAGAGCTTCTGCTTCAATATTTAGGTGGGAATGTGGTGGTGTGGCTAATCTTTATTAAAGTGGTTTTCCAGCCTTTGTTAAGAAGGACTGGCATAACCAGCAAGACTGATCCTGCTTGGATGGGTACAGTGTGCTCTGGATAGAGCCTCCTGCTAGCCTAATGCAGCATTTAGCATCCAGCTGCTGGCCATTCAGGCATTGTAGAAGTTAAGACAGAGCAGCATGACTCAAACTTTTAAAGGCTTGACTTCCATCCCTTCAGTCCAAAACTCCTTGATGGAGAGTTGCTTCCACCCTGGTGCAGAGTTTAGTGCCTCATCGCTTGACAGCAAGGCTGAAATGCAAAGAGGCACAGACTTGAGGCAGTGTGAGCAGGCATGCTAAAAATATCAGGCCAGAAACCTGTTAAAACAAGCTGTGTGGCAGTGGCCAGGGGAATTTCTTAGTCTGCTTGTCAGAGGAATCGTCAAGGAGTAGATGGTATGTATGAAACCATTCATGTGGACAGCTCGTTGCGGAGGAGGGTGCTCACCATCAAGTGAGCCCCTGATGAATTTAACTCTTCCTAACTGCCAGGAGAGACATAACAGTTTTTGCAAACGGTGCTGCCCTGAAATGGTGGTGTGCATAACCCTGGCACAGCCAGTGGTCTGCAAAATATCTGGAGGAAGAAGCATGAAGGGCATGGTTTGAGGGACCCCAACTGACATGGGCCTGTGTTAGCCTCCATCACCTCATATCTGATCCATACTCAGGCTAAATGACCTGCACCTTCATGAACTCCTTCAGGTCAAAGTGGATTTGGTGTAGGTATATGTGTAGTTTCCCCATTTGGCTAAATCTCATGCTCGAAACTCACTGTCTGTGAATGTTCATCCGCTGCTCAACTTCACCTTAAATATGAGAGAGCAGTGACCAGCCTAATCCAATAACAGTTTACACCGAAGAAAACAGGGTCCCCACAACTCTCCCCATGCTCTCTAGTCAACCAGCTTTGTCAGAAAACAGCCATTTGCCCGTGGAGAAAGCTGAGATTATTGCAGGTTGCACAGACAGCTTGTTTTCTACTTAATTCCTGCTCTTTGTGGTTATTTGTTCCTGCAAACCTCTAGACATCAATCAGGCATGCTTGTTTACATCCCTGGCTCAGAGTCTGTGCTCCCTCCAAGAAGGCATAATTCCATAATTACTTTAGTGTGTAGTCTCTGCTATTTCCCATTTCAGCATAAAGTGCTTGCTAATACAGTAGGTAAAAGGTCTGCCCTCAATTTTAAAGAACAGTAATCAAAAGTATAAAATCTCAGGGGTCTAATGAAAGTTCTCAGACAATTTAGGAGAAGCCAATAAGTACTTGGAAGACCTTTGAAATAAGCTTATCGAGACATGCCATCAACTTTACAAGTGGTCACATTACACAGATTTGACTAGCAGGAACAAACTAACCTCTGGGTTCTGTGTAATTTACCCTTTGGATCCAAAATTCCTGGGAAAGAAGGGGCTGCTGGAAGAAAGCATTGAATGCTAATATTTGCTTTAAAAATATAAAAAATTAAGAAGCAACAGAAACAGAATTTATGATAGTTCCCCCCAACTGCTGACAGCTTTGCTTTCTTCAGTGCTTACATCAGTGAGACTTTGTGTGAACATAGTCTGAAGGGTGGGAGTAAAGGAAGTGGGTTTCATGCTTTTCGTTTAATATCCAGGGTGTGATTTTAAGCAGACATTCTTCAAAGGAGGAAAACAAAGAACCAGCCTTCAACAATGCCCCAGATAAACCCACCAAAACAAGGTCAATGGTCTGCTGCATTTCTAAATGTATATAGCAATACTGCACTTCAGAGACACAGGGCTGCAGGGACTATTCACACTGACAAACAGAAGACTGCTAAGACAGCTAATGGCAGCAAAATTATATATATATGCATTTATTTTTTCCTCCCACTTTCCCGTTTCATTTATTATTGCTTCCTTTTGTTATGTGGACAATGGGATGCTTGTGCCCTTTCTCTCAGTCCCACTAGCATATTCTGGGCAGCCGATATTTATCTGGGACTGTGAGCTTCATTGTCTCTTGGGTGTTTTATAAATGCATTAAAGTAAGTCAGCATATTGGGGAAAAGACTGGTCTGCAAGAGATAAACCATTCTGTTTCACAGGGATACATGGATTTGACCATATTGTCTGCAAATGAACAGTACAAATGAATTTATGGCTTCAGAGAAAACATAAACACTAAGCTAAATATGCCTGCAACTGGCATCAATACAGAGGGGACATGACTTATACTGGAAATTCTCCAGGACTGAGGTGATCTCTGTATTTCTTTTTGTCTTCATGATAGTTGCCACCAGAAATTGTTAATATGCTTTGGGATCAAAGATGCTATAATAATTATAAAACTATTAGATTAATAACAAGATTCTCGAGCTCTCAGTCAGCAACGTGCAGAGGATTTCTGCTATGGAAATATTTGGAGGATGTTAACTCATTATGGCAGCCTCCTCTACAGTGAATAATGGAGATATGAACTTCAAGAAATAACATTGTCCAGTTGTTTCTATGGCCTGAAAACCCCAGTTTCTGGTGGAATTACTAGCCAGCTCCGTTTATGGAATCCTGATCTACCTTGCACTTGAATTACTGTCCAGAGAAGAAATCCCACAAGACGTGGCATCTGCTGGTGTCTTAAGGTGATGCTGCTATCTGGCTTCTCCAGGGCACTGACTGCTGGAGCAAGGGAGTGGAACCATGACCCATGTGCAATGCTGGGCATACTTATCCACTGCTTTTAGATGTAAATCATTACAGTGCACACACACAAATGTGTACAATCAAACTCAGCTTGTGTAAAATACATTGCAAAAGAATTGCCCATGAGGTCTGAACTAGGCTGGGATCTTGTACGTGGCAGTCTCCAGCCGGAGCTGCTGTAGGTCAGGCAGGCATGGGGACATGTAGCCCTTTCAGGCTCCAGTGCTCAGCTCTCGTCAACCAGTCAAGTCCCAAGGGCATCACACAGAACGGAGAGAAGGAATTAAAAAGAAAGTGAGAGTTGAGTACTTAATTTGCAGGTTTACATGGATGTGTTACTGTGATGTCAGTAGTGGGTCCAGTCTTGTTTAACCTATTTATCAATGACCTGGATGAAGAGACTGAGTGTATCACCAGCAAGTTCGCTGATGATATGAAACTGGGAGAAGTGGTTGATACAGCAGAAGGCTGTGCTGTCATTCAGCATAATCCGGACAGGCTGGAGGGCTGGGCAGAGAAGAACCTGATGAAATTCAACAAGGGCAAGTGTAGGGTCTTGCACCTAGGGAGGAATAACCCCAGGCATCAGCACAGCTTAGGGGTTGACCTGCTGGAAAGCAGCATTGCTGAGGTTCTGGTTGACAACAGGTTGACCATGAGTAAGCAATGTGCCCTGTGGCCAAGAAGGCAAATGGTATCCTAGGGTCCACTAGGAAAAGTGTGACTAGCAGGTCAAGGGAGTTTATCCTCCCCCTCTACTCTGCCCTGGTGAGGTGGCATTTGGAGTACGGCATCCAGTTTTGGGCTCCGCAGTTTAAGAAGGACAAGGAATTACCGGAGAGTGTCCAGCAGAGGGCTGCAAAGCTGAGTAGGGGTCTGGAGCATCTTTCTTATGAGGAGAGACTGAGAGAACTGGGTCTGTTCAGCCTGGAGAAGAGAAGGTTGAGAGGGGATCTCATCAATGTTTATAAATATCTCAAGGGCGGGTGTCAAGAGGATGGGACCAGACTTCTTTCAGTGGTGCCCAGTGATAGGATGAGGGGCAACAGGCACAGACTGAAGCACAGGAGGTTCCATCTGAGTGTGAGGAAAAACTACTTTGAGGGTGCCAGAGCACTGGATCAGGCTGCCCAGAGAGGCTGTGGAGTCTCCTTCTCTGGAGACATTCAAAACCCACCTGGACATGGGCTGGGGACATGGGCTTAAACTCTGCCAGGGGAAATTTAGGCTGGATATTGGAAACAAATTCTTTACAGAGAGAGTGGTCAGGCATTGGAATGGCCTGCCCAGGGATGTGGTGGACTCACCATCCCTGGAGGTTTTTAAACTGAGATTGGACATGGCACTTAGTGCCATGATCTAGTAAACAGACTGGAGTTGGACCAAGGGTTGGACTTGATGATCTCTGAGGTCTTTTCCAACCCAGTCGATTCTGTGATTCTGTGACACATTCCTGTGCGATCTGCTCTGGGTGAACCAGCTTTAGCAGGTGGGTTGTACTCGATGATCTCCAGAAAGCACCCAACATTCAGAACAAAGACTTTGAAATTCAAATGGGGGCTTAGCAAAATTAAATGTTACTTTCAGCATATCTCTAGGGCTTTTTTTTTTTCTTTTTGCTTACAATGCAGCCTATAAGTTCAAAGTGCAAGAGGCATTGCTTCCTATAAATGATTTGTGATAAGGGCATAAATCTGTTTAGTTTAAATGACACTACATTTCTAAACTGCTTAGTCACAGAAGCTGATTTGTGGGAAAATCAAGCTTTTAGGAGCACTACAGTGTTACTGGCTTGCCTGGAAATATGCTCCAAATAGACACTCAGAGTCACAGTCAGGTGCTCTTAGTATCTCAATATGCCCATGAAGGGCATATTGTCATGGCCTCCTCATCATCTTTCTGCTCCTATCCAAAAAAGCACAAGACAAACCCCAGCCCTCCTGCCTTCAAGGTGATTGCATAGCACGCTTGATTTCTTCTGCTCCCTGACAACTATACAGATGTGTATGCTTAGTCAGAGCCCTTCCTCACAAATTATGTAGGTGTTTTAGATAGATGGAGGAAGTCTGTGAGAAAGGGATGAGGGAACACCCAGCCAAGGATTTCTGGTGTCTTTCACATCAGAAAGCTCTCTCAATGCTGAGTTTTAGTGTCATTTCCCTGGGTGCATGTTGAAGGCATCCTCAGTGTGGGCCTGAAGGAGGTCTTGGGGTCACCTCCATGGCAAATGCTGTGGGCATTTGGCACTGCCCGGGTGCCTTTTTAGAGAACCCACAACTGTCCCATAGCCATCATGCAGAAAGTACCTCTGAAGCACTGCAGAGTTGACAGACATGGAAACATAAGTTCATTTGCTACCAGCTTGAGCTGTAAGGTTTACAGACTGCTCCCAAGGATGGTGCCAGTCTACCTCTCCTGCAGGCACTGCTGCCAGCCTCGTCCTGGGAAGGTGACACCAGCCACAGCCAGAGGCAGGAGAAAAAGAGATGCCAGCTCTTCCCCTCTAACACAAAGTGGAGGAAGAAAGCTGAAGCTTATGATGTTGGAAAGGATTTTAAACCCAGGCCTCTCACTTTCTGCTAAGAATGACACAGTGCATGAACAGGATCTGAAACATCATTGTTTGTGCACTGTGGGGAAAATGCCAGTCCAGTGCTTTAGGATCCTCCCCCCTCCTTCAGCCAGTTTCTATCAAAGGCTCAGCGACTGCGGGAACCGGTAGCCTAGAAAATGGCAGATCATTAAACCTCTGCTTGGTTTCAAAACCCCACTGCACCAGGGAACAGAGGGATTTTGTTTAAAATGCCTTTAAAATATAAGTTGTCATTGAAAGCACCTGCTCGGCTCAGCTCAGTTTTGTGCAGATAATTACATTTCCTCCCCTGCTTTGCTGATGAGGCTGGTATCGACCACTGTGCTGGTCAATGAGGCTAAGTGCTGAGTTGGGACAACCACCTCCCTCCTCCGTCACCCTGGGAAAGCCACCTCCCATCTCTGGTGCAATCTCTGGTGTGACTCCCTCCTGCATGAAATATATTCCTTTTTAGCACTCACAGGCTACCAGACACATACTGCCCTGGCTCTTCTGCAAGGAGGCACCGTGATACTGCCCAGCTGCCATCAGCTGCCTGCTGCTTACAGGGCAGAGATAGGCTAAAATGTACAGTTATCTTACAAGGCTTCTCTCTGCATCAAGACAGAAATAATCTCCTGCAGGAGGAGGTGGCAGCAGCCTGTCACAAGGCTCATGTATACTATAGCAGCAGCAGGAACAAGGCTTTTGTTTCAAATATATTTCCTCTGCTAACTTGCAGAGTATGGGCCAAGTTAGAGGTGTGGATCACAGTGAAACCAGCTGAGTAACCCTGCATCTGCGGTCACATGAGCCCATTAGGACTCTTCAATGGACTTAATCGAAATAGCTTTTTTTTTTTTTTTCCAGGATGAAGTAAATAATAACAAAGTATGCAGGAAACACCTTACTGCTGCTGCTGAGAACCTATTTTCTGGAGTGTAGTACAATCGTCTCTATTAGCCTTTCCTAAAACTCAAAGTACTTAATGCAGTTTTTATCACATGCTACTAATAAATTGCAGTCTGTCTATTAGGAACTTGTCTTATTCAGGTACCATGCATCCTTCTTAGCTCAAAGTCTCTGTGCAGCATATTGGCAAAGTATGTTTATATTGTCCTTTGCTTTGGCTAAGCAATAGACTGCTGTTTATTGGTGCTCATGACTAATGAAATTAGCAGACCTATCAACATGGCCAGGCTTGAAAATTGTGCCTGATGCATCCTGCGTGCCAGACCTACTGTACCTCAACAGTTCGCCTGTGCGCATGCTCATGACCTCTTCATCACCTGTGCAGTGGGTCCAAGGGGTACTGAACACATTGAGCTGATTTGGCATGTTCAGCAGCCTCACTGCCCAGGTTGTGCAATGTCCGTTTCCTGGTAAATCGGCATTGCACAACACAGGGACCAAGGCTGCTGAACATGTTAACTCCATAGATTGCCACCCCAAGTGGCAGGGCAATAAACACCCAAAGCAGTCTCTATCACTAAAATTGGTAGGGTTGGCAGGCCCGAGCTAGATCTTTGGCTCAAAGGGTGGGTCTCCATGTTTTTGATGATGGGACTGAAGAACCATCCCTGTAACTCAGCTAGGAGCTTAGCAGTAGAAATATGTGTGATGTCTGCTGGTAGGTATTGCCACATACACCACTATAAGATACCAGCTGTGTTTTTTGATACTCTGGGATACAGAGGCACTCACCGTGAGGTGGATGGTCCACTGGGAAACTGCACAGCTGATCTTCCTCTTCCTCATGTTTTCTTTTGCCTTCCAAGTGTTTATGTCCTGTGTCCTCACTTAGGAGGGAAGCTGAGCTGTCACTAGGTCTCCTGCAGTGAGCTGCCTGCCCTTTCTTTGCCCCGACCGTGGGTGTAGCACACATGGCAGGGAGAAGCATCTTGGCTGAAGGTAACTCACAGTCTAACTGACTCCTGCTGCTGGAATCTGCAAAGGACACAGCACAAGACAGCTTTGGATAAAGCAACTGTTGTTTAGCACACCTTTCATTTTGTGTGAAAAAAGAAGCACGGGTGTGGTCTAGACACTTTACCATTTAAACCTGATCATACGTAAAATGGTCTTAAACCTTCTGTGCTGTGCATCAATGCCAGGATGACCCCATGTTGCAGGGGCAAGATCCCCAAAATCTAGCCTGTTCTCTGCTTCATTCCACTGTAAAACTTTGAATAGTCCTTGTGGGAGATTTTCAAAAAAGGACCATAGAAGTAAAGAGACACAATCAAATGATCAAGAAAGTTCAACTTCTCTGTCAGTATCCCAATTGGTGGCTGCCTTTTCTGAAGAACTCAGAAGGATAGTAGATGTGGAGCTGCTCTGAAAATCTGTGGTAAGATCACTGTGGAATTTGCTGGATCCCAAATGCTTTTTAAAATCTGTTCCTTTCTTAAATATTCCTGTAGGTACATCTATCCTATAGGAAGATAGGCCAGAGAATAGGCTAAAGGTCAGTGTCTTCCCCGATTCAGGTCTATTTGTTTTTCTTCTACATCTGCACTGCCTGATGCTCAGATTTAGACATTAGATAATTTTAAAGGCAGCCTTTTCCTAGGTTGTCAACACCTCCCATCTGCCTTTGTGACAGGTGACATTGGTGATATCTAGGAGGGTACTGACAGCCAACTCATCTTCATGAAATCACCTGCACACTCTTGTTGACAGGACAAACATAAGACAAGTGCATATTGGCCCATTTTAATGAAATGCGGCCATAACATTAGTTTAGATTTGAGCATGGACATTATAAACCATCTTATTGGGAGCTGAAGGTCACCTTAGCAGTAACCAGTGGTGACATGTGCTAGGACACCTGGCCCTGTCTGGTTATGAAATTGGTCACAGAAGCCTTGACCACTCTTCTGCCATGCTTATTACTAACACCATCATCTCTGTGTGTAGCAGGGTCATCAAAAAGATTTTTCAGATTAGTTTTCTGCCCTCATTAATATAGTATGAGTCCTTACTCTTCCTCATAAAGGCAAGCAGACCTTGTGAAGACATGCACTGAAGTATAATATGCTGGGAAGCCTCGTGGTTTAAGGCAGTGGGTTGTCTGTGACTCTTCACATCCCAGGAGAGGTATACCAAATACTTCCATTCTCCTACCCACTCTTTTCTACATTAAAACCTCACCATAAGCCCCAATTCTGAGTGCTTTATGCTCTGCCTTTGGTAGATGCAATCAAGCCTCAGGCTTGATTCTTCAGAGACAAGATAATTGGGTCTATGCTGCTTCAATGGCACACCTGGAATTCGATCTAGTTTTCTTTCATGCCTGGTGAAAGAAGCAGCACCTGTGGCTGCCGCCATTTCCCCTCTCTTTTCTAAATAGCAGCAGGTGTGAACCCCAGCAGGTTGTAGTGAAAGACACTCCGTTTTTTTAACATATATTTTACTTCTGGTGCAGTATCTAGAATTGGCAAAGCATTTAACTTTTTAGGGTTGCCAGAGTTTTATTTTCTGAAGAAATAACAAGTTCTATTTGTAACCAGCCTTGGAGCAATGATAATTATAACATCTGGAGACAAAGTGCACTCTTCTGCCCTCAGTAAAAGCCCACACAACAGGATTTTTATGGAGGGTTGACACTGACATCAAGAAAATGCAACTATGAAAGATCTGGAAATTAGCCAAAGCCTCATGCCAATAAAAGATGGTTGTTCAAGTGTTATCTTTTCAAATTATCACCAATCATTGTGTAAACTTTTAAACATAATTGCATGTGTCCAGCCATGCTGACCTTAAAAAAACCTGGTATGAGGTCTACCTCTGTGTTTGAGGCATATTGTGCAAAATGAAACACATTTAATTTCTTTAGGATCAACTGGGTTTGAGTCTTCTGGTGGGAAAATAGGTGAGGTTTTGAACAACATTTGTGGGATAGAGGAGGAGGACAGACAGAGTGGTCACTAGCATGGGGCTGGGGTTAAATGATTTGCTCAAGAACTCAGAGGGTACCAGTTTTAGTGTAGGTTCTGAGCCCGGGATTTCTATCTCAACCCCCCATCTGTAAATTAAGGACTAGTTGCACTGCCTTGTTAGACGGGATCCTGCGAAGATGAATGTGTTGTAGAACTGATGGTGCTTATATCCTGAAGTAATGTTTGCATTGCAGCCTGCTCTATTGGTTGCTGTCCTGAACAAGCAGGGAGACCATCTGAAGTGGTAGTTCTTTAGGCCAGCCATTTTTTTTGGTGCATATCCATGTGACTCTAGCAGAGAGCTCAAAAAAATACCTATGAATTGCCATCTGGTAAAGTTTCCTCCAGGGAATGCAGGTTTTTTTGTTTTCAGGGATGGCAATGACATTTCAGCCTGGCACAACATGAGATATTTCTTACTATTGTGCATAGAAATGACTTTGGCTTGTGGCTCAAAATGGTCTTTTTGGCTTGACCTTCAATTGTGTAGGAAAGCATGGGAAGTTTCAGGCAAGATAGGAAGATTTCTTTTTGGAAGCAAGAGGTTATTTGAAATGACCTAAGTTCCATTTAAGCCTTTTTGTGCAATCACTGGAGAGAGACAGACCTATTGTAGGCATAAGGCTTATGATTTTTAGGGTATTACTAAGGCTGTGAACAGAATCTGTCACTGTGAAGTGCAAACAGCTTTTTATTGTGCTGTTTTTCCCTTGCTTCCCTATATAAATATATATATATATTTTTTTTTTTTTTTTTTAAGGTGGGTCGTTTTCCATTGTAATAGGTGGGGTAAATTGGTGATATCAGCCAGGTGGTATCTGTTCAGTTATATGCTTTCAGCTGTTTCCTCTTTTGCAATAAAGCTGGGTGGGGTGTTGCTAAAGGTGAAGTAAACAATCACCATATCAACATTTGTGTGTGAAGCAGCAGTTATATTCCTATTAATTTGCATATCCTTAACATAATGGAGCATAACACAGGCAGAATGATAAAATGTCTGTATCTGTTACTGCTTTTGCTATTAATTTCCCAGGTGTAACTTCCTCATCCCAAGCTCTTCTTGACTTGATAAAGGACCTCCTGTTGGTGGAACATCACTGGCAGAAACTGGGGGAGTAATGAACAATTATTTCAGATCTGCTTTCAAGCACATTAAAATCAAGTTCCCAGGGATTTCAGAAGAAGTATTTCTTCTGAAATAGGGTTGCTAGTCTTCTCTGTTTAAAATGAAAGAGTTGGCACTAGGGAGATCAGCACTTGCTGGGTGTTTATTTGTGTCCCTTGTAAAGGCCATGGTTACCCTTTCTAGGGACTGTGACAAAAAGAAGAGAGGGGAAAGCATAGACTGGATACTAATATGTCTTCTTGTTCAGTATTCTTTTTTTTTTTTAACTTGGTAAGAGTCTTTCAAAAACTCAGAAACTTTAGTAGACTTCAGATAAACAGCTCTAGTTCCAGGTCCTCTGGTAGTTGTGTTTGTGCAGTAAACTCACAAATGGCTAATGCTGCAACTGCGAAGCTGCACACTCCTGAGAAGACTGCACACTCCTATTCCAAGTCCCACTGGAATTACGCTTGCAAAAACCTGTGGCCTTAGGAGTCAGACCCAGAAATCTTTTCATACACGATCAAGTCCTGCTTCAGCTTTCTGTGAAAGGCTGGCACTGTACACCACATTTTTTTTGGTTGGTTTGTTTGTTTTTGTTAAAGAGTCATAAAATAATACAGGTTAGAAGCAACTTCTAGAAGTTATTTGATCCAGCATCCCTGGGTTTTCTTGGGAAAGGACTCCAGGCTAAGTTTTGTCTCTGTCCCTCGTTTCTGATAATCTGCATCTTCTGGATCTCTGGTCCTACCCATCGCCTCAGCATTTAATGGCTAGATTTAGACTTCAGGACAATCATGATCTTGGTATATAGACTGCCCAGATCAGTGGATCAGCTGGATGATAATTTCTGGCCTGGGTATTCAACTTATGGTAGTCACAAGTATGTATGAGGTACCAGGTCTTGCTCTCATGTGGATCACAGCTTGGCTCAGATACATACCATATTGGATGTGGAAAATGTTCTTAAAATCCATAGTAAGATATAACTCAACCTTGACCTGTAGTACTTCCTTCTTTGCTGCTGCTGAACTGTTCTGGGAAAGAAGATGAATTTGTGGCCCATCCTGGAATTTCCAACAAGTTCCCTAGCTCATTTCCGTTCACTGACTGAGCCAAATTAGATATGGCTGACTATTTACTCAACTTGTCTAATGCCAGTGTTATATGGCATGAAGTTGCATGACTTTGATGAAATGCAGCAATTATCCCAAGATGTACAGCATAGGGTATTGCACTTCTGAAATAAATAAACCTTATCTGCAAAAATTGGCAGTTCTGCTGAGAAAGTAAAGGGTAATAAACTTAGGTATCTCTTTGGTGTTAGTAAGAACCCAACAGTGAAAAACCTTCATTTTTATTCTCTTGTTTAAACATTCTTGATCAATGGCAAAAGCAACACACAACAACATTTTGGAGTATTTCTATGGCCTTCCTGTTCTCCCAGCTCTACTGACAATTTGGTGATTCTCCATACTATTTTCATTAGTTAACATTTTACATTGCCTTAAGTATATTAATCCAACTTTGCTTTCTAGCAGGGGAGAGAAGAGTCACTATAATCCCTTGCTACAGCTACAGTTCTCTCTCTGGCTAGGTGATGAAGTCAAAGGCAAGGCTTGGTTGTTCTGCCTGCATCGCTTTCAAGGTGAAAAACTGACTGTACTCTCAGATGGAGCAATTTGGGATGAGACAGCACTAGCAGTGCAGTAATGCAATCCTAGGAACCTGCCACATCCTGCATTCAGATTTGTCAGGCCTTGTTCTTGGAGCAGCATGCTTAGCTAAGACATGCAGTGAAACAGGGCTTCAACATATTGATCGCAGAACAGACTAATATAAATAGGTCCTATCTCTGCCACGCTTCTCTGTTCCCAGAGAAGAGACTCCTGTTGTTAAAATGCAGCTCTATGGTCCGTGATATGAACAACACTGACTTCATTTTCAGTGGTGTTATCTGTCTCACTTTGGATCCAGTGGCACAAAATAACTGCTGTGGGCTCTCTGGAAAGGACTTTCAGCTCACAAAAGCTCACTCCCATGGAGCTCACACCAGCATTTTCCCCCCTTGGCAACCTGGCACTGGGGCTCCATTGGCATATGGGCCCTATTATGCTTGCACCAGTATCAGCTATGTCCTTGTCTGCCTCTACAAACTACCAGGCTCTCACTTGTTTCAGGACTGTATTCAAAATATGGCTTGGGTCTGCTGTTCAGGTGTGATCTGCACTGGCAGCTTTAGGAAACCTCTAAATGCTGCAGTCCTCCAATAGTACCAGGGGTGAAAGAGCCAAACACGACTAGCTGTGGCTTTCAGCAACCTTGGCTATCATTGAAACTGCCCTTTCTTTGAGCAATAGGCTGGACTTCCAGATGACCTCGAGAGGTCCCATCCAACCTCAGTTATCCTATGTTTCTGTGAAAATTCATCATCACACTGTCCCTTTTCCTCATACACGTTTCTGTGCAAAGTCACAAGTACTGGCACAAAGGCAGTGCTTGCATGCTCAGCCCCAATGCTTGGGGCTCCCATGGCTGTGAGATGTGCTGTGGGCTGACTCTGCCCCATGGTCAGGAAACAAGCTCCCTACAGAGCAACTGAAGTTACTCTGCACCCGAGGTGAACAAGCAAGTGCAAATCTCGTGCAAAGTATGGCTGAGAGGCAGCGTTAGAGGGACAGGGCTCAGGCCCAGCTGGTGACTAATGTTATACTGGTGAGTGTGGTGCTCACTTCACTGTAGTTTCCTGACCAGTTTAGGTTTTGCTTCTCAGACCAGGTTGGTATCCAGTTTGGACATAAAAAGACCTGAAACTATCCAAATAAACAACGGTTACTTGTACTGCCAGGTTTTTGGAAAAAGGCTCTCTCCCTTACTACTGGATGGTTCATCCAGTCTCCTGGGAAATGGGGTCCTGATCTACAAAAACACGTCTCTGTGCTACAAAAAATAAAGTGTAGCATTAAACTTTGTTAAAAGCAGTTGAGTGAGGGGTAAGCGAAGATTTTCTGTCAAAACTACAGGTCATTTTTCAGTTAAGTGGCTGTGTTTACATACATAAACCACCTAATTTTTCATGAAAGATATAGATTAAAAAAGAAGAAATACTAGATTTGGAAAATTTTGGCTATTGGTCTTTGTTTAACGAAAAACAGAGACAATTTCTGTGTAAAAGTTCACTCAGGGCTGAAGTAACTAAATTGAGGAAACTGAAGTCAAAAAGGCTAATGTACTTACTGGTCTGCTAAGACTGAAGATATGCTAGTGTTCTACTAGCTGGTTTTATTTAGTTCATGAAAGGACCTAGTGTCCCTGATGATAAGGAGAAATGATTAAACACAAATGCTTTCTCTTTTCTTGTTCCAGCAATTGAGTTCTAATGCTCCTTAGCTACCATTACCCTTACAGACCATTTCTCCTACTTGAGGATGAGTGGTAGAATTTATCAGAAAATGGTAGTGATATGAGATTTGGCTGTAATTCCAGACAACGGTCAGCTCTTGATATAAGTGAAACTGCAACAACTTCATTATGTTGCAGCAGTTTTAGAACTGCTTCCTGAATTTGAATGCCTGTCCTTCCTTATGACGGGTTGTTGTTGTTGTTGTTATTATTATTATTATTATTATTATTATTAAATAACGAGAGTATTGTTTTTAAAAGGGAAAGACACCAGGATGTTGTATATGTTTACAGTACGCACTTCTCACTGTTACTGCAATAACATTTCAGGTTGCATACCCACAGCTCCAATGACACTGGGGCTTCATAATGTACAAAATGCCACCAAAGGCTGGCAGCAGAGTCCAGTCTACTGTGAGGTTGAAAGCAAATTATTTGTAAAGATTATTTCTGTAGATATAATGACTGATTTGTACCTGCTAAGGGAAATCCCAGGTTTTTACAAAAGTTGAAGTCTAAAAATTCTACATAATCATGTGGGATAGCTTTACGAGTTAAAAAGAAAGGAGCATTTTAACTAAGTGTTATAACTGGTACTTACCAAAGGCCAGTGGTGACCCTGCTTTTAGGGCTGGAGGTCTCTCAGCGTGGTTACTTCTGTTCCTGGCTTCACTGCTCAGGGCAGTGCTGGCAGAAGGTTTCTTTAAGATTTCCTCAATGGAAAAGGACAGGCTGGGCTTCCCCTGGCCAGCACATGCCTGAGGGTCTGTCATCTTCCTGCCAAAGTGGCCACGGGGCCGACAGTCCTGTGCTCCTGCTCTCCTGGCTCTTGGTGCACCCCAAGAAACATGCAGCTGGGAAAGTGCGCGTCTCTCCCCACCCGTGCCCGGTCGACCTGCAGGAGCACCAGGAGGAGAAACAAAGGCAATCCACGAGTGAGCACACACGTCTGCTCCTCTCTGCTGATCAAGACCTGTGCTCCCGTGTCTGGGGAAGGCAGCACTAGAAGTGGGGGTGAAAAGTCCTATCAACCCCACCCACTGCCAAACATCCCCCAGCCAGTGCAGATTTGCGGAGCTCTGAACAATCGCATGGCCATCCCAGGAGGAGGTGTGCTCTTCACAGACTCAAGGGAAAAATGTCCTGGGAAAGGTTGCTTCTTGTTGGCAAATCCTGTTTGTGGGGCAGTTATCCTCCTTTTCTGCTGTCAGGCTGAAATCTGTGGCAAGCCCTCTGGATTTGTACTATTATGGAGTTAAGAAAATAATTGGCAGGATGAATACTTGTCCCTCATGCCATTTACCAGCAAGAGAGACACCCTGTAAACTTCTCTTGCATACAAGGAGGTGTCATACATGGAAACCTCCCTCAGCAGCAATTACCCAGTTATTCTTCAGCCATTCTCTCCAGCCATCAGCTTTGATTCAGATTCTCTTTTCTTCTACTCTGGAAACCCTTTGAATTTTCCAAACAGGTGCTTTTCAACATCATCCCATCTTATCAGTCACAAGAGAAAAAGAGATGACCCTTGCAACATACTTAGGAATAGGAATTAGTGCCCTCTACCCCCCACCTATCCCCCTAAAGATAAAACATTTTCTTTCTCTCCTGAGCTATGAGGCAAGCTAGCTTGATAATCATCCCACCAGTCACTAGAGCCTCCCACTGCAGGGGGACATGATTTCCTGGATAATGTGGATGAATACCAGTGATTCCTCTCCCGAGCCACTTTTATCTTCTCGTTAATTTTTATTTTGGGAAGAATGTGTGGTTAGATACGCTCCCGTTCCTTCCCTCTCCCTGCCCCCACTGGCACTTCTTGCCTTCTTCTGGGATTGCCCCATACCTTTTAAATTGCTATGGTTGTGTCTCCCTCTCCTGATGGTTCTGCTCTGCGCCTTCCTTATTGGGCTCTCATTATTGTATTGGCAGGCCCTGCCTTATTTGTCCAATGAACTGACAATTCTTGAGCTGATATCCCATCATATGACCTCTTCATGGACCGGAGACCAAAATTACTGTGTAACCAGGGTGCAATAAACCACACCTGATAAGATGAAAGGCTTTCGGCATTTTCTGAGTTTGAGATACTGGAAAAGTGGTGGGGGCGGTGGAGGAAAGAACAATGAAAAAGGTAAGAAATAGTGCAGCCAGTCATAATGAAGAATATTTAATTCCCTGATTTTATTAATCAAGCTTCTCCCCAGGTGACAGGGTAGACAAGTGAGTGTCTTTCACACTGATGAAATGCATGGGGTAGAGAGTGGGAAGCACTTTTCTTTGTTCCCTTTGCATCCCTCTGCCCAGTGGCTCAATGGAGCCCTTTGTGTAAGGGAGGATCTCATGTCTTCCTGATTGTGTGATAAGGCGGCAGCTGTTGTGTGGGTGCAGAAGGTCTTGTAGACCTCTCCATAAGCAGAGGACAGCTTGCCGTTTCAATCAATACATGCAGGGGGATGCTGCTCTGGCCAAGCTGCCCTCTCCTTCTTTGCTGCCTGTGCCTGTAATTTGGTCTGTGCACACTGAGAGGGATGTCCTTTCCTTTTCTTAGGCAGGAGAGAGCTGGTATTTTACAGATTGAGAAGAAATGTGTCATCTGTATGCGAAGGGAAGGGAAAGAAAGTTGTTCTGAATCTACACCCTTAGTGAAATCTGCCTATTTAATAACAGCACTCCTCTTTTTGCTTGTGATTTTTGGATTCAAAAACCAGTTCTGAATTTCATGGAAGATGATGAAAAAGCAAAAGGACAAACCTGGTGCATTCTCTTACAAACACCTTACTTTCCCTACTCTGCTTGCCTAAGGCACTAAAAAAGGGTCCACTTTTCTTGATTTTACTGGCTTTTTTTTTTTTTTTTTTACTTGCTCACTTCTCAGATGTCATGAGTTGAATGAGCTTGATCCAGCCTCCAGTGTTACATTTTAGCATATATGACAATGTCTGGACTCTATATTTACTGTGCTACCTTTTATGTGAAAGCTTTAAGGCACAGGGTAACCAGCTCTAGGGACCGGGAGCCTCTGTATTATAAGACTCTCTGCTGTCCATTTTTCCAAAGGCTCTGTATAAGTGCAGGAGTGAAGTCCATGGATTTATCTGCTTCAGTTTTCAAGTGTAGCCTAAGAGAGAACACATTTTTCCTTTGCTGTGGAAAGCTTTAGCCTCTTTGTGTTTGAGCAGCTAATTTCTTGCTGTGGAGGGAGGAGATGGATTTCATGGGAAAGTCTGATGCATCCCAACACTTCTTATGAGAGGACTCATATCTTTTGTGGGCAGTGGCTGGGTAAGTTAGCCTAGAGACTCTCAGGGGAAAAAATACACCTCTTATCCCTCCTCTGCTCCAGCTCCATTTTTGCTGAGTTACGCACTGTTCTGAAAGGAAGAAATGTAGACTCCTGGCAGTTATGTCTCTATGAACATTCACATCAGCTCCCAAAGAAAGCCATGTGCCTCCACATTATGAATTTTCTGAAGAGAGCTGAGGCAGGCATGCTCTAAGTTGTCATCTTGGTGAAAAACCTTTATTCAGCGACCGCGTTGACAACATGTACCAAGCGAAACCAGAGCATCTCTGCCTTCAGAGAGTATGCGCTACCTGTCTTCGCTGCCACCAACTTTGCTCTGGGTAGACACCTGCTGAGACGATGCTGTAGTCCCATGTCACAAAATCAAACAGTGCATGTTTGTATAACTCTTCTGCCTTTGTGACTTTAAACCTTCCTGCTGCTCGCAGGGACAAGTTGATTTTCTGTGTGTGTTTAAATGAGATGTGCGCATGCAAATTTACAACTTGAAAGCTTCCTTGAGAAGGCTTTATTTTTGTTCTGTCTTGTTGTATTGTACTTTTTATTAAAACTGAAGGCAATGCCAACTGAGAAATATATTTTTGTTCTTCTACACAGAAAAACACAACAAGCACTAAAATAGGAAATAGGATGAATAAGTGACAACTCTTGAAAGGGAATTAGAAAGCAGTAGTGTAATGATGCATAAATCTCATGTTTTGCATACAAAAGTTTCTTCAGAAAAAATCTAGATTTGATATTAGAATGTTTAAGTAATACCAAAAGACTTGAACATTTTAATATTTTTTTAAAAAATACAATATAATACATAATACACTATTTCACTAACTAAAAAAATTAAATACTTTCCTTAGAATGGCTGCTAGTTTGGAATTTCTTTGCTTTGTATTATGTTAAAATAAAGATGAGTGACAAAAAAATAGAAGCATAGAAGCTTGAAATGCAAATAAACATTTTGCAAATTACAGTAGTTCAGTTGACCCCCTTTTTCAAATGATTGACTTGCTGAAATGTAACAAATTATTTATGTTCAAAACAAGAAATGCTTTACTTCTAAATTACCACAGAATGAAGAAGTTATTTTTCTGCCAGGTTCTAAAATGATGGCTTTTGTAGGGTAGTTTTGGGGATATTTTTACATTTCTGCTTGACCTGGAAATGCAGATGACTCTCATTTGTTACAATTATTGTCCTACCTGTCTAATTTAGTCTATAAATTCCCCGAGGCAGGAAACACATCTTCCCTTGGGGTTGCTGAGCTCTGAAGGAAACTCTTTACACCAGAAGGCAGCTGTCTAGCACACAGTCATGCCATGTTGATTTTCTCAACTCGATCTGCCTGTGCCAGGCAACTCTAGTGGTCCACAAAGCCTGTGAGGTTTTTAAAATACAGTGTGCTTTCAGAAAGTAAAAAATGCTGGACTTGAAATCAACTTGGGATCAATACTTGGGAGTTTTTTGTCCTATATTGCCTGTCATGAAGAGGAAGAAGAATTGTATTTATGCTGTCAGTCGGGAAGCATGACTGTTCCTGCCCCACTGGTCTCTTCCTCCAAATAAAGATGATAAGGGGATGATATTCCACCCAATGTCTCTGAAACATCTCCTTTAAGCTCCCACTTTCATATGAGACTCAATGTCAGAGCTCTCCAGTGTTTATGCACAGGCTGGATGCTGCAGCTCTCAACACCTCATCTCCAAGGGCTTGTGCTTTGCCAGATATTCTGAGCAAGTCTATGTGCTCAGGCAGTCAGAGGCACAAGTACGTAGGTGCACCAGCTGCCGCCAGTGATGGTGCAGCTGCAAATTGCCCACATCACCCCTGGAGCTTCACGTCCTTGTACTTTGTCTTCTTTCCTTTCCGCCTTACTGGACTGTGACAATGTCCCCAGTGACAGCTGAGCTGCTCTGATCTTCTGAAAGTTCAACAGCTGGCAATGATCTAACAGAAAGTCCATGCAGCCTGCCTTCTGGAGTCCTTTTAACCTCAGAGTTATTAGCCCTGTTTTCTCTGCAGATTTCACAAGAACCTCATAAATTAGAAATATTAATAAAAGGAACACTGTAGGTTTAAACTGATAACATTTATTATGGGTTTTTTATGGCACAATTATTATCAATTGACATTTAAAATGGCATCATAATCCATCAAGGTGAAATGGACTCAGAAATATATTTCTCCCAGGCCAAAAATAATAACAGCAGTAGCAGCAGGACTGCAAGAGAGAAAGCACACAAACAGGTCACTGATTAGATAGTTTGGAGGTGGTTTTTAGCAACTTCACCCTCTGTTTAATCCATTCTTGTATTTCATAATGCTTCTTTTCCCCCGCCAGGCCCCTAAAGCCCTTTGTAGAGATTTTTCTATCACAAATCTTTAGTTAATCCATGATGAGGAGCCATGGGGAGCTTCAAATGGAGCAGAAGCTGTTATAGGTGGGAAGGGCTTGAGAGATGAAAGGTTGCCCTTTTCATAGCAATTCAGGCATCTGAGCAGCAATTGCTATGGAGAACTGTTCAGCATGGCTATAAACTGGCTTTGATCCATCTGCTGTTTGTCTGATGGAAAGTTAAAAATAAAGAAGGAATGTGCTTAGTGTAGCCCATCCTGCAAACACGGGAAAAACAATCCTCTCCCCACCTGCTGAAGAAGGCTACAGAGGCTACATGTACATAAGTAAAAACAATCATCTAGGGAAAAAAAAAATAAAATAAAGAGCTCCAGGAATCAATTACAGAGTAAAACAGAAAGTCCACGACCCCTAGCTCATTATTTCAAACTGGTCATAGTTTGGTAGTGAATAAATGTCCATAGCGATGCATGAAAATGAACTTCCTGTATCCCAGAATGGTTCTTCATCACCCGGATGTGGGGAAGGCATGAAATCCTCCCATGAATCACTAGCACTATGCTGGACTGCTGGTGTTTTGTAGTGGTATCTGCAATTAAAGAATCAGCCCTTTACTGCATTTTCCATTATGGAGACACCCAGCAGAAGATAATATTTTAAGCAGTAGCATGATAAGCAGTCTCATTTGCCAGCTGGGAGGAGATTGGCAATATGAAATGGGCAATTCAAGGTGTTCCTAAACTCCCTCAGGAGGCACTTGTCTCTCCACATTTTCAAGAGGGAAAGGCTCAAGAAGCAGTTTGGATTCATTACCATAGCTAGCTGCCTATAGTATGGTAAGCTCCCCCCGCTTCAAATCAACCATGCAATGCAGATATTGGGAATGTGAGGCTGACCTTTTTTGTCCTGTGTTCTTAACCACGTGTGCACTGGGCTGTTTTGTTTTGGTAGACAGCTTTTTCTCAATATGCTCATGTGAAATACAGTGCACATGAATAAAGTGAGACTTGCAGTAGAGAGAAGTCAGTGAGGTTGAGCTGATCATGAATGCCTTGGCTGTACAGGAAAAGTTTATGCTATACTAATGTGATGGAGGTGCCAGCTATTGTCTCATTCCTGAGAAGAGTGGTCTAACATCATTCACCACCTGGATACAGTTTCATAGGAAGTAGCCTTCTCATGCTGGGAGTATTTTGAGATTTCAAGAGATGCTCCTACACTAAATCAGAACAAAAAGTCAAACTCTCAAGGACTCAAAAAAAAAAAAAAAATCAGTTCATTAGCCCCAGCTCAATAAAAACATTAAATTTTGATGACAGTAAAATGTGTTGTCTTGCTGTTGAATTTCCAATTATCTTTTTAATCAGAATTAATTTATTTTCAAATAAAGAATCTCAAACATAGAAAAACAACCTTTAAAAAACGTTGGAACAACATGTTTCAAGAATTTGAAAAAGTTTTCAGAATTTATTTATTTGGAATAAAAGGTGAATCCAAACAACACCAGGCTGGTGGTGTAGTGCACTGTGTGTGCAGAGCAAATGCATGTGTTTGCTGCTGACCCAGTTTCCCAGTCTCCTGGATGCAACTGGAAAATCAGTAGTTTTCCAAAAAACATTCAGGAAAAGCGATGTTATGTATGCTTTTTCCTAAGTCTGCTGTCTGTCCTGATTAACAGGAAGCATAGTTAACTACCTAGTCATATTATATTATTCAACCCACTTTTTTCAAAGGCTTTTTCTCAGCTTCCATAGCTATTTTTTCTCAAATCCAGCAGCCCAGCCTGTGAAATATCCTGTAAAACAGTTACTGCATAAATAATTTCTGTGGGAATAAAGAAATTCTATAGTGCATGCATAACAAGGCTTTCATCTGTCTGGGATGGTCCAAGATTTCAGTGTGTACAAATTTTCCAACCTTACCTTTCTCTAAATCTGCTTTGATTTCCACAAGGAAAAAGCATAACTGTGTCATAAAGTTCCCAGCTGGCTCTGACACCCTGCATGGATTTCAACCAGTCAACACCTTTCACATGACAGTCTTTACAAACAGTATTATGAAGCAGCGCCTTAGTTACCAGTAATTAATTCTACATTAGGGCTGACAGAGCCAGTATTAGGTGATCACTGTTTCAACCATTTCTGCCTCTCAAAGCCAGGGACAAGAGGGCAGTGTGTCCTGTGGGGCAGCACACTGGGGCTGCAAGAGCCCAGGTGGGGAAGTGAAAATTGACTTACACCCTTGCCTTCCACTTTGAGTCATCCCCATGGTGAAAAGATGTCACAGAATGTGAAGTGATACTCTTACCCACCTGATTTCCATGCAAAGATTCCCCTGAAGTTACTTGGCACAGAAGACCCCATGATTTACAAGCCAAGAGCAATCTTGATTTTTTTGCATATCTGGGCTTCTACAGCTCTGCAGGGTGGGAAAGAATTACAGAAATGAATGGAATGGAATGGAATGGAATGGAATGGAATGGAATGGAATAGAATAGAATAGAATAGAATAGAATAGAATAGAATAGAATAGAATAGAATAGAATAATTTCAATTGGAAGGGACCTACAACACTCATTTAGTCCAACAGCCTGGCCACTTCAAGGCTGACCAAAAGTTAAAGCATTGTCCAAATGCCTCTTAAATACTAACAGGCTTTGGACATTGACCACCTCTCTAGGGAGCCTGTTTCAGAGTTTAACCACCCTCTCAGTAAATAAGTGTTCCCTAATGTGCAGTCTAAACCTCTTTGGCTCAGCTTTGAACCATTCCCATGCATCCTATCACGGGATACCAGGGAGAAGATCAGCACCCCCCTCTCCACTTCCCCTCCTCAGGAAGCTGTAGAGGGCATACAAAATCTATAAAGAAAGCCAATAAATTCAAACCAGTTAAAGGATGGTCACTAAGGCCCTTTTCTTTGGGTGACTTATTCTAGAAAGCACAAGAGAAGCTGATAGTTGTCCTGTCTTTAAACTTCAGACTTCCTGGTACCTAGACATGCAATTTTAAATAAATTAATAATAGGAAAACTGAAAATTATTTATTCTTTTTTCCTGCCAAACACCCCAAGCCCTACTTATCCTACAAAGTGTATGGAGTGGACTGGTTGTGATCCAGGCCATGCTGGGCCAAACAGCGTCTTGCCTGACAAGACCTTAAGTACAATTTCAGTGTGAGCTGGCAGCTGGGGTGGTTTGTATTATTGAATTTCTCTGTAGCTCCTGAACGGGCATGGCAGGAGGGCGTGAAAATGTGTCCTCAGAGCCATACAAAGGAAGTCCCAAGAGGAGAATAAACTCTTCATTGACAGAGAATTGGGTACGAGCAAGACACATCAGCAGAGCAGACTAGGAGATATTATCCTTGCAACCTGTCCTGTCAACACATCATCTTTGTCAGTGCTAAAATTCAGGTCAAACTCCATGAAGAGAGAGTAAAAGAGATCGCACAGTAGTGATTCATTAGCTATGCTTAGAAAACCTGGGGAAATGTCAGTTCCAAATTTAGACAATACATCAAAAATTCAACCTCTGCCAGGGACAGTCATGTCACGCTGGCCAGATGGCAGAATGGCAAAACAAGCAAACTGTCCACTGAGGGCCTGCAAAACCTTGGGAGAGCACAAGATATTTGTGTACGGACCAGAGAAGAAAAAATATCACCTGCAGGCACACAAAGGAGATGTTCATCCACTTACTGAGGAGATATGAGCCCCTCTCTCTTGGCAGCGCCCTCCCCTCCTGAGCCAGCCCTCTCCCAAGCCCCTTACCTCCACTTCAGTAACATTGCAACCTTCCCCGTCCTCTCCCTGGGGATCCTGAGAAAATGATGAAGTACACAATATTCCTAGGCTTTCAGCATTTTGTTTTGTTTAATGGGCTCCAGTGGGAGCTCCTATTAATCCACTCTAGAGAGAAGAGCTTTTTTTGTTGTTGTTGCTGCTGTTGTTGTTTGCCCTCTTCTGCCTGAGGCAGGTCATGAATTATGTGCCTGATGTTCTTCCTCACTCCTGGACTTCCCTGTGATGTCCCGTGGGGGCCCATTAAGAGCTTCCTTGTTGCATCCCTCCAGAAAAAGGCCAAATGCTGAAGAAAGAGACTCTTGTGGCTCAGGGAATTACAGGGTCTTTGGAAGGGAGCAGCAAGTCACCATTACGGTTTGGATGAGGGCAGGGACATCTCAAAAGCCATATGGGCGTGGGGGGGCCTACTGGGGGTCGAGTTGCATACTAGAATAAATTGTCCGATTACAGGGCAAAAGTGTAGTTCGGGTGTTTTTCCTTCTTAAGTTACCCTCTGAGTTGTAGTATTTCCACTCATGGAGTGGCACAAGAACTTCAGGGAAATGGACATTTCTGACCTGCAGCTGGCTGCAGGTCCCTGTGGTCTGGTCCACAAACTACACATGTTTGAGCCAAAGGTTCGCTCCAGCTGCTAAAGCTTCCTATGCCTTTGGGGCAGAAAAGCCCTAGTTTATTTCCCCTAGATGACACCTAACATATCTGCTTTCATGCATTTCAAATAAATTTCCTGCAAGAAGCCATACTGTGTTTTTATAACCACAGACATTTTAAACTTATTTCTGTATTTTCTGATGTGCCACTGACACAGGCTATAGGAACTCTTTGGACTATATAGTAATTTTTTTTTCCCTTGCAATTTGTAGTTGGAAAGAAACTTTTCTGTAGTTGTGTGCCAACCTGGCTGCTCTTCAAGTGCACTGTCTGCTTTTTATCCATAAAATCACGTACTGGAAAGTCCATCTAAAGAACATCATTAGCTGAGGCTGCAGAGTCAAGTACTGGAAAGCTAAGGCAATGCCAGGGTTCACATTGCTTCTGCTCATACATTAAGAAACAGATGCATTAGGACATACTAAAAGCTTTTCTAGATGGTCAGACTCCTGAAAAAGGTGTGAGGATCTGTCTCACAGCCAGGATGGATGAATTACCTGAAAAGTGACTCATTTGCATGAACTCTCCCTCAACCATTGTCCCCAGCCCCCGTCCCTCTAATGATTTTGGTCCATTGTCTGTGTCGTCCACAACTTCCAGTAGGTACTAAAACCACGGTGGCTGTGGCACATGCCATGGCATTCTGCTGCAAACAGGGGGAGAGGAGGAGGAGGAGGCAGAGAAGCATTGACTGGCTCAGACAACCTCTGAGAGGGATGAAAGGGCATTTTTCAGCCCAGAATGCAAAGGAAAGGTTTTGAGGCTAATACTTGTATCCAGGGTCTGCTAGGTGGATCGCTTCTCTCTGTGGTTTGTTCCTGGCTCATTCAGCTTCCTTTGGTGATGAGCTGTCAGTCACTCCTGGCCAGGCACTGAAAAAGGGATACAAAATAGTGCTGTTTTCTGATCCAGTAAATTTTTACGAAATTCAAGAAAATGGCATTTTTAAAATGAAAAATATTTTCTGTATTCTTTATTTATTTAAGGAAAAAAAAAGTCCCTGTTATTTCACTTTAGCTTTAGGTACAGCCCTTCCCTCTGCTGGATGCTGACAGTAGATTCAAGCAGATGTTGCTGTACTCGTGACATGCAGGTCACCATTTCCAGCTTTCCTTAATGGCCAGGAGGGCTAAAAGCATTTCTCAATAATGAAAACAGAGTTGTTGTTGTTCTCAAAGCAGAGCTAGAGCCCCAGACATGTGTCTGTGCATTAATCTGTCCTGGGCATCATGTACATTTGTTCCTCTGGCTCTGCAAAAGCAGGTACAGCCTTGTATATGTGCTTTATCCACAGGGACTCCCTGCAGACACCATATACTAATTGCCATCCTTATACTGTTGACATAACTGGGTGAATACACAAGAAAGTCACTGTCAGCTTTGGTGTTCTTTTTCGTAAATACTTTCCTAAATTTCATTTATGTGTTAGTACACTAATGGTAGAGGTGAAATGAGGTTAAGAATCAGTTTATAATTACCCATCACTTCCTATTTTAAATAACAAGTTCATTTTACTCTTTTGAGGAGCTATGAAGAATATGGGGTGGTAACTCACACTGTTTTTACATCTCCAAATCTGTCACCTTTAAATCAGTG
Source organism: Streptopelia decaocto (assembly GCF_964273445.1). Lineage (NCBI taxonomy): Eukaryota > Metazoa > Chordata > Aves > Columbiformes > Columbidae > Streptopelia > Streptopelia decaocto. Next base: position 57,592,264 of record NC_138663.1, read on the forward strand.
CTCAGCTAACAATACATGTAATATGTCACTTGACTAACAATAGTGGCACAGGAAGTATGTCTAGATCCCATTTCAATATTCTAGTATTGGTTATTTAGAACTTGTACTAAATAAACAAAACTCCACTGCCAAGGAATCTGAATGCCACATTCAAGCATCCTCCTGCTTACATTATAGCTGAAGGTCTAGAATTTCACTTAAATATTTTAAAAAAGATGAAACGTGTTTTTGGAGCCCAGCTTGGTTCCCATAAAATAAAATAAAAAGTTCATTTGAGTGAAATGGTGGCTAGATCAAGCTTGCAACATGTCTGTGCTTTTTCATTAACACACAAGTGTTAGAACTACTAAATACATCTGAAATGTTAATTTTCTGAGACTGTATTTTAACTTCAACAGTTCTGAAGATGCACATTTTGGAGTCGGAGCTTATAGTTTATAATAGAAATATCACATTCCAATAAAAATCCACCTCAGGCATAACAAGCTGAATGACTAAATATTCAGGTGGCTCCACCTTAATACATCACAGCTACACAGCAGTAAAAAAATTGCCCATGCACACATAAACACACAGTCATACGTAGCTAAGGACTGTTTTCTTTTGATAATGCAAGCTAATAGTGATACAGATGGTATAACACAATTCACAAAAAGCAGTAAGACAGCTGGTACTGAAAACATTTGAAATAGTGTAGAGAACATACAGGGAGGATGCAATAGAGAAAAGGATGCAGTGAGAGACCATGTCAGTGCTCACACATTCAAGTCAATGTCCAGCAGACACAATGTCCCACTTGGGACCATAAGCACCACGCCGATGTCCTCTTTGGATGTGGAAATAGCATAGGTGTTCATATGGAGCATCCACAGGTGACTCTGCACAGTTACTATCCAGTCGGGATAATGGTCATACAGAGAACCAAGGAGGGCTGCAGCATAATCTTATTTCCTCATTTACCCTCAAAAAGACAGTTCCTGCCTTTTGCAAAAATCTTTCCATTAAGAACTTTTCACCATGTGTAACTGAACTAATAAAATCCTGGATGCTTCATCCCAAAGAGAGTGCAAGGGTCTTTAGTAGACCCTGCCAGACTCCACTCTTTTTATAGCAGATTAATCCAGCTTGTGTATCCCTTCTACTTGCAGCTGGAGCAGGGACAAAGATGGGGAAACATCTTAAACCTCATGTACAAGCTGGTTGCAGTTGCTCTTTAGTCCTAATGGTCAGTTTCTCCTCCCCCTTTTTTCTCCACAGTGAATTGCTGAAAAATCTTCCTATTGACCTTTTAAACGACTGAATACATAGAGAGTGTCTTAAATACAGAGAGAGAGAGGGAGAGAGTGCATAGGCTTGTGTCTGTGATGAGGAAGCTGTGATGAGTGCAGCTTGGGAGTATTTTTATTTGCTTCCTGTGAGAGAAAGAGAATGACAACAAGCATTTTCTTAGCCACCTTCTGCATGACAAAACACGACCAACAAATGATCTGTGTACTTTTTATGATCTGCACAGTCAAGATTCTTGCCTAGGGTGCTGGCTGAGTATCCCTGGACCACAGCTCAAGTACTGGACTTCAAATACACTAGAGACCTTTACCTGTGGAGGAGATAAGTTAATGCACTAGGTTGTCAAGCACTGGAACAGGCTGCCCAGGGAAGTGATTGAGTCGCCATCTCTAGAGGTGTTTAAAAGACACATAGATGAGGTTCTTAGGGACATAGTTTAGTACCAGAGTTAGGTTATTGTTGGACTCAATGATCTTTAAGGTCTTTTCCAACAAAAATGAATCTATGATTCTGTGATTCTATGAATCTGTATTGCTCATATAGGATTAGTTCATGGTTGAGAAAAGCACTAGGGTTTGGCTCACGCTAATACAGTGCAGTGGGAGCATTTGGAAGAACACAGACAAAAGGAGTGAAGCCATTTGCAATTTGTGCAATGTACCTGATTCACATGTTGGCTGGCTTAGAATATTGATCAGATGAGGTTTTGTTTTTTGGCTTACAATTACGAATATTGCAAAGCTTTCTGACTGAAGATGATTTAACGCTTCATTTGGCACCTGAAGTTTCACCCAGACTGAACAGTGTGAGTACTAAGTCAGAGGAAAAGGGAAAGGTTCTGTGTCTTCACAGGCCCTCCTTCACATCATGGCTGCATTCAGTCTTGCAGTGGGTCCTCTCCATGCAGAGTCCAAGCATGTAGCCTTCAGATCAGTGGTCTGCAGTCATAAATAAAGATTGGGCTTGAAAACATGTTACAAAATGATGCCATTTTCTACTAATGTGGGAATTGTAGTCATATTATTCACTGAGCTTGCCATCTGTGTTCATTTAATTCTCAAAAATGTAGCTTCCACCTGGACTTTTCAAGGCACTAGACTGAGTTTATAGCTCACCTCTCTTTTAGGACCTAGGAACCTCCTTGTTCTAGGTTCTGGAAAAATATAGAAAAAGCAGATGCTTCTGTGTGCAAGATGAGAGGTGCCCAATTAATGCAGTGATCTCATGAAAACAAAAATGCTACAAAAATCTTACGTCTTCATGCTGCCCTCGGTAGAAAGGGTTGTATTGAGAAGAACTAAACCATGGCTGTCGTTGAAGCATTTGTATCTGAACTTCCTTCTAGGTGCAACACCATGCAATGCAGAGATGTACAGGCTAGTTTCAAACATGCTGGTTACTCCAGGTGGGATTGTGCTGAACTTTGCTGTACGGAGATGATGTTTCTAAGACCCATGGTACTATCTCAGTTAAGAGAAAGTCCCAAACAGGCTATTTAGTCCTGTTCCATGGCATGAGCCTGATGAAGCAGTTATCTTTTACAGCACTGGCTTTTGCATTGACACACAGTGCTGTCCAGAATGATAGAGATGAACACTTCATTCTCAGTGCCCTCTCTCTGAGCAAGCAAGGAATTAACTAGAAAGCTCTTCTTTCTTAGCTTTTCTCAGTCTGCACTGCACAGCACAGACAGCTGGTCTGCCAGTAGCTAGCGGCATGCTAACAAAAACACTGAACTCTGAGTTACGGCGGGTAAATTCCTGGGTGAAAAGTACTACCCCGGCAAGGTCCTGGGCTCCCTGTTCATTAGTTATTCCTCTTCCAAGAGCTTCAGTTTAATTTTCTTATCCCATCTGCCTTTGGGCAAGATGTGAACAGAACAGAAAGAGGATTTTTTTTCCCTGTAAAAGCATTCATCTTTCACTGTTGCTGGGACCCACATAAATTCTGAAGTGCTGTGACAGTGCTATGGCTTGGGAAGGACTATGGCAGTGAGCGCAGCAGGGAATGACTGACACTGCTAGCAGGGAACAGGGACTGTAGCACTAACAAACTCCTCTCCAAAAGCTTCAAACTTCTGGAGTGCTGCCTGCTCTTCCGGTGGAACCTTGGAAATTATAATGTGGTACCTCTTAGCCACGGGCCTGGCAGTCTCCCTGCCTCCTTCCTGCCGAGTACTCTTGTTCCCTGCTCGCTCCGTAAGTGACGCCGAGACGCGGTGGCGGTGCCCGTGCCAACCCGGCCGAGGGTCGCGCCGGGCAGCCATGCGGGCCGGCGGCCGCCAGAGGGAGCCGTGCGCACGGCCGGCCGGGGCGCTGCCGATGGGCTGCTCGACGCCACGCCGCGCCGGCCAAGGGCACGGGGGGCTCGGCAGGGACGGGGAGCTGCGCCCGTGCCGGGGGAAGGATGAACTTCTTCGGGGAGCCTGGAGGGAAGCAAACTATGGCTATGTTCGTCGTCTCTCCCCGAAGAGCTGGGACTAGGAGGCCTGGTTCTGGGAATGAACAAAGGGAGTCTTAGTATGGGAAGAAGCTGTAGATGAGCATGGCTCTCTAGAAGGCAGAGGGGAAAGCCACCTGTCCTGGGTACCCCCTGAGATACAGGGCAGTTTGGAGACCTTGGAAGGTACAGGCAGTTTCACAGAAGAGGGAGGTTGTTGGTGCTGCTCCACAGGCCCAGCACGACTCTAAATTCTCTGTTTGGAATAGAGGTGAATAGAGAAATGGCACAGCCAGCTGCTGACATCACATTATTTACAGCAGTCAAAGTTAAAATTGTTTGTGAAGGCTTTCAGAAGGAGCTGGAGAAACTGAGTGATTGGGTAATAAAACGGCAGATGAAATTCACTGTCAATAAATGCAAAGTAATGCACATGGAGGAAAACAACCTTAACTATACGTTCACAATGATGGACTCTAAATGAGCTATTACCACTTAGAAGACAGATTTGGGAATCATTACACATAATTCTTCAAAAACACCAGCTCAAAGCTGGCAGTGGTCAAAAAGACAAATGGAATGTTAGAAGAAGGAAATAGAGAACGTGATAAAATAATATTTTTTGTTACCATGCAAACTTATGCTGTGCTCGCAGCTTGAATGCTATCTGCAGTTCCAGTCTTCTGGTGGAATGAAAAAGAAAAAAAAGTATGAGGTAGATATGGAAAATATAGCACTAGAAACTTCATGAAGAAGAGGACAAGGTTCACTGGAGGGAGGGTGCAATTTATTAGACAGCAGGTTTAAAAGAAGAACCATAAGAAGTCAAGATAGAACGGCACTGTGGAACTCATTGCCACAGGAAATCTCGAGAGCTGAAATGTAATGAAACTAAAACAATAACACTTAAATAAAGCTGTTGGCACTAGGCCAAAGATGGTATTTTTTTGAGTTATGTAGACACAGCTACGAGCTCATGAAATAAGAGTTTCTAGCTGCTGGAAAGGCATATGGGGATGGGGATAATCACTCTATCCCAGCTTTGCTTCTAACACTCTTTTTGTTTAAAATCTGTTGGGCTGCGCAGACCTTTACTTTCAACCAGCAAGGCCATACTCATATCGTTATGCTAAAAATAAAGAAATATTTTGATCCTAAGGAAAATCAGTGGCAGAATTCGTTGATTTAAAGAACAGGGAAATCAGTTCTGCCTCTAGCTGGGTCATGTCTCACTGTGCGAGGTGTTGCATTGATTGAAGCAAGACTGCTGGCGCAGCATGAGCAGCTTATAACAGGTAACTTTGAGCTTACCAGAAAGTAGCAGTGACTACAAGTGGGATTCATTTCAGCTAACTTTAGCGGGTGTTGAGAACTAGCTGCTTATTCTTCAGGCAACTGAGGTACTTCTTACTGTCACAGTGTTGCCACAGTACCAGGTTTGCCAGAGGAAACAAGGACAAAATACATATCGTGTTCCCAGAAGAAAAAAATAAAATAAGGCAACTAAAACATTAGGGGCATAAGTCACCTTGCCTACTTCTCAGCACCTGAAATAGGAAGTGAAGATGATGTTTTTTGGACACCTTGAGGTAAAGACATGAGTTGAGAACTTAATTTCCCTGAGGAAAATGTGTGATACTGTTTGCCTTTGGAACGTAGCAGAGTACCCATACTTTTCAGGTATCTCAGCAACAGAACGAATGAGCAAAACGCAGAAACTGTATTTGCATCAGAAGCATAAATATTTCTGTTTGGTGCAGGATTATTGAACAGGCATCCCACATTAAGCCATTAGTGAACTGCTGCAGAGCTCTAACTGCTTTGTCTAGTCAAGGTTTCATCTCTTTCTATCAGAGAAAGATCTGCCAGTAAGGAAGCATCACTCCTCAGAACTGGTCCTGTCTACTGGTGCAAGTATGTTTTAGATTAATAGGCAAAACCAGAGCAGAATACTGCAGAAGGCAATACAAATGAATGAATAATTTAAGCTGTATATTTTAGGAAGGCAGGAAGAAGAGGACTAGGTTTGGAGCAATCTGTTCCAGGGATACAGATTATCTCTCTCATTTTTTTTTTTTCCCCTTTAATTGCTTCTGTAGCAGCTGATCCCCTTGCACTGAGTGTTTTTCTGTTTTCAAGAGAAAAGCTTAATGGATCAGAGACTTGACCAGTAATGAAAACCTAGCATGTTTGATCCAGAAATAATTTTAAAAATGGAAGACACCATTTTAAAAGCCTGAAAATTTTGTGGGTTAGGATGCACTCTCTCCATTCTCTCCAGATGTCAAGCCTTACAGATCTTGTTTTGTAAATGGTCAATCACCAATATTTTTCTGTGGAAAAGAAATACGTATATGCACTCATGTATGTATTTATAAGCAGAGAGAAAAATAAAGGGCTAATCATCTTTTCAGAAGTGGCTACATTGGGCCTGCCAGTCAGCTGGTGTCTTTGGTATACACCATTAATTCATATTAATTATCATGTATTGCAGTGGTGCTTAGCAGCTGCCACTGAAACTGAAGCTCCCCTGCGCTGTATCTGCACAAACACTAGGGAAGAGTCCCAGCCTTGAAGCCATCAGTGCTTAACTAGACAAGAGAAGCCATGGCAAGAAAGAGATGACTCTCCTGTTTAATTGCTCTTCCTATCCTCATCATTTCTAAAGGAACATTTACCCAAAGCAGTGTTTGCTTAGAGATCCCTGACCAAGCTAGTGCCTTGAGATGTCCCAGGACAGGAATGTGCAGAGACCCTAGAACAAACCCCGGGTCCAGAAAAGATTCATGGGTGGGGTTCTGTGCCTGTACCAGAGTTCTTCCTCTGACCCAGCTTGGTGTGGGAGAGCTGACAGCCTGGTGTGGCGTCCACCTCCCCAGCAAGTCTGGGAAGCATTGGCAGAAGAGGCATCACTCATCTTGCCTTCAACGACAAATGCACCTAAAGTGGCTTAGCTGAGGTAACACAGAGAGGCAGCTCTAGAATAAATTGCAGACCTGCCTGAATCTTCCAAATGAAGAGCTCCTGGTCCAGCAAACCATATCCACAAGTGTGATCACGTCTAATTCCATGCTCTTTACTATACTGTGCATGGCACATCATCTCTGGGAAGAAATAATAGGTTTTCGCAATGTGCGTCAGTTTTGGTTACACCTACTGTTTCAATATATTTTCTGGGTAATGCCTTGCTTTTTATTTGTAAAGAAAAATAAATTAAAAAATAGTTGCCATTAGCTCTCAGTGCTATTTCAATATGATGGCAACATGTACATTAAAAATGCATAGGTAGATTAGCTATTTAACATTCAGTTGGAGTTCTGGCACAGTCTGAGGGCATGAACTGTGGCCAAGGATATATGGATTCTTAAAACTGTTTCCTGTGCTAAATCTCAGCATCAGCCTGTCCATAAGTAATGAGGAGAAGGATGATGTAAAATAATGGTATTGCTAAAATACTGTCACCTCTCCCTCCCCCACATTTTTTAAAGAAATATATTGCAAAAAATTCATAATGCACCTGGCCATATTTCTCATGTCTTTCTTTCTTCCTCATCCTGATGGAATCAGTGCTTTATATTACTCTTTAGATTCAAGAGATTATGGCAATCTTCTCTGTTTTTCCTTAGTTGAGCTGATTCTATGCAAAAGCTGTTTAAGATTCATGAGTGATTTTGCCTCTGCAAAGAACAGAAATGCAGCTGAGGAAAAAAAAAACAAAAGGAGAGGTTTCCAACATTCTAGTCTGACCATAGGATACTGATGCAAAATATGCACACGATTAACTTGAAATAAAACACAAAAATGTTTTCTTTCAAGACTGCCCCCATAAAAGGAGGTGTGCCTAGCTTACTGCATCCAAACTACTTGCATCCTCCCTCTTGTGCAGACTGATATTGCAAAGGCATACTCCTGCTTTACCGTGTCTCTGCAGAGCCATAAACTCCCAACAATTATCAAAGATTTTCCTCAATCTGGGAACCTTGAGGTCTGTGGTTTCTGTGGCCAGACCCCATTGCTTCAGACCAGTGTTATTTTCTCACACCAGAAGGCTTGCAGATGGGGCAAATCAGATTCTGTTGGTCATTCTTCTTGAGAAACTGGAGAGAGACAAATTCCCTCTCTGCCCACAGACCAGCTGCAGAAGCCATCGTGGCTGGTGCCTGTTGCATGAGTGCCTGAGCAACCCGCCAGACCATGACAAAGGGTGAACTTGGGCTTAGATAATTCCTAGGCTCCACAGCTGCCTGTAGTTCCCACTTCACACCTCTCAGTGGATGCAGGGATCATTTTAACTGAGTACTTTTAGGCTAATTGTCATAGATCTCACAGGAAGATAAGCAGAACTACCCTGTTTCCCCCAAAATAAGACACAGTTTTATGTTAAATTTTGCTCCAAAAGATGCTAACTTTTTTACATGTATAGCTGCCTGGATGCTATTTAAATTGACTTTTTAAATGAATTGTAACTAGGGCTTATTTTTGGAGTAGGGCTTATATTTTGAGCATCCTCAGAAATCCTGAAAAATCATTCTAGGGCTTATTTTTGGGGTAGGTCTTATTTTTGGGGAAACAGGGTAGTAACAGGTCCCTTGCTCCTGTTGTTTCTATCATGCTTGGAGATGCCAGTCAGAGCAGTACAACGTAGTGCAGTCCAGTGCAATGGCTTTGTGCCTCCCAATCCTCCAGACAACTAAGGAGACTCATGTGAATAATTTGCGTACCCTGGATCTGCTCAGGAGACCAGCACTCCAGGTGCTGAGTGATGTCAGCTCTTCCATACCGGGATCTGTTTGTCAAACGTATTTGCAAAAACCCCCTGTTTCCCTTCCTGGCTTTCCCAACCTGTTTCTGCAAGGTACTTGGAGCAGGAGGATGGTGTTGAACATGAGAAAGTCTGAAGAATTACCTTCAGGCTCATGTTTAGACACACGTGCTTCATTATTTTTTTGGATCAGGGCCTTAGCACCCTGCAGCCACCAAGTGAACAACCCTAATGTGAAGCCAGTGCCAACTTTGAGTGGCTAAGAAACAGAACTGGCACACTGTATTGATTTTATCTTCTTCATTAAGAAAGATGATTCAAACATCATTATTTCTTGAAAAGCATCCAGCCTGTGAAAAGATTCAGACACTGTTGATCAAGTTACCATGGATTTCTTTTGAGACACTGAAGCTATTAAGAGCAGAAGTGTTTTGTCTGAAATGCTCTACAGAAACCTACTGATAGAAACAATCACTTGCTAGTTGTTACCTTTCTTCTTTTGTACATGGGTAGAAGTTTACTATGTTCCTAATTACAGTGAATTAGATGAATTTGTCCTAGAAAATCAGGCTGTTCAGAGTGTGAACACTTTCTTGAAAGGAAAGAGCAAAAAAGACTTCAAACAATGAGTCCAGAAAAGGTTGTGGAGACGGGCAGCCATGAGTCATAAGGAGGGATACTTTGGGTGACCTTCGTACCTCTGCTTAATGTTTTTTTATTCTTGCACCAAGGAAGTCAGTAGCATTGTACACAGACAGCTGAACATCTTCAGTTGAAGATTTAATTTATTTGAGCTTATAAAGAACCATATAATTTTATATTATGGGGACAGAAGCCTTCAAGGCACTCTGGAACATGCGTGGTCTATTCACCACAAGAAGATGATTTCTGCTCTATAATCCCTCTCTAGAAATTTTTCAAGATGAAATCTGTAACACAACTGTGAACATAGATTATTTTTTTTTTCTACCAGAGGGACGGATCTGAAAAAAATGTATATGGCCTTTTGTTCTCATTTACAGAAAGGTCTTTTTACAAATTTTGGTAGAGTTGAGTGAAATGTGACCACAATCTAAGAAAGTGGGAAAAGAGGAGCAGCCACTCCCCAGCCTGTGGCTAAGAATATGCGTGGCATCCAGTACATGCTGTAAGCAGAGCTACAGCCCCATCACCCCTTCTCCATATAAATCTATCCCCAATGGAAGGAAAAAATTGTGCAAAAATAATGTTTACTTTCAACTTAAGGTCCCACACCATTGTAAAGGTAGTGGAAATAAGAATCAGTGTCTCTATACATGAAAGTGCTACTTGTTACCAGAAGGCTTTGCCCTGTCTTCCTCAGGGTTACAAGGAATAACTGTGCCTGGTAGCACAATTGCAGAATCTGTCTCTGAAGCTGTCTGAGGTTTCAAATTGTTTAAATCCTTCTCCAGTGTATGAGAAAAGTTAACACAAATAACTCGTCTTTAATTTTTAATCCAGAGAACACTGAAACTGAGAGAAGCCCAGATTTCGCTCACCTCTCTCAATGCAGCTAGCTCTGGGGCAAGATACAGTCACTTTTTAACAGCCTCTATCACAACCACATAATTGGCTGGGGCAGGACAGGAGGTGATCGAAAATGTAAGACAAGCTCCTTGGTGGATGCTCCCTCCTCCTCTGTGTGCTGGCAAAGAATCTATAAGTTCACTGCAATTCCTTGGGAATCAAACAGCTGCAGAGGACAAGCTGTGAAGGAGAAAGGTGTGACGTCACTGTACCTCACAAAGGAGACTTTGAAATTCATGATTTAAGCTCTTATGTTCCTGCTGGGACTCGGGGAGGATTATGACCTGTCCTCACTGAGAGCAAGGTGACTTCAGTTAATCCTTTCTTGATTTCTCATGGACTACACTCCCTCCCACACCCCAGCTCTCCCACCTGATCTGCTGGTTTGGGATTCCCAACTTCTCTGCAGCTGAGCTTCACTCGAGGAGAAAGTTGCTGGGATGTTTCATGTATCACTAGGCAAAGCTTCCCAAAGATGGGGGTGAGGAGATTGGGCTGTGTCTCGCATGGGTGCTTACTGTTTTGTCATGCCACCATTTTGACACATTAGTATTATTAGCAACCACCACACGGCAGCATCTTCAAACAGCTGGGGTTGGGCAAAAGGGGGAAAGTCAGGCTGAATCATCTCCTAAGTGAGAAGGGCTACAAGATTTGCTGTTCAGAGTCACTGACTGAAAGATGTGTTGCAAGTGCAAATGCTGCATCCCCAAGCATAGTGCCACCAGTGCTTTATGGGACCAGTCAAGCTTTCTGGGTTATGTGGTCCAACCAGGTAATGCTGCCACATTTATCATCGGGGTTTCCTCACCACATGTCAGGAGCTAGAAACTCCCTGGCTGCATCACAGCTGCTAATTGTGAATCTCGAAGGCAGCGAATCCACTTCTTTCTGGACTGATTGTGCTAAGCAATGATACTTGACTAGCAATGTTTGTCTCAATCCCTGAAAAATATTAAATAAACAAGGATCTCAAAGGTCACTGGTAGAGAATTCACAGGCAGAGGAATACAATATGTGCTCCAGGTACTATGGAGAGATGGCAGCCATACTTGAACAGTGTTTTTCCATTCATGGCAGGTGAGATACCTCAGAACATGGGAGAATCTGGAAAATCAGATATACAGCATCGCATGAGATCAGAAGGTTCAACCTATGGGAGTGAACAGTGCATATAGTCCAACTTTTTTTTTTTCCCCTTATGTCTTTCACCAGCACCACGAAAGGATTAATTCGGTCTGAACTGGTACTTTACCTTTGTTCTGCACCTGAGTTTCTTTGTTCTCTTCATCAGCTCCCAGGCTGCTGCCCACTGGCCATTCATCCTTTCCTTACTGCCCAAAGACTGGTGCCTATCGGGGCTACAGTCAGCACTGCCACCTCCTATTTAAACCAATTAAATTAACCTGGATGAATTTACTTGTCACAAACAAAGGAATGCTGACACAAACTGCTGTGCAGGCTGGTTCAAAAGGGTGCTTAGCACTAGGGGAGGTAAGGGGTGGGAAGCGGAGGACAGGGGGTGCCACAGATGAGCAGCTACAGTAGGAACATCCAGCAGCACAGGTGGATCTGAAGGAGGATGTTTGTCCACAGCCTCTGAAAGCAATTAGACTGGAGCCTTGGGTGGTCTGGTACATCTGAGAATAAGTGCTACTTATTTTGTTAACTAAATAGGGATTTTGATGTTTGTCCTTATTTCTAGATTGTAATATTCATGGGCTTGTGTGTACTGTGCAAGTGTTGAAGATTTGGCTGCTTTAATTACTGGTAGCAGCCCCTCCATTAAATGCTGTGTATTACATGAGAGGATTATGATGCTGATTTCTAAGGTGAAGTAGGGGGAAGGTTAGTTCTGCTGCAGATTCCATCAGTCCACGGGGTGCCTTTTATTCCAAATCAGGCTGTTTAAACTCAAGATGAAAAAAATATTCTGAAGAATTAATTTTTGGAATGTGCTTTTTTTCTGGTTTCTGCATTATCCTTGCTTCCCTAAGGTGCCTTGTGACTGCTGAATTCAAGAATATGCATGTCAGAGCATCCTGGGACTGTGTGAAGCTCAGTAGCCTAAGATAGTGGTCCTTCAAACACTTCTGTACCATTGAACTGTACTATGATGAATTGCTTCTTCACTATCTATGATACCTGAGTTCGTAGTCCCTTCACCAGGTTCGTGATTTTTTTTGTATTTTTTCTTTTTATATTATTTCCTTCAGGGAAATTCAAACATTTGGAAAATACTGCTTAGAACTGGAGAACATTAATTTGGTTGTCTTTTAGAAAGTAATAATTTACCAAAATCAAAGTATTTCTTTTAGGATGCATCAATTTAGTCTACATCACTTTGTGTGAAATTATCTCAGTCAGCACAATGGAAACATTTTGGTTAAGCATTATCAAAAGAGCTTTTAGCTCTAATCTGATAGCTAAGTTACAGCACTTTGGCTTTTAATATTGTAAGTTCATCTCATCTTGCCATACAAAATTGAAATGATATGGCCAAAATGGCACTATTTATATATAAATATTTTCTTCTCCCAGTTTACCTGCAGCTGTGGTTACACTGTCCAAGATGGATCTGGACACACTTTTTGCAGGAGGGAACACATAAAATAACTGCTCCGGCTGAACATCCTGCCTCTGTTTTGAATTCTGATGTCATACTCTGACCAACGGATCACATCTGAGATATACAGAACCAAGATAGTTGCAGGTTCCTTAATACCCTTGAAAAGGGGATATTAATTTCCTGTTGGTCAATGCAAACATCTCTCCTGTTTCTCCAAAGCTGCCCTCTATGATATTTTCAGTGTGATGTCTGGTCCCACCAAGATCCAGTTCTTCCACAGCTTCAGGCATGGTGAAGCGGGCAGCCTTTACTCATCCCTGCAGGCACTCATGGGAAGCTTTATTGGAAAAAGTGAAGGCAGTCCATTCTTTACCAGTGGTTAAGCAGTCTCCTTACAGCTTGGAGCAAGACTTGCTGGAGGTCTGTGGAGAGCTCAGCCTTGCACAAAAACCTGTCTTCCCACTGCCTGCAATGCCTGATGACCATTTCTGTCTTACCCCAAACACAAGACCGAAGGTCCAATGCTATAAATCCCTTGTAAAATTAAAAATGGGCAATATTATCTATAATTGTAACATTCTGGGCCATTTTTATAATTTACAATGCAGTAATGGTAAATGATTTGATTGTGTAGCACCTCTTTGCCCCTCACAGCAAGCACATAACACTTATTAGCTTCAATAGTAGTTATGTGTGCATAACTATGCAAGAAATGAATATACCCCTTTGATTACAATAAGGTTATAAGCAGCAGGAGTCCATTATGATTAGTAGTAAAACAAGGCATTTTTCATAAATCATAAATGTTACTTCATAATTTCCATTTCTGCTTATCCTTTTTCTCTATGTGTGACTGCAAAGTAATATTTTGTCCTAATTCAGGCACTTTGCAATTGTCCCAAAAAGCTGTTATTGCTTATAACTCAAAATGAATTTGCCGAATCTTTCTTTTTTTAATTTCCAAAGGATCAATTATACCAACAAGAAAGTAAAAAAAAAAAAAAAAAAAATTAGAACAACAAATGTATTAAAATCACTCAATAATATTTGCCTGAATTGATCTTCTGCTTCTCTACCCTAGGGCTAGATGACTTGAATGTCACTTTGCATCCTTGCAAGTCTGACACATCCCGAAATCTTCATACTCCCAAATGTCAACAGAGGAGCCACTAATATCGCCTTAGCCACTCCAAAGCAGTACAAGGTCTAGCAGGGAGGAAGAAAATGCAACTGTACTGTTACGGCTACTACCACAGTATCTGCCTAAGGTGGTACAGTGTGACATTTTTTCTTTGGGTTGTGAAGCTCTGTTCTGAAAAGGTATTTTCCTGCTGTCCTGTCACCTAGCAGTGGTTCTAGGAGGCCACGGTTTGTGTAACTGTCCTAGTTTTGTTAAAAAACAAGTTTCTCTTTTAGTGAATTTGCCTGTCAGCTAAAGCCTTCATATTAGCTGCATTTTCCTGGAGAAACAGATACATGTTTTGGTAAACCTACCAATGGAACGCAAAGTTATTGATAAGCACGGATGGACATCTCGCGAGAGGGGCAACGAGAAACTGGTGACCGAGAAACTGGTGACCAAGAATCTGACCAACTGTGTATAACATTCCATTCACGTGAATACTCCCAAAAGTGGGAGATCACAAGGATCTCATCCCTTTTTCCTTCTTTTTCGTCCTTTTTGCTTATGGCCGACAGTAGGAGAGGACCTTGCTAGTTGTCCCTGTGAACTGAGGCCTAGTGACAGACTGAATCCAGCTCCAGTTGGCTGCAGAGTCCAATCCAGGACTTTGGGTGCCAGCTCTGCAGTTGCTGAGACTTTCAAGATTGGTTTTGTGTATTTTGTATTATTTTCTCTATTCTTATTTGTAGCATTAGTAAAACATTTTTAATTTTTCCAACTCTCTTCTCTCTGTCCTTCTTTTCCTCCCAATCACCTGTCCTTAGTGGGAAGGGGAGAGAGGGAGGGTCAAAAGGGGGTAAGGAGGTGGGGGAGGAGGTTAACAATACATCTGCCAGGGTTTTATTGTCACCCCGCGATCTAAACCCTCGACAGTAACATAAGTGAGGGATGCAGGGATGCAGCTCTCGTGCAGGCAGGTTGTGAGATCCCTGGTACCCATGAAAGCTTTGACACAGCATTGGAAGAAAGATGCAATGGTTCTGAGGTGAGGGTGGGACTGGGGATTTCTCTTTAGATATGAGTGTGCATCCATGGCTGTTGGAGGCAGGACGGTGGGCTGGGCAGACTGTAGCTCTGCTGTGTCAACTCCTCTATTTCACACATCTCTGCATGAAATCGAATTCAGGCCAGTGCATATGCTGTGCAAATGTCCAAGAATTACATCATTCTTTGACATTACAGAAGACATTTATGCTGAGAGAACAGGGAATCAAAAATCAACAGAGAAAATCTTTGCACTTCAGGTGGGGTTACATATCTCAACAAAGACGGTAGCATTTCTCTCCTGACGTGCAATGCAAATGAAGGCAAGTTGTGATTTTTAGGAGCAGATTTAAAATTATATCCTCTGGTACTGTGTACTGATCAGTCATTAGAAAGGACTGTTAAGCTTGTTGCCATTTCTGTTGTTTTTCCATAGCTGCTTTGGTCCTGGCTGAGAAACTTTATCTGGCAGAAGCTGGAGCTTGTGTGTGGTTCTGGAATGTGGCCATCCCGTGTTTGCAAAAGACCAAGCTTTCCTATGGAGCAGATCTGCTGCCACAAGGAATCACGCTGTACCTTCCATTAAAAATTAAAAAGGAATTCCTACAAAATGCAGTATGGGTTCATAGGAAGTACCCTGTTTCCCTGAAAATAAGACAGGGTCTTATACTGATTTTTGCTCCAAAACGTATTACTTTTTTACTGGTATAGCTGCCTGGACACTATTTAAATTGACTTTTAAAATGAACTGTAACTAGAGCTTATTTTTGGAGTAGGGCTTACATTTCAAGCATCCTCAAAAATCCTGAAAAATCATGCTAGGGCTTATTTTCGGGGTAGGTCTTATTTTTGGGGAAACAGTGTTGCAGGCACAACATGAACTTGAAATAAGGGAGCTATCATGACCAGAGGGCTAAAAGCCATGTTGAGCTACATGTATACAGACATACAGATGTAACCTCAGCATCCCACAGTGAGCAAAATCTTGCTGTGATTAACTGTGGCGGGGACATGTGTAACCAACGTATCTGTCCACGTATTGCTGCTGTTTTGCAGTATTTATCATATCAGCCCAAGTGCTCTCTGTAAGACTGACCACTTCCTATTCAGTTGGTAGGCAGCTTTCCACTGACTTCAGCAGGCATTAATTAAGTCTTGTGAGGAAAGTAAATAATTAGCTGTAACACTGCAGCATGGAAAAAAAATATAATTCAATTTGAGCACTACCCAGATGGAGCTTGCTGTGAGGATGAATATTTGCTTTCTGTGGTGGTGGGGGCTTCTTTCTGAGAGGTGGAATGGTAGCTTTCCTTCTGGAGTTTAAGGCACTGGATTTTTGCTTTGGTGTTAGAGTTCATTTTCTGAAGAAGCTTTTGCTACAAAACAGAAACCTGTCCCCAAGTTGGAGAATATGGTTTATGATGATGGGGTCTCTTGTTTAGTGTAGGAAAAAGCACGAGAAACTCCTTTACATTTATCACTTTAAAATTCTTGCAAGATTATAGCAGAATGATCCCACTGTAAAAGCAAGTAAGCCAATACCTTATCAGTTCTTCCAGCACCTGCGAACACTAATACCTTTATGCTTCTTGTGCTTCAGAAGTGAATAGAAGAAACACCTTGAATTTTTATCATTTTTTGGTTAGTTTTTCCTTCCTAGCAGCCTTAAAAGCCTAGAATCAACCTACCAGATGCAAAATGTTATGTTATTTCTACATTTATAAAACCATATTACCAGGTATTAAAGTGACAAGTGTATATTTAAGATGGGAAAATGGTTTTCATTATAAAACTGTATTTTCCAATAGTTGTAGCTTGTGAAACATCCATCTCCTAGGCTAAAATTTGCCATGCTTAGTGGATAGTTTTGAAAAGTTTACACAGGAAGTATTCAGACTGTTTTCAAATGAGTATGAGAAGCAGAATATATTTCTCCTGTTGTATTTTGTGACCCTTTTCAACAGCTCTTATGGGCAAAATGACTGACAGTTGAAAATTGTGATTTGCCATGGAAATAGCTATAACTAAGTTGTAATGCCCAGCCTTATTGTGAAATAATTTGATTTTTATTTAACTGAGAAATGAAGGTTTGAAAATTCCATACCAACCATGCACTGTAAGCACTTCCCCCCCCTCCCCACCCCCTGCCCCTTTCCCTGATTTGGCCTTTCAACCCTAATCTTGGAAAGATTTACACAAGTGCTTAGCTTTTCTTGCTCTTGTTCCCTTGGCTCCAACAGAATGACCACAATGCATACAGCCTGTGTGGGGAGCAGGTCTTTATAAAATAGGGTTACATGCTTATTTTTTTTATTACTGACATAAACTGTAGCTAATCTCAATGCACAACGACCTGATTATATTTCAAATGCTTTCACAACTTAAAACAGATTTGAAGGACCCAAACTCCCAGCAAAAGAAGCACTCTTCTTAGGGTGTACATACTTCTCTCCTCTTGCTGGGATCTATAGGAAATATACACAGGGCAGGGAAGAAAAATACTCCTGAATGTTATTCTGATCTTTTTCTTTGTGATGGGACTTCATATCTTCCTGTAATATATGGCGTCTGTTTGCTGCACTCTGAACAAGGGTGCAATCTAAAATGCGGGAGCTGGAAAGCTGTAGTTCAGGTTGCAGGTTGGCTTCACGAAGCAGCCATCCCTCTCCTTGTTTCTGAAGAAGAACTTGGCAGTTGATCAAGAGATGAACATTTGCAATTCCTAGGCTGAAGCTGGAACAGTGAGCTTTTGGCAAGCCTGGTTAAAACACTAATGAAAAGAGGTCCCATCCAACAGCTATTAAAGGTGACAGGGAAACTGCTTACTGCAGGAAAAAGCTTGGGAAACTTTCTACTGGGCATTGCTTTCCAGTCTCTGAGAAACTCTTGCAGGCACCTACAAGAGGAGGTGGACACAAGAGACAATACGTTAGCAACAGACATTGAAAGGTAGGTGTTAGGCAAGGATTTGCTTAACAGAGCACAGCTGAAGAGCTTAGTACATATTTTTCAGAACAGCTTTAGAAGCAGGTATCAGAGCGTCTATCAGAGCACTGCCACTCACTCAGGGAATCTGAGCAAAGGAAAAGCATGTATGGTTTCCATACATGCTCTGTCTTCTGCTGTTGTATGTCGCTTCCCGTAACAAAGATAGACTTGCCTAGAGGCATCAGAGCCAGCCACTTGCCATCTGGGCATCTCCACAATGCAGCAGCACACTGCGATGCAAGCTCCAGTTTGAAGGCATTTGAGTCATATTAATGTGACCAAGCTAATAAGCTCTGCCTCAGGAAACTGTTACTTAATGTTTCAACAACTGTTTAGGGTAAAATGCCAAACCCAGATATTATCCCTACCCAGGCAAATGCTCTGATCAGTGGAGTAGAGAGCAACAGTCCCTTGTGTGTTCTTGCTGTCTGATCTGATGACAGACCATTCCTACCTGCCTTGTGGCTCATATTGGATGAGGGTTGGGAAAGCCTAGAAGATGGGCAGGTTGTTAAGCAACTCAAATGTTGAGGAAGGTAGATATCACAGAATGGTTATAATCACAGAATGTTTAGGGTTGGAAGGGACCTCTGGAGATCATCTAGTCCAACCCACTCAGCCAACTTGCTGAGAGTGCACTCAGTCTCTTCATCCAGGTCACTGATGAACAGGTTGAACAGGACTGGACCTAATACTGACCCCTGGGGAACCCCACAAACTATAGGCCTCTGACCAGACTCTGCATCATTGATCACAGTCATCTGAGCTCTGCCATGCAGCCAGTTCATGACCCATCTTACTGTGCATTCATCCAGCCCGCACTTCTGCACATGAGTATGTCTTTACTAGGCAGGGAAGTAAACTTAGGTTTTCCACCAGAAAGAGAATGCCTCAAACCTACCACTGGATAAGGGCAAACCTTCTACTCTCCATCCTTGCAAAGAGGGAATGGGAACATCTCCCTGTAGTGCTGGGTAGAGCACTTCTACTCACTCAAAAGACGGGAAACCCCAAGTGATAAGCCCTGGTAAGCTACGTGCTCACTACATTGGTCAGTGCCAGATTCAGGCTGTTCTGACATAGCCACCCCATCTTCTTATGAGCCATAGGGTTTGTGGGCCCTTACCACAGGTTTTGGATGCCAGTCTGAGGATACCAGCCCAAAAATTTGGTTCTGCAGCTGCTATGACCTCTCCCAGTTCTGGCCTGCAGGGACACCAGATCTCCATGGCAGAGCTGAGCATGGAGAGCCATGTGTTAGCTATCCCATCCCTGACTCACATCACAGCTCCTAGGAAGGCAAGGAGGAAGGGAGATAGGCGAAGATCTGAGAAGATGGAGTAGGTGTATGATAGGACCAAGACGGGCACAAATAAGACACATTTTTCATGATTTGCAAATGGCCGTTTGTGATCCATCTCTCAGCACTTAAGTGGAAGGAAAAAAGTGGTTGCATTACAGCATGTTGGGTCTCAGCTTGCAGTGGGGGCGAGTATCAAACTGATTGCTCCTTATTACAGGCAGTCAGGGGGCTCATGGGTAACAAAACCAGCTTCTCTAAACAAAGAGGCAATGGTGTATTGCACACATATCATCTTATCCAGGGGCTATGATGACTCAAGCTTCCTTTCTTGCAGCTGATGGCATCATTAGAAGGTTTCTGCTCTGAATTAGAACAGGAACCCTTGAAGGAATAATAGCTTCATGATTCATAGCCTCCCATTATTTATTTGCTCTATAAATTTCTTAATCCCATGGTAGACAGATGAGGCTGGGTGTACTGTAGGGGCCATGAACAAATGTTAAAGCCTGGGATGGTGGAATGGCAGGGGTTCAGGCATGAACACATGGGGGATTGACTCCTTGGGGTAAACTTTAAGCAGGGCGACAGCTTTGTTTAGTGCTGGGGAACTTATTACATGCACCTCTTACTGGTGGACATTTCCCACCAACTTTAAGAATGGTGAGATGAGTTGGCCTCACTCCCCTAGAATTTAATCACTCATAGCTCCTCTAATATTTCCTAGGCTTAGTGGGTTGTAGAAAACTGTCATTAAACATGCAAAAGCAACACTGACGTCTACTCTGCAAGGAGGGAGAGAACATATGGAGTGAGCCCACACTTCGTGCACGGCAGCACTTCAGAGACTGGATTAGCATCTCTTTTTTCAGTTGCTAGCCTGGCTTGGAAGGTTTGTTAATTGACTAGCATTGTTAGCATGATGAAAACATCAGTGTGTTGTCCTGGATGCGGCTGCAAGCATGATCCTGATTTAATTTTATAACTTCTAATGACTGATTTGTAGTAACTTTCAGTAGATTATCACCAATATTTGGCTGCTGACATCACAAGTGAGATCACACCTGTTACCAAGATGGTTCGATGATTCTTTTTTGGTATCTCTCAGTTTTTCATCACGACAGCCTTCCCTTGCTCCCCACCAATGCTCAGTGATTGAGAGATAAAGAGTGTTTGGTTTTGTGGCCTTACTCCATGCCATATAATGGCAGTCAAGAGGTAAATATAATATACAAAGTCTCCAGAAATAATAGATTTTTTTCACTGGAAATTCAGTGAAAATTTATAATAGAATTCACAGCTATAAATGCTTCTAGGGATGCCATTCTGAGCAAAATGGGAGTACCTTTCTTTAACCCTGGCCCTTCTATGTTTCCAGTTTGATATTTCCTATTTGAAGTGAGAATGCAAACAGTAAAGAATGATTGTCTGCTAGAGGGAATTACTGCAATGAGTATTTTGGAATTGGAGCTTAAGGCCCATTTTGCACTATAAATGGAAAAAGATGGAAGGGGAAAAAAGTCAGTTGTAATTGGCTCATGGATTTTGCAGTTTCTTAGCTCTCTTTTCCCCGCTCTCCTTATAAATATATACATACATGCATTTATATTTAATGTACTGAATTACTGCTCCTCCATGGTTCGCCTTACCCCTCCCAAGTCTAGAGGGAAAAAAAAGAGTTGTAAGCTCAGGCATCTTGATGTTAGGCAAGACACAGGAGAATCTCAGGCTTGCACCTAAACTCTCCAGTTGCAACGTCTTGCATAGCTCTTCCTGGAACAATGGAAATGATGCAGGTACAGTGACAGCACTTTTGGAGGGAGCTCTGGAACCGTGTTTGATGTTAGATTTAAGTTGGAGTTGGGTGGGTTCATCTGCACCTATAAGCTGCACTCGTCATCTGTTTAATTCCCTTATTCAGCACTCATTTTCAGGGTGCAAGAAATTAGTGTTATTTCTTTGACTGCTAACCTAGAAACTCAGGGTCAAGTTCTTTGTAGAATTTCATATTGAATCCATTACTGCAGTCTCCAAGCACTTTTTCATGTGAAAAAAATGGCCCTAAATCCCACGTGGAGTTCATGTGGCCTCCGGCAGTTTCCTTTTTTGGGGTCAGCACTCTGCATGCATGGCTGCTCTCTTTGGAAGGAATGAGGGCATGAGTTGGAATAAAGGTTGTTGCATTGTTAGTGTCAGTCATGGCAGTAAAGTTGTCTCCAAGGAAAGCCTAGTGACATCCTTCAGAGACTCCCATGCTTGGGAGTGTGCTTGCTCCCCTGCTTGAATAATTTCCACAGAGGATTCCCTTTGATCAGAGCTGTGTTGTTGTCAGTTCTCAGAGACATTGCTTCAGAGGAGCCCAGCTGTCAATAGGGGTCACAGACTGAAATTTGGTCCTTCATGGAGCAGGGATTCAATACTTCGTCTTTGAAAAATGAGACTTTGAATGGATGTCAGAGGCTATCTGCGGCCAGGGAAGGGACCCGAGCAGAAGCTTTGCATGCGTGTGACAGCTTCAGCCCTTCAGAAGGCAACATTTTGTACCAGCTGGAATTGAATGGCAACCTTAATCTGTGGTCTAGATATGTTTGCTTCTAATAATCTATGCCAATGCTGATAAATGCATAGTTATGTTAACCATGTCTCACCCTGGGAGGAAGAGATAAAGTTGCCTTGCAAGCTGAAGATGAAAAAAAGCATTTTTAGAAATTAATGTGAGTTGGTTGCCCAGGCTTACTGAGGATCCTGGTGGGACTCTGAAGCTTTGCACCATTCTGGACAAATGGGCTTCACCAATGGAGCTACCCTCAAAGCACATTTGGCCCTGAAATGCCAGCAGTCGGGTCATTGTATTAAAAAAGCCGTATCAATTCAGTGAAACCTTCTGTCTCCAGACTGGCACAGACTCTGCAGGTTACAAATGCTCCAACTGTGGCATTGAATACATTTCTGGAGAAGCCGTGTGTGTAGGTTGGATATAAAAAGGGGAAAAACTACTTCGCTAAATAAAGAATGGGAGTGGTGGCGACACTGACTCCTGTGCCTTGGGTCAGACTGCTGGAGTGGGAAGGGGGGGCAAAGCAGAGACAGAGCAGACACTTCCCTAAGGCCAAATGCTGTAAGGTGTGTGGTACCACCAGTGGAACTCTGACCGGAAAGCCCTTTCTGGATCTATGTGTCCCTCAGAGGGTAGCTGCCACTGCAGAAAGGACGGTCTCATGATGGGTGGCCTGTAAGTGGGAGCAGATAGTGACAGGTTAGATCCTGGAGCTTCTTGCTCTGATTCCTTCTACTCTTTAGTAGCACAGACAGCTTTTGTAGGGATACATGCAAAGAAATAGAGCAGGCTGTATGAAGCAAAGTGGAGAGGCATTATAATATGGTGTGGGGAAAATAGGGGCAGATGTCCAGGTCACAGAGAGGATGGAGATCAGGAGCAGCAACAGGCTGGACATTCAAGCCTTCATCCAAGCACTGGCCATGGAAGAAGCAGCAGAAAAAGTGGCAAGCTTAAGGTGAGAAAGTGGTGGTGTTGGTGTGGCGTCGAGAGTCTCCGTGCAGAAGAGATGCTGAGGAATAGTGGTGTGAGAGAAGAGTCCAAAACTGCTCTGGTGCAACACAGGCTGTAGGTTTTCACTGGGAGTGTCCTTATTGAGTCTGGCATCTCGTACTGAAAGCAGGTCTTAGAGAAAGCCATTCAACCTGACTACAGAGATGGAGAACTCACCATTTCCCTGGGTATTTTGTTCCAGTGATTAATCATCTGTGCTCCTATGAAGTTGTGCCCCATTGCTACATTGGATTTGCTGGGCTTCACCTTCTGGTAATTAGTTCTTGTTATGTGTCTCTCTGCTAGATTAAAGATCCCTTTTGTAGCCGGTATTTTCTCCCCATGTGGGTAATTATACTCTGTAGCCAGACCGCTTCTCAATCTTATTTTTGATTAACAAAACCAGATTGAACTCCTTAAGTCTTTCCCTGAAAGGCAGCAGGCTCTTTTGTTCTTTCCCCACCCCCTGTCTTTGAATTACATTTTGTTACGCTCCTCTCCCTCCTGCCCAGTTTTGAGATACCTTTCTATAAAACAGGTAATTCAGTGTTCTTCTGTCTGCAATGCTCTTAGTGTGTTAGCAACCATGCTAGAACTTTTAATTTTAGTATTTTTATAATAAATGGTACGCCTTTTTTTTTTTTTTTTTTAACAAACAAACAAAATAAATACAAAAAAATCACACCAAACAACTCTCTGGACTCCAAACTCCTGCAGATACTCAGATATCACCAATTACCTGCTCCAGACTGGATTCTGTTTTCTTCTGAGCTCTTGTTGGTGTGGGGCAGAGCTGACTTGAAAGCTGCTGTGCCATCAGGCAAGGACTTGCTGCAGCATATGGCACCCTGCTCCTCAGTGCCTCGAGGGCTCAGCAAGGGGCATGGGGCTGCCTGCTTCACCTGGAGTGAGTGTGAGCTCTGCATTTCACAGAATCACAGAATGGTTGGGGTTGGAAGGGACCTCTGGAGATCATCTAGTCCAACTCCCTTGCTAAAGCAGGTTCACCTAGAGTAGATAGCACAGGAATGTGTCCAGGTGGATTTTGAATGTCTCCAGAGGAGACTTCACAGCTTCTCTGGGCAGCCTGTTCGAGGGCTCTGGCACCCTCAAAGTAAAGAAGTTTCTCCTCATATTGAGATAGAACCTCCTGTGTTTCAGTCTATGCCTGTTGTCCCCCATCCTGTCATTGGGTACCACTGAAAAAAAATTCCTTCCCCAGGAGAAAAAAATATTCTCCCCAGGGAGAGGCAAGGGCTTCCACATGCAGAACATACATCTGCTTCAGGTCTCCTAGTTTGTTACCTGTGCACAGGAGATAAAGCCTTTTCAATACATTATTCCCTCTTCCTTTCCAGTTACACCCCAAAACTGCATTAGCTCTGTTGGCCCCAAACACCTCAAGTTCAGCTCTCTGTCTGCTATGAATCTTACTGCTTTTGGAGGTTTGTTCTTCATCTGACACAGACTTTGTATGCTTCACAGACAAATGGGTCCAGTTCTTTTAGTGTTTGTTTTTGTTTATAATAGTCCAGAAAACCAGATTATTATTTTCTTAACTTTCAATAATTTATCCTTCAGGTTGTGATATGGAATTATTCAAGCATCAGACATAAATTAAGTTTACTCCACAATATTAGCCAGAGTAGTTTGAACACATTGACTGTTTTCTATTCCAGATTCATTTGTTATATGTGAGATGTCATCTTACAGCTTTTGTTAATACATGACCTTCAAACATAGAAGTTGTCTAAGTGCAGATGAGATGCTGTTGCAGACACATCATTATTTTTTGGGATATCTTACCTTCAGAGCACTGGATTTCAAGACTTTAATGTTGTACTAAGCCAAAAGGCTTATGCTAAAGTATGAAAATACAGTCATCCCAGTGAATGTCCTGCAGGTAAACCTAATCTACAGCAGCAATCACCTAATCCTGATATAATTAAAGACAGACAGACAGGAAGATAGTCAGAGGGAGAAAAATATTCTGCCTAACAGATCTTTTGTTGATGACATGTGCTAAGGGAAACATAAGAATAAACAGATTTAGGCATGGTTAGGAGTTTAGATCACATATTATTTCTTCCTGTTTATAACACAAAAGGAAGGGCTCTTTCTGCCAGGCTTGTCTGATTGCTTGTGATGAGATTTGGAGGGATGCCTTTAGAACAAATGGAGGTTTTTTCTCTTCAGTGATCCCCATCTGGGTGCCTCAACTGGGCATCAGTGAAATGTGACACAAAGCTCCCTTGATCACAGAGCAAGCTTCTGAAGGAGGGCAAGATGAACAGTTTTGAGACAGGGCAGGGGAGATACTTCTGCGTTAAGGAAAAAAAGCCATTCTATACTGTACACCAAACATTCCATATATGCCATAAAGCCCATCAGGAGCTGCGGTTGTTTGTGTCAATGTGATGACCTGTCACTCAGGGCACGTCTCCACAGAGGTAGCCCTGCTGAGAGGTGAGGGGTATGAGCCATGACTGGGCTGAGGCAGATGGGCACAGCTGGAGGTGGCACTTTGTCCTAAGAGAGGCCCAAGCAGAATTACTCCCCCTCTGTACAGACGGCGATCTAACACACAGATGGCAGTACCCAAAAAAACCCAAATAATCGCACATAAAAAATTTATGGTCTAGCACGGCCTTGGACATGGATCTTCCAAGTCCCACACAGGGGCTGCTGGAGTGATGGGAGGAGGGTGGTGAGAGTGGGGAGAGAGGACTGTCAGGAGAAGGTGGATGTCTTGAACTGACCCCAGGGGACAAAACGAAGCCAGCAGTCGGAAGGGACTGAGGACACACTGACCACAGCGGTGCTGTGCTTAATCAGCTTAGATGTATGTTCCCTTTTGTGCAAGCCAGTACCAGGGTATTTGACACTCATATGCTCTAACCCGCCAGCCTCACAAACACTTTTACAACCACAATCAACTCCCCTAGGCTATCAGACACAGTTGTCCAGAATAATCAGTGGACAGGGAAAGAAAGAGAAAGAAAAGAAAACAAAGTAAAGAAAGGAAATGAGAAAGCTCTTTGATCAAAGCCTTCTATGGATAGGATTTATTATTATTATTCTAATACCTTTTACCACAGTGGTGGGCCTTTCTCAGGCAGGAGATGCCAGCTGGAACAAAACAGGTGCAAAGCTGGTTCACTTTACAATGTGGATTCTTGCCTAATAGGGGTTGAACTCTGGTCATCAAATGCATTTCAATTAGGGTCTCAGGTTTGTCTATGAAATATCAGACAGCTCTGTGATCCAGCCAGCTATGCCCATCTTCCAGGTAAAACCTTTTACTCCATCTGTGAGTCCAAGGAGGATGTGCCAGGACCCAGTCTCTTTCTTTAGGTAATGTATTGATCCCATAGGAAGCAGATTTGGGGAGGAAAGTACAAACACCATAAGGTTTCTGCAGAATGGCTTTCATAGGGGAGCACAACCACCCTTATCTCCCCAAACATCTCCTTCTAACAGCGGGAGCATTTCCATGATTTACTCTAGTGAGATGAGAAGTAAGGTTGAGTTTTCAGGGTCCTCTCCAAAGACCATGGCTGATCATCACCAGCTTTCTTGGGGTCTAAAGGAGGTCATCACTAAGGTGGATTCCTGGAAACCGAGTCAGATTTGGCCAGCACAAGCTACCTCATCACAGGGGGAAGATTATAATTAATACTGCTTCTGCTGGAGTCTGCTGGCAGGAGGGACACCATTGCTTCAGCAATTTTCCAACAGGCAGGAAGGAGGTTGTCAGCTATACCAACATCAGGCATGAAGCAGCAAAATCCAGGACACAGGGAAATGGCAGCTGGGTTTTGTGGGGTCTAAGAGAGAAGAAGCATTTTATTCAGAAACATTCAAGTGACCCCACAGAGCAAAGGGCAAGACCCTCAGCCAACAAGCTGGTGGGGTGCCAGCATTGATATCAGCAAAACAAATTATCATCAGCCAACCTTACCTCCCTATCTGCATTATCTTTCCTTAGCTGAGTGACACCTTCCCATCAAATGAGGGCAGGAGAGAGAGGAGGGCAGAATCAGCCAGGGCTGCAAACTGCACCTGCCTCAGACCTTCCAAGCTAAGATGGTACTGCTCCTTCTGGATAGAAAAGGGTATTCGCATTTTGCAAATAATTTTAAATAGCTTTCCTTAAGTCATGGAGCAAACTCTGGCCACAGCTGACATAAGCAGTAGCATCCACTCACCTTTAACTGCACACGTTAACCATTATTATTAAATAATACGATTAAGGGAAAACCTAGATGCCCTGGCTGTGACAGGAAATCTTCTATGTTACATTGTCTGTTAAGTTTATGACAAGAGCTATAATCATTTTAGGGCTAAGTAGATGAGATGGAAAAAGGATATATTCTTATTAGGAGCTAGCTAAGGAATGTCCTGCCTAAACCCAGTTTTTGCATAACTGAAATTTTGCCATGAGAAATTTCAAGTTTGACAACAAATTCCAATTTTCCATGGAGAAAATGCAAATGACAGCTTTAGAGCTGCCTGCCTGGCAGGCATTTGTCAACTTTGTTTTCTGTCTTCAGGGAGGCAGTGGAATCAACAAGAACTGTTTTGACAGGCAGAAAGTCAGCAAGACAAACAATAAAATAATAAATTCTGTTTTAACTTTTCTGAAGGCTGTATGTATGAGGGATTTCTACTTAGAGTTTCACTTTTATGGAATGCATTCGTATTTAATTCCTCCCTTCCAAGTATTTGTGGAGCACAACAGTGCCAATCTTTGTGTATGGTGCAACAAGTGAAGAACTGAGGCACAGAAGAGACTGCAAGCCAGAATTGCCCAAGTGACCCTATCTGCTGAGCCTGACCCACATTTATGGAAGAGTTTTTGAGCTTTTACCTGAATGTCAAAATAGCCAACCACATGTTAAAATACAAAAAATCACAAAATAATAGATTAATTCAGATCAGAAGGGATACTTCTGGGTCACCTTGTCCAAACCTCTGCTAAAAGCAGGACCAACTACCAAATTAGATAAAGTTTCTCAGGACCTCATATTTGAAAATCTTCTAGATTGCAAAGCCCCTCTGGGCTGCTCTTGCAGTGCTTTAATCACACTTATGGTGAAAAATATTCCTTATCAAATTGAAATTTCTGTTGTTGCAAATTGTGACCTATGTCTTGTCCTTTTGCTATACACATCCTTTAGTAGCAGTAGCAGTAGTAGAGATGAGTTAGATCCTCTCAGCTTTACCTTCTCCAGTCTGAAACATCCAGCTTCTTCAGCCTCTCCTTGTGCAACCCCCTGACCATCTAGGTGGTCCTTCACTGGACTCTCTCCAGTTTGTCTGTATCTTTCTGTCCCCAAACTAGACAAAGTACTCCAGATGCAGCCTTAAGAGAGTTCAGAAGATGAGAAAAATGCCCACTTCCCTAGACCTATTGAGGCAGGGCTGTTGAATGTACAGAAGGGGAAAGGAATGTCCCTTTTAACAAGGGCTTGGATTGGTGAGCAGGGTGCCAGGAAAAAGAAAAAGTGTCTGATATTTAAGAAAGTGCTTGGTAGAGTTCTTGTATAGAATATAATGTTATAATATGCAGAACAGAGTTGCAAAGGCAGCAACAGAAACCGCATTGCCATAGATGTTTTCAAAAAAGATCATTCAGGCAAAATAGGAAGGGAAAACTATTCCAAAGTCAAGTACCAGCTACGCAGAAGTAGGTGTAAAAATGAAATGAAAACCTCCCTTTTGGCTCAGAACACTATTTTAGTGCAGGACATGGACTATCCAAACATGGTTTATGATGATTGCTCCAGTTCAGCCAACCTCAACCTGATTTAAAGTTGTGTAATATAACAGGGAGTGGAAAAGTAGCATCACTTATCAAGTCTATCATTCCCTGTCAGGTTATCAGAGATGAATCACCGTGACTCCTATGTTCTTTGTTCCTTAGTTTAAAGTAAGCTCTTTGCACTGTGGCGTAAGTCTATGAGCTGTTAATGTCTTCATGGTATGTATTTTTTGCCAAATCTATAAAAAACCACCATGCTGCTTTACTGGTGTTGAGCTTGCCAGCCTTTTCTCAGTAGCCAACCATTGGTTTACCAGGGATTCCAGAAGCAACATACAGGGAAGTGAAGCTAAAAAGAGGAAAAGCACAAGACTGTCAGAACTGTTGTGTGGATGTGAGGCTGATCAGAGCCCAGAAATAAGTGGAAATGTTTGCAATGTAAGAGTGATAACTAGCACAGGGACAGTGAAGGGGAATGGTCAGGGCCATATATGCCACACGCCATGCCCTCACACTCACTCTTTCCCCCTTCCCTCTCTAATCTCCCCAAAGACAAATCTAACATAGTGTTTGCACAGGAGCACTGCCAGCAGAGAACCCTGAAAGGAAAAGCAAAACCAGTGCATCTCTGGAGTAGCCTGAATACTCTCACACGGCTTTTTGCTAGGCTGAATGAGTGAGCAATCCATTACTTAATCTTGCTGCCACTCCAAGTTTGTTCCCTGCAGTATATTTTACAGCGTTTTGTCCAGTCTGGTTTTAAAACATCCAAGTGATGAGACTTCCACCAGTTTACTTGGGGGAGTGATTTTACAGGCTAACAGACATCACCATTAGCACTATTTCTTGTCACATGCATCAGCAGCTCTCCCATAAATAATTGCTAACACTGCAGCTATTCTACAGGCCCAGGGAAGGTGAAGGAATACAAGCAGGAGGTCAATGTTCAGGTAAATAAAGGAATAAAAAGATAATGGAAATGTCTGTCTCCTCCAGGAACACATGGCATTTAGTTGGGTTATGGACACTTGAATAAGTGGTAGAGAGGTAACTGATTACCTCCATACTCATCCCTGAATAAATGTGAGGTAATCTGAGAGAGCTCAGGCACAGAGGGGAACCGGGCTGCTCAGGCTGCCGAGTTCAGCTCTGCCAGGATCCAGCAAAGTTGGCTACAGAAACCTCCATTGTAAGGCCACCCCTAAGTAAATTACCTCACAAGTATCATGGGGTAAAAGTATAATTAGGAGAGCTACTGCAGAGCAGCTTAGAGTGTCCCCTGATATTGCTGTTATATATATGGAAATGGACATATGAGCAAGTGAGTAATGTCTTAATGTGTCTTAGATTATCACATTGAAAAGCTATTTCCTGCTCTTCAAGTTGTCCTTCTGCAGAGGTCGGCACCTGACACGATGGGTGAAACATTGCAATCCTGTATGCATCAGGTCTGAACTGTTCTGCATAAATGAAAAAAAACCCCTCCTGGCCCCTGCTGGCAAATCAGCACCTTTGTTAAGCAGCAGTGTACTCTGCAGAGCTACTAATTCAGCACTGATAATGGCTGTGACACCAGCAAATGCTTTTCAAAATTCCTCACTGCAATATTTCACTCAAGGTCTCCCTTTGGCAAGTAATTCAATAATTTTACTGTAACACACTGGGCAATGCCACCTCTGTTTTCTTCATTCTTTATTACATGTCCGTATATCTCAACCCTTTAATAAAGAAAATGTGCGGAATACATCCTGCAGACATCATTTCTCTTAGAACACAGCCTTGCCCTGAAACAATTAGCAGGCTGGTGCATACAGCACCGGTGGTAATCTCACTGAGTGACATGCACCACAACAGCTTTAAAGGAGAGATGATGTCTCTCTCATGAAAACCAGCAGCAAGCTATTTAGGGACAATTCAGCAAATACAGAGCAGCCCATGGTCTCTGGCTTCAGAGAGAGGCCATCTGGCCTCGGGAGTCCGTTCCCTCTTTTGATCAATGTGGAATGGTTCTTTAACTGTTTTCTTATGATGGGACCAGTATAGTTTAAGCAGTCCTGGAACAATGCTTCCCCAGGGATCTTCTTCCACATTTTACTAGAAAGGACAAAGTTTTTCTTAACATTCAAACTTCACAAGTTTTCCTTCTCTAAAGTTCATCCTATTATGCAATGCCCCATTGTACTAAGCCTGCACAAAGTCTCTTCCTCTTGGGATTTTCCCTGAATTTATTTGGAGGCGATTATCATATCTCCTCTCTTAGTTGTTGCTTTGCCAATGTGTACATAGCTTGCTCTTTTAATCTTTCCATATCAATCAAGCCTTCCCGCTACCTAATAATAAATGTACCTCCTCACCAAACTCCCTCCAGCTTTTCACTGTCTTTCCAGTGACAGTGACACGGTTCTCAGCACAGGAGGTGCCAGCTGCATTTGCAGCTGTGTAGAAAAGGCTCTGCTGTAGAGCATCTTAAACTAGGTTGTGCACCTGTCCTACCATCTTTCATTGCAATTCTTCCAAGAGCCAAGGGAGAGCTATCAAACCAGTGGGGAGTTCCTCTGGGTATGTTATACCATGTTATACCCCTAACAACTGGTACCATACCCCTACATGCTGCCTATTTCTGGGGGGGGTACTGAAAACGGCATTCTGAATATGGATTAGTTGTTGCTTCTCTGCTTTGGTCGGACTTTCTGTGACAGAGCCCTGAGCAGTCAATGATGTGAAGTCTCTGTGCAGAAAAGAAAAATTACTTGGACTTTTTTTTAAAGCTGTAGGCCACATTATGAAATCTTTTCTGATTTACTTATTTACTACTTAATTAATAAGAAATAAGTTTGTGATTCATATTTAAGTCAAAACATTCAATTATTAAGCCAAATTCCTAAAAATCTGATCACATGCCCAGTTTAGCATCAAAATTTTTTTTGGTGTATAGGAAGAGCTATCAAAAAGAACACACAAAAATGTGACATAGTACTTCTATCGCTATTTAGCAAGCAGTTTGCTATCAGGACTGAGAGAACAACAGATGTCTTTGGCTTCTGCAAGCATTGCAATCTATCAAGTAATTGGTCTGTCCAAGAAATGAGCTCTCTGTCACTAATTGCAGATCATATCAGAAAAAGAGAATCACAAATATAAGTCATAGTCAAAAGACAAAGAGAAGAGAGAAATGAGAGAATCATAAAGGAGAAACATGGAAAGAGCCTACAGGTTTGCTAAGGTTTGAACACACATAAAGCAGAAGACAGAAGAAAATGTATGAAAAGTAAGTTAAAGTGGTATTCTTCTGTCTCAGAAGCAGCATAGGCAATGTCTAAAGTTGAGTTCAGAGTTCTCCATCTTCACAGTGCTGAAACCACCGGAAGCAGAGAGTTGCACAACATGGGTAATATAATGCTTTGCCTAGTGGCTGGTTACACAGTGCTGTAGTTATAGTCAATAAACCAAATGTGCTGAGTCAATTTGTTTTTTTCATGTTTTCTTTCAAACTTAACAAACAGTTGGCATTCATCACCTGAGATCTATAATTAAGACCAGATGCATTTCCAAGAGATAGGTTCTCACGCAACTTAGAATACCTGGCTTCTTGGATGAATCAATTTTTTTAGTCTGTATCGTGAAGGGAATGAAACTAAATGGACAATATGGCATCTTCTGGCCTTAAGCTCCAGAACAGTTATTATTTTTCAGTATTTTCCCCCAAAATATTCCAAGCAAGATCTAGTAGTTGCACAACTACTTTTTTGTTAAAAAAAAAATTTATATACATACATATATATACATATATTCCCTGCCCTTGCACCTTGCTTTTCTTTGAATGTTTTTTTATTTTTCCTTTTTATTCATCCCCACTGGGATTTGAAACTCCCTCCCAATTCAGCACTGAATGTGAATTTCATTAATGCGCTGTTTGTTTTTCTTCCAGACCAATTAATGAGGGTGATAAATGAGATAGGACATAACACTAGTCCCTGTGGCACCCCAGTAGCTACCTTCACCAAATTAAAACACTGCCATTTATCATTACCATTTGCTAATGTTCTTTCCGCCAATTTGTAGACCCTGTGGCAGTACTCCTACTGAAGCCAATCTCAATTAATTATTCAAGTACATTCATGGGAGATTCAATATCAAATACTTGATGGAAAACTAAAATGCAGTATACCAACTGAATTTCCAGTACGCACTACTACTTTAATTCTTCTGAAACCTTTTATGTCTGTTCATGAAGATTTATTCTTTTATTATTTGTACTTTAGTGGCGCCTGAAGGATCCAACTGGGCTGAAGACCCATTGTAATATTTATTACTAAAATTTTATCTCCAGCTGTTTAGTGATTCTCTTTCCTCCTCCTGTTTCTCATATTTGCTTCATTTTCACCCCAAGGATAGAATTTAAATTACTGGAACTGTAATTGCCAGGATCACTGACAATTCCTTTTTTACAAAATTAGGTACATTTTCTATATTTTGCATATTTGCTGCTTCCACTTTGTCTCTTTCAAAAACCACTTTATTATGAAGCATGTTTGCATGAAAACAGGCTCCTCTCTTTCTTCCTCTACCGTGCATCTCCTCCTGCTGTGCATTCCTCACTGGAGTCTGTATCACTGATAATCCTGTGCCTGAGAAGCCTCAGTGAGTTGCATGGAGATGACCGATGTCATGCTTGAAGGATTAGGTAGGGAATAGGCAGCAGGAGCACATCATCTCTCAAGAAACTGAGACCCCATCTTGTCTGTGCTGGAAAATACCCAAGACAGATTTAAAAAAAAAATGTTGTGGTGCCTCTACATGTCAGACTGAAAATATAGTGATTCAAAAGGACAAGGAGACGAATGGATATTTGAACAAGCCCAGTTACATCTTGAGCCCAAGGGCAGATGAGCTGTGTGAATAGACCTCATATGCCAGCTTTGGTCTTTGAAAGACTCACAAGGGGGCACTTGTCTTGGAAATTTACAATTTGCTTACTTCATTTTCTTTTCTTTTTCCTTTTAAGTGAAGAAGGTTAGCTTCTTTACAGTATCCCCTGTGTTTCCTTTCCTGGGACAACCCAGTGGCAGCATCTGACAGAGACCACATCTTTCATCTCACCCAGGAGAGGATGCACCCGAGGCTAGAGAATATTTCAAGGAAAGACTGCAG
Source organism: Streptopelia decaocto (assembly GCF_964273445.1). Taxonomy (NCBI): domain Eukaryota; kingdom Metazoa; phylum Chordata; class Aves; order Columbiformes; family Columbidae; genus Streptopelia; species Streptopelia decaocto. The sequence continues at coordinate 57,625,789 of NC_138663.1, forward strand.
AATCTTCTCCTTAGTCAAAGCACAGAGCATGGAGGAAATATTTTCCCCTACCCCCTAGAAACACAGGATCTACATGACTAAACTAATTTTTCCCTCCCTCTCATGCAACAGCAGTCTTCCCGGAACTGCTGAAAGTGTCCCATCTCACTGTTTCTTTGTAAGGAAACCATTTCATGGTCTCAGAAAGAACCAAATCAACTGTCCTCTGATTTTTTTTTTTCTTTTTTAAGATCCTTCTTCTGTCACAGGACAAAGAACAAATGCTTCCAGTCCCACTGTGCTCCATTAGATACTGTGGAGATGCTTCCTTAAACAAGGTACTTGGTGCTGTGATGGGATGCTCCTTCATGGTGCTTGAGGAAACTTTGCTACTCAGCAGCACCTTGCCTGAGTTGAGCTCTGGGCTAATGCTGGGCTGGGAATCAGATCTCAGCCCTAGCCCACCCTGGCTCCTTAAATGGCCTGTTGCTGCATCTTATTACTCCTCCAGTTTAAAGGAAAATATTTAGCACCACTCTTTCCAATAATCTTAATTATAACCAACAGCTGCCTTTGTTTTCCTCTCTGCTGACAACTATGTGCAAGCTACTCGCCAAAGGAAACTAGGCCTTATTTTAAGCTCTATACCCAATAAACAGACTTGGGCTTCTGCATCTAAAACTGAATTTCATACCACCCCATCTCAGCAAAGTTGTGGACGTCTCATCCTTGGAAGTGTGCAGGGTCAGGTTGGATGGGGTACTGAGTAACATGAATGAAACACAAGTGAAAGATGTCCTTGCCCACAGCAGGGGGGTTGGACTAAATGAAGGACTCTCCTTCTCTGGAGACATTCAAGACCCGCCTGGACACATTCCTATCCAATCTGCTCTGGGTGAACCTGCTTTAGCAGGTGGGTTGGACTAGATGATCTCCAGAGGTCACTTCCAACCCCAACAATTCTGTGATTCTGCGATCTTCAAAGGCCTATTTCAACCCAAACCACTCTATGATGTTATGACACAGTTCAGGTTTGTTTGCAGCAGAGGAAACCAAAATAAGGGCATCTGAATGTGAGCTACAGTTGGGAAAAGCTCCTAACTTTTTTCCCACCTAGAGCATGCAGTGTAGAGTAAACCCATTTCTTTTGATGCTGTGAGTGGGCTGTTTACCCAGAGGACTTCAAAGCTAGTTTCAGCCTGCTTCTCCCTAACACTGCTATAGTGCAAGAGTCAATAATTCAATTCAAAACAATGCAGTGACGATGAGGTGGAATTGTTTTAATGGTGTTTACTTGTTCTTAATGATGTGCTGTATCCCTGTCTCCCTGTTACAGATAGAAACAGATGATAAAGAAGGGAGAAATTACACAGTAATGCAGACAGCAAAATCAAAGAAGAGACACCCCTGTTGAGATGAAAGAGAGACTCCTGCTAGTTTCTGAAAACTCACAAATGTTGGATTTTTACTGCCAGTTGAGGTCTTTCTGCCAACAAGGACCTAACTGTAAAACCAAAAAACATTTCCTAAATTCAGAGCAGTTCAGAACTCTTTTCATTACAACCGTTCTACCCCATAAATAGAGGTTTTGGCCCAAACAAGATAATTCTCTGCCTCTTGTCTCCTTTTTCTTTGCTCTTTCCGGATTTTATATTCCCAAATGTTGCATTTTTTCTCCCTCTCAGTTAGAGAAAATAACTGAAAAGGGAATGCACTTATGCTCATTGCCTTAGGAGAGAAGCCAAAGAAGGAAAATTGGTCCCTACTATGATTTACAGAAGTCCTGAAGTTGTGCCAGTTTGAGCCACTCAGCAGCGCACATGAAACCAGCTTCGGTGTGAGGAATGTCCTCAAAGCCTCACCATACACCTTCCTCCAAGGGTGTGAAGAGAGAAACAATAGTAAGAATTTAAAATCTCTACCTGCCTATTTTGGTCAGTTCTCAAAAAACATCTGAAAAATGATTTAGCACAAGACAGGATGTGCTTGTACCTTTCAGTTTCTTTAAACATGCTGCATTGATATTGTGTCTGTATGTTGTAACAACAGCTCTTGCAGGGAGGGAGCTTGTCATCTCACAGGCTTGTGGCCAACAGTGAGACCATGATGACTGTCACTGTTACTTTTCCATTTTTGTGCTCTAGTAATTATCTGTCTTTGATTGCTACTATGCTCTATGTGCCTGTTTGGCTCTCAAAACTCTATCCTGAAGGAAAAACAGGCATGTTTTTGAGGAGTTTTGGGAGGAGGGTCCGCATATGAGAGACTGGAGTGGGCAGTTGTGTTGTGGTTATTGCTTATGAAACATATAGCTACCTGGGCTTGTGGTTCCAGGGAAGATTAATTGCTGGTTTGCCCTCAGGCTGAGAAGCAGTAGGTCTCATAACGTTTTTCCAGGCTTCTGGGAAATACTGGGAAGGACCTGGTGGCCACCACACCTCTGAGTGCCAAAGATGTTGGGGGAGAAGTTTTGGAGACAAAATAGCAGGGTCTCCTTGGTAGCTGTCCCCAAAATAGTCCTGGTAATGCATACTGGGCTAGGCAGATGTGAAGAGGTAATGCTGTTGGGAAAATTATGTATGTAGGAGAATTCACAACCATAAAGACTAGAAAGATGGCTGAAGGGGAGGGAGCCTGCCCAGGGGAGTTCCAGCTTCTGACACAGCACAGAAGGATGCTCACATGATGGTGACAAGGAGCGTGGGGGTTCAGAGGACGCATCCTGACACTACAAGAGCTCTTCATCCTCTGGTGAAGCACAGGACAAATCCTTGAAATCAGCAAGTTACAAACAAATACACAATGGTACACATACAAGAAAGCTAGAAGTAATTTTATGCATACATCTACCTTTATAATAGAAGTCTAGGGAGACAGGAATATTTAGATTTCAATGAATATAAAGATATAAAAGACATACTGGAAATTTGGCAGAAGAAGCAGCAGATGGACAATGTAGTACCAATTTGAAAAATTAGGCTGGAAAGACAAAATGGGCTCTATAGATGAAGGGATGGTACTATAGCCTAAAAGAAGTTTTGAATCAAATCAGATTAATAATCAAGCAAACCCTGTCAACAAGTAATAGAAATCCTATGAATCGAACTCCAGTCCCATGTAGGAAAAATACAGCAATAAGGCTGCACTACAATCTGCCTAATGAAGATGGTGATAGAGATTGACACATTGAAGGAGATCAAAGAAGGCAGGCAAGAACAACAAAAGAAGACTACAATTGCCCTCATATACTGGGTAAACTTCACTGTGGGGTGTGATGTGTGGGCTGAACTTAAGACACCAACAATTTCTATTTTACAGAAAGGGAAATGAGAAGTCCTGATCGATGCGCAGGACTTGGTGACTGTCACAGAGCTGTGGAAACAGTGGCAGTGCTGTTTTCAAGTTGAACATCTCTATTCCTCCTGCAAGAGCCAAGACATCCACTACTGTGGTGATGAATTTAAAAAGAAAAAAGCCAAGCTACACAAAATTAAGACATCTTGTTAAAAAGAAGCTAAAATGAGTGGTTAAAGTACAAAAATCTTTTTTTTTGGTCAGCACTGAGGCTGTTCAAAGATACCATGCTGGATGATCAGAGCAAATGTGTACTACTTATCTGTAAATGTTTGAGAAAGACCAGAAGATAACAGGTCTAGCTTAATAGAAGTGTAAGGGAGCTTTCTTAGGAATAAGAAGACATTCTTTAAAAAACACAAAACTGTGTCCTACTAAAAACCAAAAAAAAACAAATCCCAAAAGAACAATAGGCTAAGAATTCTGAAATTCAGTAAGGGAGGACAAAAAAATGAATTGTGTTTCAGTTTGCAAAAAAACAGAGACACTAATTATACATCATGTTGCTATTAATACATCTTAGGAGATAGGAGACCTCTAGAGTCAGGCCAGGGAAAGATCAAGGAGCAGGAGGCTTCAAAGACAACAAAATTGTAGCAGAAAAAAATGAACTCTGTCTGACTGCACTAAAAACTAAGAACATTTCTTTTACGGTTTCAGCTTTCTATGTTGATAGGTGAAAGTAGTTGATATCTGGTGGCTCCTGTCTGTGTTCACTTCTGAAAGGCATTCTACAGGGTCCTCGATGACAAAAATCCTAACCTATCATGGGATAAGAGCAAATATCCACATGTGGACATGTAACTAGTCATAAGACATGAAATAGAGGGTAAGAGTTAATATTTATTTGTAGAGGAAGTGCTCAGACCCATGCTGTTCAGGAGTGCATAAATGATCCAGAAAAGGAAAATTAATTGTGAGATGTTTGCTAATGCTAAATTGTTCTAAGTAACAAAAGGCATGACTGTGAAACACTGTAAAATCCTCTCACTACGGCAAGCAACTGGGCAGAAAGTAACAGCATTTGAAGCAATGCATACTGGGAAAAATCCTAATTTTACATATATAATCGTGAGTTTTGAGCTGTCTCTCTTCATCAGGAATGAGATCTTCAGGTAATAATAGATAGCACTACAAAAATGTCAGTTCAGGGTACAGCAGTAACCAAAAACAATCAAGATGTTAGGAGGGGATAGCAATCACAACAGGAATTATCTTTATGCCACAAGAAAATCCATTGTGCACCTGCATTTTACAGGCTGAGTGCAGTCTGGGACCTTGGTCTCAGAAAGAAAACAGCAGAATCAGAGAAGGTGCTACAAAAGTCAGCAGAATAATCAAAGGTATTGAATAGCTTTCCCTATGAGCTATACAAAATATATTAGGCCTCTTCAATGCAGAGAAAAGACAATGGTGAAAAAGCATAATGTAGATTTGTTGAACACAGGAAGCATGAGCAGGCCTGGCCATTTATTTACAATGTGACTACGCACTGTAGGAAGCAAACAAGTACTATACTTTATGAAGCAATCTTTACAACCTTGGTACACATCAGGTGTTCACTGAAATAAAGAAATATTCCAGTACAACCATTACAATAGAATTAACATTAATTATTGCAGAACCGCTTGAAACTAAAACATCGTATATGCCTAGTTGCCATGATTTGACATCATAAAAACAGACAACTTAAATGACTTAATAAGTTCCCAAATGTATCTATGTATGCAGCAAATTGGACTGTCTACCTGGGAGTTAGCTTGTGAGGAATTACATGGTGAACATTCAAGCAACATTGTAGGAGGAGCTGACATGTTGCATTGGTTTAGTTCATAGAATGAATCCCTGAAAGTGCAGCCAAGCTGAGCTGAAAGCATTCTACATTGCAAATTAAAGGTTAAGGCCCGCATTACACTAGTTAGTTTAGTGTTACTTTGCATTACAGAGCTTCCCACTGCAGTATAAATTGAGATGTCTGTATGGTTCATCGCGTGGTTTTGCAAGTGCACAGCTTAAAATGGTCTTTTCTAGTACTAAATATTCAGTGACCCAGCCTAGTAAACAAACTTATCAACTATACTTGTTTATAGGGGGTTGAGAGTCTAAATAAGGTTTCCACAGAGAAATTTGCCCCTGCACACACAAGTGCAGACATACACATACACACAAACGGAGGAAGTCTGGGAGTTTTTCTGATTCCCAGGGTGAATTTTGTATATGTCTCTTGTGCTCAAATAGCAGGTGGGATATATAGCGCATACACACAAACGAAAAACACAGTTCCGGCTGAACTAAGCCTTATAAACTACTTGGAAATACGAGTGATACCTGCAAGAGCATTTGCAATGGCTTAAGGCAAGGGAGCTGGAGTGGTGAGCTTACAAAAACTAGAGATGAGGAAGCCAGGGTCTCTCTATCTTAAACCAGTGACTCTCACAGGGTAGGTCTCACTGGAATCCCTGCTTTAAACCCACACTTTTGTAGACAGAAGAATGCAGGCCATTCTCCTGCTGCTGGTTATGACTGCAGCACTTTAAACCAGTGAGACTGACTTGGTACCCTGCAGCACGAGAGAAAGGCTCTGGGGTCTGTGGTTCGAGTATTGTGTGTGGACTTTCCCCCTGTGCTGGAATGGCTTGACTACAAGCCATTTAGCAAAACATGAGTCACAGCTGTCCCATATTCTCATATCTGTAACTGCTTGTTCAGCCCTCTGGAAATATATATAAATCCAATGCAGGTATTACTAATAATATGTCATATGCCTCTTCCATCTTTGTACTTCGTCTTTCTGTATGAAATATCCAACTGAGCCTGATACAGAACCTGTTCCTTCTCCAAGTCCTTCTCAATCACTCGGTACCAGGTAGGCTGAATGCATGTGAAACCCCAATAGCTACAGAGACAATCCATCTCTGCTTGGGGATATATAAAGAGTTTTCCAGTGCTCACCTAGTGGATTAAATAAAATATGATCTTCAGTTCAGACAACTGACCTACTGACTGTTAAGGCTCCATCTAACTCAAGGCTTGAGCTCACACTGGAAACTGAACTCCTCAGTTAGAGGCTGAAACGTGACAACTTGCTCTGTAGGTAAGAAAATGCAGGCAAAGCTCAAGAGTGCTTCAAACCTCCCGCCTTATATCTTCACAGGCAGTACTGGCCCAGGTGCCTTGGGACACTTAGCTTCACACAATTCTCAAAGTTTATAAAAGCTACCCTGTGCTTTCCTTCAGATAGCTGCTCCAAAGGTCAAAGTCTTAAACTAGTGGTCACAAGTAGGTGACCAAAGTAAATAAAACCTGTCTTGGAGAATGCTGAAGAGCAGGTTCAGAAGAACAAGAATGACCTGTGGATACTGCCATTTCACATGGCAGTACCTGACAGTCCTAGGAGAGGCTGTGTACTCGGACCCTTGAGTTTATATGTACAAAAGGCTTTGCAGGTAATTGAGAAAAGAAGGAATGTTAACTTCATCTTTACATGATACAATTTTTAATGAGATTATTATGGAGAGAACACTTGAATAAATAGCTAAGGTCACACATCCAGAGGTATCTGAGCCAGGATAGTGAAGGCTACAAGTAAGAACCATGTTTAATAGACTATAATTATAAGTGTAAATTGTACTTCAGCCGAAGGCTTTAAAGCAAAGCTGTAAAAAGTAAAATCAATTTTAATCTTTAAGGGTACTTTGCTACATTCCTCTTCAAGGCTAAACTCAACTAGGTCAGTCCAGGTAGGAGTTGAAAAAATACGAGCTCTTTCTCCCTGAGCAATAAATATTATCTCCAGTATCAAAAGCTGGATTGCTACCAAGTACATTGCATGGCTCCTTGGGGAAGCTTAGTCCTGGGTGTGAGCATCTATCAGAGCTGAAAAAGGCAGACGGGGTGGGAAAGTGTGCTAGATCAATAGAGAAGAAAATCTCTCACCCATGACCTTTGGTGGTTATCAGGTAGCAGTAACAGTTGCTGTTTTCTTGGTTTTAATGTGGGTCCATTTACTCTTGCTGTGGATATACCTTGGGGTGGAAGCATTACTTATGTGAAACTTATGTCCTGGGATTCTCCCTCTTCAGACATCAGCTGAGGGAAGCTCTCTTGATTTGAATTGATATTAACCCCACAATGACACACTGCAATCCTGCTAGCTCCTGGTACAAAACCCTCTTGCAGGATCACTTCTACAGTGGAGGCTGCAAAGCTGAGCTCAGAGTTCAGTGCTTTCTCTGTCCTCATTTTACACTGGAGGCGAGGGAATGTGAATGTGGGCATAATTAAACTTTCTAAGTAAGCTTGTCCTCCTGTTCCACTTCAAGCGTGGTAGCTTTCATCCCATCTGAAAATGAGCATGTTGCTCTGGTTTCAGGAATAAATGAAGGACATTCTTATTGCTTTCTGTTACTGCTTCTGTCTTCTTTTACTCCACTAAAACGTAAAAATGGGTTCTTGAGGTAGAAAGACCATATTTCATCACAATAAGAATTTTATTAGAGATAAGCAAAAACTCTTCCCAGAGAGCTCAGACATGCTTATTTGAGCCTCCAGTGGCCGTTTAAGAAAGCACTTGCTGCTAACTCAGTATTATTAGAATTGGCTGAATAATATTCAGTGGATAATTTATTTGACAAACGTTACAATTTTTTAAAAACAAATTACTCATCTAGTTTAAAAAATATTATTCAGGAAGATATAGGACAGAGTGAGTTATTAAATATATTCATCAAATAAGTTGCTCAAGTTTTGCAATATATCTGAATAAATTAGTTTTCTTATTCATTATTCATTGAGGTCTAATTATTATTTTAAGCACTTACATAGCAATATTAGTGCACTGGTGTAAGTAGTCAGTGACAAACATGACAGGTCTTCTGATGTATCTATGATATAACTAAGGCTGGGCTAAGGCGTGGGAAAAATGGGCTTCACCCATACTGAAAGAGGAGATTACTATTAATTTGACGAGCTTTGGATTAAAGATAACAGATTTGTTCTTATGTTCCTAGTTCCTGGAATCAAAGAACTCCACAAGTCTTTTTCCTTGTATGACCGGGACAAACACCATGTTGAGATTTAACAAGGCCAAGTGCTGGGTCCTGCACTTGGGTCACAACAACCCCAGGCAGCGCTACAGGCTCAGGAAAGAGTGGCTGGAAAACTGACTGGAGGAAAAGGATCTGTGGGTGTTGATTGACAGCAGCTGAAGATGACCCAGCAGTGTGCCCAGGTGGCCAAAAAGGCCAACAGCATCCTGGCTGATATCAGGAATAGTGTGACCAGCAGGACCAGGAAAGTGATTGTCCCCCTGTACTTGGCACTGGTGAGTTCAAACCTTGAATCCCGTGTTCAGTTTTGGGCCCCTCACTACAAGAAAAACATTGAGGTGCTGGAGTGAGTTCAGAGAAGGGCAACAAAACTGGTGGGAGGTTTGGAGCACAAGTCTGATGAGGAGCAGCTGAGGGAACTGGGGCTGTTTAGCCTGGAGAAAAGGAAGCTGAGGGGAGACCTTATTGCTGCTGGAAGTAAGAGGATTCAGCAGTGATTGGCATAGCCAGAGGTGACACAGAGTGGTACGCTGACCCCCACCATCTCTTCCCACAGCACTGTGGTCTCATTGAGCACCTGACTCCACAAAAGGCTATGGGAAAAGGTGAGTGGGTGGTCATACAGCACACCTGCTTGTCCAAAAAGTATCAGGGCTTCTTTTTTGAAAAGCAAGGTCTTTGTTTGAAAAGCTGATGAGCTACACTTTACTGTGGACTTCTTCTTTTCTACTCTTTTAGTAGGGGAGAAAACCAATTTAATAGAGAGGAGGAATGAGAAACTGCTATGCTTTACCCCTTAAATGTGGCTTTATAACAGGGAGGCTAAAATTCTTCCCAAGGTTCATCTTTGAAACCACCCCCAAATAAGATCCATCCTGGCTCTCTTCAGCTTTCTGAAAAGAGGGTTGATTCTTCTGTAAGGACAATGTTGTTCAAAACCTAGTGAGAGGAATAGACAAAAACTAACATTGCAAATGCCCAATTTTATTTTTTCAAGGAAATTATTATTTTCCTTGCTTTTTTTTTTTTTTTTTTCCACCTTATCATTGTCTGTTGTATTCCTTTTATCTAATTTTCTCTGTTAGACATGGGCACATGTACACGTATGTGGACATATAGTCCTCTTTTCAATCTTCCCCATCTTTCACTTTTGCTATTAATTTACAATAAGGACTTGTGAAACAGCATCTGATGTCACTGAAGTGAGAAACTTTATGGCACAAAACAGGCTTAAAAAAATATTTTTGTCAATGACGTGGTGCATATGTGAAAAGCCCAAATTGTCATTTTTGGATAATGCCTTGAGCAATAGTTTGTACTAAGTGGAGCTGTCTCCATGGTCCAGCACGTCTCTCCTGTGTCCCAGTTGGGGTAAGTCTTATTATAACCCTGAATGCAGAAAGCAATTTACTTGAGACTAGACTGGAAACATATAAATGCATCAGGGAGATGAGTTACATCCACAAAATGCAAATTCTGTACCATTAGGAGGGGGAGTCACCCCTCCCCATATATATATTTGTTTATTTTCTGGCCTGAAAGCTTCTTGCCAAACATGAAGGCAATCTTTGAGCACTGAACTGTAACTCTGCTGGGCTGCCTTCTTGTTGATAAAACTTGAAAAAGCAATTTACTCTCTTGGGCCTGTTTAACAATTTACAGTGCAGAAAGGGGAGGGCTAGAAAGACAAGCCACATCCTCCTAGCTCTCTCAAATTCCTGCCTGCTTTTTAAGAAATTAGATGGAAGAGAGGGAAAGCAGCACACACACACACTCTCTCTCTTTCTTGACCCAAGGGAATGACAGTGTTTCCTTTCTTCCCACATTGTCTTCCTACCCCTTTCTCTAGAAGAACCCTTCAGCTATCACTTTGCTCTCCAAGGAGAGAAGCAGAGCAAACATCAGAGCCTCTCCAGGACTGTCTGCAAAGCTGTGAACTCCAAGCTCACAGAGAACAGACACCTCTGCCCTGCTCTCCTCCCCTCTCACTCATACATACACCCACAGTGTGTTTGCAGATGATAGCACAGAGTCCTGCAAGCACTTCCACTAAGACAACTCTCAATATTTCTCAGCAGAATTACTGGAATACCTTGGCTGCCAATCTATCTATGCCCTGAGATAGGAAAGAAAACAGGATTTGTGAGGATGTGAACCTGAGGCCTTCTGGGGAGGGAAAGGGTTCCCTCTGCCTTGTGAAGTTTGTTGTACTAGAAGGGATTAAAGAACACCAAAGGATTTTCAAAACACCTCTACTATGGAGAGCTAGCACAGAAATCAGCATTTTGTTTCCAGGTGACCCTTCTGTTCTGCTTCAGCACAGTAGTGCTTTCAAGCAAAACCACAAGGAACTGCCATGCACCCAAACCTGAAGTATCTCAGTGGCTGGTCAAGGGATAAACTCCTCTCTTTCCTCAGCGGTTCCCTGAATCTCCAGCACCACTACTTCCAACTTTCCGTCAGGGAAGAGGTTTCCTTCTATGAACTAGGACTAGGACACTTGCAGTCCTCACAGTTGTTGAGTGCTGTGATCAGGCTGGAGTCTGAACCTAGGTTTAATGCCCACATGAGGCTCCAGGATTTGGGTAGACGCATTAGCCTTGATTCAGGTGACATTATAGACACTTTGTACATCATAATAGGTGTTATGTTGATGGATTCACATGCTAAAGAAACTTCTCTGTGTAAGATGGCTCTGGAGAGGTAAGACACTTGATCTCCGGAAGCCCTCCCTTATATGTGTTCAGCACTGTAATGGAATCTCCTGACACTGCTTCTTGTGCCAGGGACCAGAAAGGGTTCTCTCTTGTGCTTCCTGAGCCAACAAGTCTGCTCCTGCTGTGTTTCATTGGACAGCCTGGCCAATCCATCTGCTTTTATCCTAGACACCTGATTTTCCCAGAGAGGCTTCTCTGGGAAAGAAATACATGTTCTGCTATCCAAGCCATAGATGCTTGATCTGCATCTAACCCAATAATTACCCTCACTTTTTGCCAACAGGCCGGTTTTGTGTGCAGGTGGTGGGAAGTGGGACAGAGGGGCTGTGCTTGTGTGAAACAACAGGAATTGGCACAACTGCAGATGAAGAGCCAGCCTGTAGGGGGAAGAGTGATTCATGGCTCTTTTTAGTAGTGAGTGCATCTTTAAGATATACTTTTTAATCATCTACAACCAGAATATGAAAAAAAAAAAAAGGGAAAAACTGAAGCCCTGAGGGAGATTAACTGAGTGGTGTAAGATAAACACACAGCTTAGAAGGAAATGCTACAAGTGCTCTTTAATCCTTCCCATTCATTTGCTCTTTTCTTAATGGAGAAGGAACTTTACCTGGGCCATAACAAACTCTTCAGAAGTAACTGTCTTGCATGAGATAAAGATTTTTCTGCAGGTTTCCGACAGGACCTTTAAAACCAAAACACAAACCTAAGTCCCATGGCAATGACATCGATACAAGCCCTTGTGATTTATAGAGTTAGTCTCAAATGGCATGATCTTGCTCTGCATTTATACTCTGTATTGATATTGTATGAGCAGGCTGGAGATGGTGCTCTGGGACTTGTCCTTAAGTCCTCCAGCTTGGGGTCACTTCTCCTTCTAGCAGACCTGCCCAAAGCCAGAAACACTAGAGTATGTCCTGAGAAAACAAGATAAATGTCCTGGCCTGCACCTGTCCCCTTCATGAAACAAATGCTAAAAGTTCTGGAAGAGATATTGCTTACAGGCAACTGAATTGGCTAGAAAAGTAATCTGGTGACTACTCTGTATCTTAAAAGTGCTTTGGAAAAAACTCAGGTAAATAAAAAAGACTACAGAAGGCTAAATCCTCTTTCTGTATCCCAGCCCTCACAAGGAAGATGGATGCTTTTATTAATAAAGTAATGCTACAGGCTCCATGCTGAGGGGTGCAAGAAACTGTTTTGTGAACTGAAAGCATTACCAATATGTTTTGGAAAAAAGGACTCTGTCTGGAGTCAAACTGAATGCCTGGTCCTTTGGGATGAGAAGTGCCAGCTAAGTCATTCCAGATGAGTTACAGCAGCTAAAACTAAAGGATGACCTAGAGGAAGAGATGGACTGAGGAGGAGCTTGATGTTGGAGGAGTTCTTCAGCTTCCGTTTCTCACCTTCCTGAGTGTGACAAGCTCTATTTGATGAACAGGGTCAGCGCTCCAACTCTTATTAGTTGCTTCTGCTGCAGCATCCTGGAACCTTGTTGCTGCTTTGGACTCACAGCATGCTGCTCTCTGTAGAACCCATCTTGCAAAGACTCCTGGAGCTTCATATTCGCTCCGGCCTCAAACTAGATATCATGGAGTCTCTGCAAGCTCTCTTCCCACTGAGATTTCATTGTATCTGGTGTACTGTCAGGTCACTATTCTTTCCTTCTACTGGTGCTATCTCTTCCTCAGCCAGGATATGGGCTCACTCTGGTATGGTATCTGTGTGGCTTAAAATTGCTTCTTTGCCGATCAACTGTCAGCAATTCACAAGCCATTGTATGTTTATTTTGGCCTGATGAGCCTCAAATATACTTGGATTTTAAATGAAACATTTTATTCGTTTGAAATACTGACTAAAGCCATCCCTTAAAAACCTAGCAACATTCAAAATTAGATGAGCCAAAGCAAATCTGTCCAACAGCAAGGATATGAAAATACTGCTGAGCATTCACATTGAAATAATGAACACCAGGAAATGCAATGCTTAGGCTGAAACAATGGTTTCAAGCAGCAGTCAGACCTGGGGAGAGCAGGAGGATATGCCAGTTCATGATTGACTTCTAGGAAGATGTAAAAGGCACAGAGACGACAGCTGCTCATATCTAAACACAAATTAGCTGCAGCAGTGCTGAAAATAGTAGCATCGAGAAAAATGCTCCTAACCTTCCTTCTCAGTTCCACCTTTCCCTCCATTTCTTCCCTCTCAGGTGAGGAACTTTCCACATTCATACACACACGCTGTGCAGGACGTGCTGAACATACCACACAACATGTCACACTCCACTTCTCAAACAGCAGGCATGTGCATGTTCCTGCATATCATGTCTAAATGTTAACTTTCCCTACCTCATCTAAGGCCACAGCATTTGTGAATTTCACTGTGGTTTGGTTTCTGTCTGACAAGACTTAGAAAACCCAAGGCACACTCCTGAATCAGAAGAAGGGTAGATCCAGAGGCCACATGACATAGACAGAAATACCATTTCTAGGAAGGCTGTAACCTCATGCTGCCCAGAATTTTGAGTGCCTTCTGGAAAGTCTCATTTTTCTAGAATCACAGAATGTTAAGGATTGGAAGGGACCTCAAAAGATCATCTAGTCCAATTCCCCTGCCGGAGCAGGAACACCTAGATGAGGTTACACAGGAATGTGGGAATGTGTCCAGTCAGGTTTTGAATGTCTCCAAGAGAAGGAGACTCCACAACCCCCCTGGGTAGCCTGAAATACTCCACTACAAGTTCCAGCATTTTTAATAACTATTAGGAGACAATGACAATATATATTTCAGTCACTCCCTTGCTTTGTGGTAACACCGAGATATCTGTAGGTGTTGCTGGATCCATTTTTAGGATGTCTAGATCTACTTACAGATACATTCTTTTAAAGCTTACAGCTCACATGAATAAATGATTCACCCAATAAATGAAACAGTGAACTTGAGCCTTTTTGCAAAAAGTAGTCCTTTTGCTAGAGCTGTACCTGTTATTCATTAGTAGTAGATAAACAGCACCAACATGTTTGTGTGTAAATGGTTAATCACAAAGGATTGTGTGCAACATTGGCTGACCAAGGTCAGCAGTACTGAGCAAGAAACATGCTGAAGGCAGCATTATGTTTCAGTCTCCCTGTCAAATTTTCTGGAGCGACACCCAGCTCCATTTTATCTGTTTAAGGCTGGGTCTCAGGTTTTGTGATATTTGCAACTTGGTGGCCGTGACGGCTGATTCAAAGTATTCACCAAATAAGTTGAAGTCTGTGGGACAGAGATTCTCACTGTTTCGCTGCAGAACTCAGCACAAAGATAGGGAACTCAAGGCTCTGCACCCACCATTTGCAATGGGGGAAAAGATTGCACAAAGCTGAGTGGTCTTCTGACTCCCCCTACACCTGCTCAGTAAGTAGGAAACAGGCTTTCTAAATGCTTGAAAGAGAAGATAAAGCATTTCATCCTCTGGATTTTAAGGCAGGTAATCTTTGGAGAGTGATGGAGAATTTTTACCCTCTCTTTAAAGAAGTCTTTTTTGGTTTTTTTTGCTATGCAAGCAAGAACAAGGGGTTAAGTGAAGAAAGAGAGATTCACATCCTAGATTACCTGAAGCCTCCACTTTGTATAGGGGAATTCAAGTCCCTGTTCAGCTTGGTTCACCAGAATTTTGAAGCTCTGTTACATCCCAGATGAATGCCCAACTAATAGGATTATTGGGCTATTCTATGTTTGGATACTCTCACCCACCTGAAAAATATAGCTTTAATCCTATATTTAAGTCTTTCCAGAAGAAAGTTTTGTCAAAAGAAATACATTTTCTCAAAGTTTAAGTTCCACAAATCAGGATTTGCAAGCAAGAATCAACAAAATATTTTGCTGAGTGGTTGTTGGAGCCAAAAGGTAATCTTCCACACTAACATTCAGAAAACATTTAGTGTTTCTGTGAATAAAGTAGTAAAAATATCAAGTATTTGAATAAGAGGATCCTATGAATAACAACAGAGAGAATTTGCATATTTGTTTAGAGGTATCTTTGCAGCCTCTCTTGGTATAATTCAATCAGCTCAAATCACCTCTCTGAAGAATGCCTTGTCTGCCAGCCACATCAGAGAAGCGGTCAGATAATTTTGCATGGCTGTGTTATTGAGCTGAGCTTCACATTCTTGTTAGAAAGTCACAAAAAAAAAGAAAAAAAGCACAAAGAAATGAAAGCAGGAGGTAGGGTTGACATAAGCATCTGCATGCACAGACCAAAAGGACTGCAAGGTGCTATTATATATGCAGAGATACACTGGCGGTGAGGCATACATTGGGTTAAAAATTAAGAAATAGGAAAGGGCACATGGCAAAACACATACACGCAGAAATGAAATTCAGTTATTTTCTGCATGTCTGCAGGACACAAGTCAGGAATGTACGTGAGGTACACATGCTGAAGTCTAAGATTATGCACAGCAGTCCAGTAGCATATTTGCTCGGCTGCCTGCTGGTCTGGATCACAACCTGATGATGTGAGTTGCCAGCCTTAACATCATCCATGCATTTGCCATGGCTTATATGCCTGATATTTCTTTCCAATAATAACTTCCCTTTAGGCATGGTTATTAAGACCTCTGTCACTGTGAAATAGCTTGTGTTCAGTGAGGCAGTCTTTTAATAGGATGTGATGCTGTATAGCAGACTTTCATCTACTACATGCAAGAAGGTAAATGATATATTGTTTACTCCCCTAATCCATCTAATTATGGCAGCTTACAGAAAACTGGAGAAAAAGAATTTGTGCCGTAGGTGATGCTGAGAGAGATCTAAGAGCATGTTGATTTAAAAGGCCATAAGGGCATTGTCTAAAACATATACAGAATATCTTGTTGATCTCACTATAAGAGACAGCATTGATAATTCATTCCCCCCTGGGAGATGGCCTGTTACCAGATACTGTAAAAATTTCTAGCTTCTTTTGTCTTCCTTTGAAGGGTGGGAAGCTCAAGAGGGAAGCTGTAGTGTCCTTATAAAGCTACATCCGAGTATGGAAGGGAGAAGGTGTATGGAAGGGGAGTTACTGCAATAAAAGCAGAGATGCAGGGCTGGGGCATCCCTGGGGAGCAGCACAGAGGATGAGCTTCCCAGCTGCTGTGTGTGAGTCTTCTCCCATGACCCCTGCCCCAGCACCAGCCCTGCAGTAGAATCATAGAATAGTTTGGGTTGGAAGGGACCTTCAAAGGCCATCTAGTCCAACCCCCTGCAATGAGCAGGGACATCTTCAACTAGAGCAGGTTGCTCAGAGCCCCGTCCAGCCTGGCCTTGAATGTAGTATAGCACCCATGTGGGGGAGCATGACCTTTGATGTCCCACCAACAAGTCCTGGTAACACTGCACCTCACAGAGCAGAGGGAGAAGCGCTGGTGCTTCTCTCCTGGCTGATAGCTACCGTGAGCAAAGAGAATTAGTTGTTCTGGGACCTCTGGTACATGTAAAGCATCATGTCTACAAGGTTATCTTTCCTTAGCTGCAGATTTGGTGTTTAAGGAGGTACAAAGTCCACCTGGGGCTTTTGCCAGGTGTCCCATGAAGACTCATTTTGATGTGGATTGTCTGGTGTTTTGGTTCACAGGACACAAAAGGGCCTCTGCCTCAGACTCTAAGGGAGACACCCTTGGCTAAAGAGCAACCTATTTCAGTGAAACTGGTTGACACCTCCATTGGACTGGGTTAAAATTCAGCATTGTGTTCAAAGCATATTGGGGAGTGGAAGAGGAGAGGACACTCATACAAAGCACGGCAATGTAAGCTTCTAACAGGAAACCAGACCAGAATGCAATCACATTTTAATTCACTATGTAAACCGTTGAAATTTAGAACATGCATAATTTTTCTAGAATGTTGTTTCTTCTGCAGCCTTATTACTTTCTATACTACTGTTATTAGCAAATCTGTTAATTTGTGGGTTTATTTTCTTCCTGTTGTTGCTTTTTCTCTCTCGCAACATTTTAAAAAGGCTTCTTTCTTCTCCTCACCTCCTACCACTGCCCCCACTTGCCATTATTCAGTAAGGTCAGGTGCTTTTAGAACTAATTGCATCTAATTATCTACAGAATAATTAACATTTCTAATATAAGCTGCATGTGTTGGTTTTCATTGGGGTGCAGGAGAGCAACAAGGCAAACAGTTTGGCAATTAAAGCTCCATTATTATGTTCTCCCCTTTACATTCTCTGTTTGATAAATCCTTCTCTACAGAAATGCATAGACCAGGCCTCATTTGAGATTAACATTGTCAAGTGCTCAAGACTAGTTTTTCATCTGTTTTGCACTCTTGACAAGGTGGAGGTGGGGGAGCGGGGAGTGAAGAAGCCTAATTTGAAAAATTAGGGAGAGTAGTAATATAAAAAAGATTCTTTTTTTCTTGCAACCTGCTTGCCAGATGGCCTGCCAGACACAGATACCAGGCAGAGAGAGACAATTGTTATACCTTCTTGTAAATCAGAACTCAAAAATACGTACTCTGTGAAGTATGTGTGTAAGAGATGCCATTTTGGATACTAGGGACTGAAACAAGAGCTACCAGAAATACAAGCAGGAAGGGCTTCATCATGCATTGCCATGACATGTGGCCCTCAAATCCTTAAAAGAAAACTCCTGCTAAGTCTGTAGCAAGTGGAAGGTGCCGATATTGTCTCTCCTATTCCGAGACTGAGAGAGACCCACATGACATTGTATAGTTTGTAAGGCAGTTGCAATGTTGTGAAGAGGGATGGGGTGCAGGAAGGTTTTGCTTTTAGGCAGAGTGGTTAACTGTCTTGGGAAACCATGTATATCAGTGAAGGTGTAGTAGTTTACATGTGGGTGTTAAACACCTTTCAGTTCATGCCTGAGCTGAACTACCCTTGCAGAACATGATGGCCTTTCTTGTTCCTCCACTTGCCCCCAGTCACTTAAAGGTGCTTGGGTTCTCTGCAAAGCCTGAGCTAAGGAGGCAATTGGCCTGCAAACAGCAAACCCTACATTCCCTATCTTGATGAGTCTGTATCATCATGTATTCCCCTTTGACCTGAAGGCTTTATCCCTTCAGCCGTAAACTGTGAAGTCAACAATTGCATGAGGAAGTAAGGACAGAGAGGAAATCAAGAGACTCACTGAAGTTCAGCTTTAGAAAGGGATTTAGATGCCTAGAGGTATTGGTAAGCTATGCGATTATGGCCCTTGGAATCCCAGCTTTCAAATAAATCTCCTTACCTCCACTTTGGAAAAGGCAGGTCCCACTGAACAGAGGTTTATGGTGTTTAAATAAAAGTGCTGAGCAGGAAATTGTCTTGAGGCAGCCTAAAGAAGGCATCAACCAAGGGCGTTGCATGAAATTCATTCTGTTTGCAAGTATTTTAGTGAGTTGTGGTCTAACTCTCATTCTAGGGTAGTAGAGCATGAAGAGTAGGAAAATGGAGACACTCATGAGAAAAAGAACATTTCTTTTTTTCCCTGATACCTAAAGAAAAAAAACAACATGAGGGGAAGCAAAACTGATAGCTCACTGAGTGGTTAACGGGAAGGTGAGAGGAGAGCAGATGTGTTGGTTGAAGAGCCCACTGTCCCCTACAAATCCCAGCTGCTCACTGTCTTCTTTCTCTCTAGTTCCTGAGCAGTAAAAGTTAACACAGTAAAAATCAACAGCTGAGACTTCTTTGCAAGGCAACAGCACTGAGCAGAATTCCTCCCTCCATATTTTATAATTTATCTGAAGGCTACAGACATCTGTTCAGATGGCCAAGGGAAAAAAAAGCATGAGGGATTTGGGCTAAATTCAGCACCACTTAGGAAAGATGCACCTGGCCTGCCATTTGTTATGTTCTGTCCTCTCTGCTTTATGATTTATATTTTATAAATCCTTTCCATTGTGGCTCCCCCCCCACTTCCCTCCTTCTGTTTGAGTCTGATCAGATTGTAAAGGTTCAAAGTGTACTACTGTTACTTTAATTAAAGTTATTTCCCTCTGCCCTCCCTGTTAGAACAGATGTATTGGAAATCCCCAGGCACCTCCTCTCTTGGCAAAATTGGACACAAAAACGTAAAACTGCATTAAGACAAATTCACTGTGCTAATTGCTTTTCTCTATGCAGCAGGGATATGCAGGAGAGGTGTTTCTCTGTGCTAGCAAGTCTATTTTACCCTCTACAATGAGTTTATTGTGGCTACCTTCTCACACTATCTTGCCACTTGCCAAAAAGGCTCAAGATAACAAAAGCTGCAAGGCACATCTGGCATGATGTACCTTTACTGCCTCTCCCACCCATATCCCAAGGATCCCATGTCACTGGCTGGTTCACCGAATTTACAATTCCATTCATCACGTGCAGTATTAAGTCATGAGATGAGGCAGGAAAATACATTTCTATCATTATGCTCAACAGGAAAGTGTCAGCTCTTGCATTTTAACCAGTTTGTGAGGTAGCTAATTAGCCTATATGAGCCTGTCCTGGAGAGCATTTAGAGCTATATCTTTCCTGCTCCCTCTATAGCATCCCTCTCATCCTCAACCTTGCTTAGTGGAGATTTATTCTCCATATGTTGTTTATAATACCACATTCAGTCTTGATGCTGATTTCCTTCTCTTGCAGCTTCTTTAAAGCCCTGCAGATATTATTCTGCATGTGCCTTTCCAGTTGGCTCTAAAAAAATAGCCCTTACAGGAGGGAAAAACATGTCTCTACAGAGGGTCATTTCATACTGACTAGAACATGTCGAAAGGCCTGAGCACAAACACTGACTGACCCAGGCTGCAAAACAACTGTATGGCCAGCAAAGATTACTTTAGCCAGTCAAAGCATCATTGGAAGGCTATGGAGAACAGCAAAGAGCTTCATGGCATAGAGTATAAAGCCTAGTTATGTGCAGAGGTTAAAATGGAAGTACAAGATCTTGGATTTTGTCCTTCCATGAAGACATATTGTGTATCCAGTGTCTGTACTGGCCTGTCCTGTAGCCTCGGCTGTGCTCCCTGGGTGATATTCCCAACCTGTGCACACTCACTGACTCTGCATCCATGCCAGACTGTGTGTTACTGAAACCTCAAAAATGCCCAACCCTAGCAACAGTGTCCAGCAAACACTGTGTTTTGTGTGTGAGTAGAGAGCAACTCCTGGTTCACAGACAGGTACCACTCCAGAAAGGTACATCCTTTTTAGCATTATTAGATCCCAGAGTCAAACTGCTCCTTAGCCCTGCAGAGCAGTGTGACTCTGTCTCCTCCCCCAGAAGCCTATGTGGTTTTATTATAAAAAAGAAGGACAGTAGCATTAACAAAGACCTTTCTGCCTTCTCTGTACATTCTTTTCTAGAGACAGTTTTCCTCTCTGATTTTACATGGCATGCTGGGACTTACCATCTGTTTCAGAGAGCCCTCAGATGAGCAGAAAACAGGCCATGTCTTATAGCAGAAGAGGAAATCTTTGAGCACCACACAGACTTCTGACAGAGCAAGGTTTTGGAGAACAATTTAATTTAACATGATAAACAGTTCTGTCTCTCCCTAATTACTTCCCACAGAACAGGCAAGTTTTGCACTGTCAGTTCCCAATCCCGGTTCCTGCTCCCCAAAGGACAACAGAAGAAGCCTGTCATTCTTGGGAAAAGTCCCATTTCCCTCTACTTCCTGGGTTTTCTGATGGAAATATTCATTACAAACCAGTCTCCTACCTGTCTCTGTGCTGTATTCAGACAGTCATTGAAACCTAGATTCCCAGCCCTCCCACAACAACCTTAGGCAGTGCACCATTTCTTAAAGGTCCCAAAAATTTCAAGGTTGCGTCTAAATCACTTTAAACTCTTCTAATTTTCTTATTAAAGGAAAATCAGACTGCACTGATCTGTGGTCCCGAAACCAAAGTCAGCATGACCAGCATTCAGCCTGTACCTTTGGAAATTTAAGGAAATTTAGACTCTCCATCAAGCTTACGTATTTCATATTTAAAACACCTGGAATTTCAAGCAAGCATCCAGGACAACACATAAAGCAATCATTTTTAATTAAGACTTATAAATTAATAATACTATTTAAATCTCAAAATCCAATAGCCTGAAAATGTCTGCTATATGAATGCATAAATATAGTGAAAAATCCAGTCATACATGGTACAAGAATCCCAACGGGAAACAGTAGTGAACAGGCAAGGGTAAGTACCACTTGATGGATAGACACTATAGTGGATTCCAACAGGAAGCATGAAACATGCCTTTTAAAAGAACACAAAGACAGACAATAAGAAGAAATACACTTAGGTGTGAATTTTTCATTAGAAATCCCTTGGGCTAAAATTGGTAAACATTTCAGTACTGCCAAAAATTTAATAAGTATTCTGTGCTACACCAGTGACTCCAGGTCAATAGAACAGGCCACAAAACATGTTGGACATGGGTAGCTGCCTGTGTGCTATTTTTAAACCTGGAAAATATGTGTAAGTAAATGTTGTGGTTTAACCCCAGCTGGCAACTAAGCACTACCCAGCCGCTCCATCCCTCCCTCCCCTCCAGGTTGGAAAGGGAGAGAGAATCAGAAAAGTAAAAGTGAGAAAACTTGTAGGTTGAGATAAAGACAGCTCAGTAAATAAAGCAAAAGCTGTGTGCAGAAGCAGAGCAAAGCAAGGAATTCATCCACTGCTTCCTGTGGGCAAGCAGGTGTTCAGCCAACTCCAGGGAAGCTGGACTCCATCACGCATAATGGTTACTTGGTAAGACAAATGCCATAATTCCAAATGTCCCTCTCTTCCTTCTTCTTCCTCCCAAATATATACTGAGCATGATGTCATACATTATAGCATATCCCTTTGGTCAGTTGGATTCAGCTGTCCTGGCTGTGTCCCCTCCTAACCTCTTGTGCACCTGGCAGGGTGCGAGAAACTGAAAAGTCCTTGACTACTTAGCAACAACTAAAATATCCATGTGTTATCAACATTATTGTCATTCTAAATCCAAAACACAGCACTATACCAGCTATTAATACTAAGAAGAAAATTAGCTCTATCGCAGCAGAAACAGGGACAGTAAATTTTGACTTTCTGTTCAAGTCAATTGTCATTCTATAATAAGGGGAGCAGAGAAGGGCATGCAGATGGGGGTATGTTTTGGAGCAAGCGCTGTTGACAGATCTACAGGATAACTGATGAGGTTTTGGAAAGCAGGTTGCAAGGGATACAAAGGACACCTTGTGCCTGTGAGGGTTGTGAGAACTGAGGCGTATGCTGACAAGGTTTGCACAGCTTGCTAGTGTGTACATTTGCCTTTCCACACTATACTGGAGGTGAGAAGAGCCTGAGCTGGCATGAAGACATGCAGCTTAAACATGGCACAAAGAAGAGTTAGTGATCGTATATTTGCTGGATGATGCTACAAGCTTTGGGCATTTCTGGGGCTTTACAAGCTAATTTAATTGTTAATTCTTATGAATTTGCTTCTTGCATTTTTTCTTCTTTGGTTTTGTTTCATGCTTGGTCAGAGAAGGATACTTTCTTATTAAAGTAAAAAAACAAACATAATGAATTTGAGCTCCCTGAGTAATGAAGATATCTGGGGGCTGTATTTGATGAAAAGGGAAGTCCCAGTGGGAAGAAGAAGAAAATATTCTCTCGCACAAGTGTGGAGATCTTTAGACATCTGCCACCTCCTTAAGAAATATTTTGTGCCAAGAAAAGGACTGTGTGCCTTACTCATTTTGCCTACCTGGCACTGTATAGTTGAAGAACATACAGAATCATTCGAAAATGTGCTATTCATTTGAATGCAAGTAACACAAGAGTGACTGATGCTTCTGAAAAAGCCTGGCTCCCAAGGCTGAGAGAATATCTGCCTTGACAAAGACAAAACTTACAAGCTTGTGGAATTTTACCTGGATTCTCTGCTTTGTCATATGTCAGCCTCAGTAGCAGATTTCAGCAGAGTTAGGAAATTCCTTATCTTTCTTCCTCGTGCATGTAGCTTGGACTCCTGCAATGGATGATGGTATTATTAGCTTTCTGGTAACCGCTGGTCTTTCTTCAGCCCAATTGCCCATTCTCACAAATTTTAACGGAAGGTAACATGTCTGGAGACTGCTATTGCTTTAATACCTGGCTGGATGTCACCATCTACTGCAGGTGACAGTCAACCATGGCAGATGCTCTCTGTTAACCAACTTCCCCACCCCTGCCCACTAAGGGAAGGTAATAGGAGGAAAAGGGAGAGAGAGTTACAAATTGGAAAGTTAAAAATGCTTTACTACTGCTACTAATAAACAGAGAAAATAATGCAAAATATACAAAACCAATATTGAATCTCCCAGGGTAGCACAGTGGTGGTCCGCGGCAGGGCTGCTGCAGGGCAGGCACCCGGAAGTCCTGGGCTGGACTCCACAGTTAACTGAAACTGAATTCAGGGATGCACAGTCTGGGACTAGATCTAGGATTACAAGCAGTATTGACAGGGTCCTCTTCAGATGCTAGCCATGGTCAAAGAAAGTGAGACTCTCATGATCTCCCACTTTGATACTGTGTATGATGTGAATGGGATGTGACACTTGGTCAATTTTTGTCACCTGTTCTGTCTGCCCTCCTTGCAAATACACCCCTCTCACTTACGGAATGTGCAAAACTTATCAGTAACCTTGGCTACCATAACAATAAGTATAAACCTTGGCCTCTTCTTCATACCATTGCTACTGTTAACAGCTCCAGAGTGAGCAGTGTCTGAAAAAAACCAAACATGCAGCCAATTTCAGAAAAGTGCAGTTAGAACTTAGCTGAAAGGAAAATTCACTGAAAGAGAACTGGTCTTGTTTTAGACAAAATCAGGACACTGGAGTTGGACAAAATCTTTTCCAGTACTACTGATCTTGCCCAGAGATTCCTCAAGGGCAGTGCGTGCCGTTTTTGAGAGGGCCAATGATGGGCAGAGGTAGACCTTCTAGTCCACCACACTGAGCAGCCATTGGGGCTGGTGACAAGAATCACAGCTCTCAAGGGCTCTCTCTTCATTGGCGCTGGTCCTTCCTGTCTTTCTTCCCTATGCTGCAGAGTGTAGACCACAAATTCTCAGCCATTGTGAAATTCAGTTTTTCTTACTCTGCTGAAAGCCACTTAGTTAACCTTTTGACTGTGCTCTATGCAAAGCACATTCCTTTACTACAGCCGAAGTGTGAACATCCATCTGAATTAACATTGGAGAAGCTAGTCTTCTCAATAACAGAGCATCCTCCTCCTGCTATCAACCCTAAATAATCCCTGT
This sequence comes from Streptopelia decaocto, assembly GCF_964273445.1. Lineage (NCBI taxonomy): Eukaryota > Metazoa > Chordata > Aves > Columbiformes > Columbidae > Streptopelia > Streptopelia decaocto. The sequence goes on from NC_138663.1 coordinate 57,650,119, forward strand.
GGAAGATGGTTTCCTTCTCAGAGTTCTTACAATGCCATGTGCACTTCAAACATTTATCTTTTTAGAAGTATCCAGTCATGATGCCCAGTCTCAGTCTTCAATGTGGGAAAGAGCAGTTAGAACTCAAGAATTAAAGCCCAGAGAGTTCCATGTTTATCTAGAGAGGGTCACAAGAGGAACTTCACTAAAGAAAAAGAGACCAACTTAGCTCCTTTGAGGACAATGATTTATAGTTATGCAATTTTTTCTTTCCTCACCAGAGCATCCACATCAACTGCACTATAATAAAAGAGGATGGGTCACCTACAGCTCTTGGGCCTCTCAAGATTTTGCAGCTATTTTGGGAATGCAGATTACATATTGCTTCCACAGGCCATAGCTGATTTTTTGAAAACACAACCTGTACCCTTTTATAAGTCTGCATGCAAAGCTGTCCTGGAATTCAGATGGTCTGTACTTATTTTTTGACAAATTAGTAGGGAAAGGAGAATGCTAACTGTGACTCAAAAGTGAAAATCCTTTTGCTTCTTATGATACTATGACTGCACATTCTTTGAGGCAGGGGACCATGCTTTTCTGGCATGTTTATACGTGATCACTCCATTACTCTTCTATGTCAAGTGTTACTGGTTTTGCAAACAGTAAGCATAGCAATGGAAATCAGTCCATTAGAAAACCATTTCTGTCCCAGTTAGAGAAAGTGTTTTCTCTAGGTTGGCTTTCACTGAAGACAGATTTGGTTGTGATTTTCCAGGTCCTGTGATACGGTGTTACTTCACAGAGTTTCACCAGAGGCAATTATAGATGAACTAGTGAAACTAGGCTGCCTTTCAATCCGTTCATCAAAATGTCAGACCATCCCACACAGAGGAAGGAAAATCTATAAATATTGCAACTAGATGGGCTACTCTGTTAGAAATATTATATGTGTCACTCTTGTCCAAGTCAGGAGTTCCCTTACAAACAGCAGCGGACTCACATTTGCATAGATGTGAGATAAAGAAGAGGAGAAAACAGCCTGATAGTTATTAAAACTATATCCCCTTCTTGACTGTAGGATTGATTTGGAATGACAAAGTATAAGAAATGTCTTCTTAAATGGTTTAACTTAGTCTGTGAGTTTGCAGTTGTTTGCCTGGTAGCTCAATTTGTATTGTGTGAGTCTTTCTGGTCTTGGAATTGATGACTGAATAATTTTAAAGCATGTTAAATTCAAATGGCCACATTTCTTTAAGGTGTTTTCTTGTTGTCTGAGAACGATATATGCTGAATTTACAGATATTCTTGGCCTTCACCAATATACTCAGTTTTGTTAGCCAACTCAATCAACTGAATACTCACAAACAAATGTGAGAGCTGACTCTACAAGCCATGGTACATTGGATTTGCATGGTACTTTTACTCATTTTCATTATTTTAAAGTTGGTGCCTAATCAGCTCTGTTACATATTCCTTGAAACAAAGAATGCTTATACCAGTGCACTTTATTAGACCTGTGGGAGGTCATTCAATAGTTGACTTTTCCCCAGCTCTCAAGGCCAGAATGGTTTGTATGAGAAGGTCAACAAGAAAACTTTGTAAAAAACAAAATCTGGGAGTCTTGCGGAAAGCCTGTGGACATATGTGGTTTGCACTGTTGTAGAGGGAGCTGAGGGAATCAGCTGATATTCCATGAGGAGCAAAGGGAGTCTCATCTGTTTCTCTTGGATTTTCTTAGTAGAGAGGAAGTTGGACAGAAAGGAGCCACTTGGATTATTTAATCTAAACTGCATCCATCACTGGTAACCAGGACATAATTCCCTTTTACAGACTGAATGATCAAGTACCAGCTTTCTTAAGAGTTGAGGTTCTTCCTTTCCCTTCTCACACTGTTGGCTGAGGACCATCCTCTAAATCTGTTCGATCTTGTATTATCCTTTAGATGAGGCAGACAGTAGCTTCCCTTCCTTCAGTGTTTGTCCACACAATGTATTGCTAGACAGGCATCACATTCTCTGTCAGCCCCAAACAAGAGCTAAATAAGCCCAGATTGATTCCTCTCTTATCCACGGGAAGACTTCATTGTTCCCCTCATGTTTTAGCAATCTGTTTCTGTGCTTTTTCTGATTTAAATTAATCCATCCTTAGCATAGCTAACCAGAACTGGACACTCTGCCAAGCTACAGTCTTTGGTATTAAACTTGCCTCAACAGATCTTGAGACCAAGGCTTTTTATTCAGCTCACACTGGTGGGCTGTAGGCAGCCTACATTTGTCAGTCATCCACAAGATTTCCCTCTTTTTGAACTGTTGACTTTAGTGTGTGACTTTTTATCTTACACTATTCTTCTTGGTGATTTCAACTTTACAGGTTCTCTTTTGTCCACACTCACCTCTTTATTCTTTAAGTTTACTGAGGCAATGCTTTCCCACCTTTCCTTTTGTATATATCTACACAAAATAAGTCCCTCAGGACAAGCAGCAATAGGGAGCTATTAGGGTGGTGACGAGAAAATAAAGAGAAAGAACCTCTGGGCCCTTTAAGAATCACAGAAGATCTATATCCTCCCCTGGAAGACAAATCAGAGCCAATTTGTTGGCTTTTTCTAACTCTCATTTGTTTCAACACATGATTTATCACCAGGGTCTCCTCTCACATCAGATGCTTTCCACGCTTGCTTATTTCTCCAGCCACTTCAGATTCAGCCAGCATCAATTCCAATATCTCAGGGAGGGCCCTGTTTGTGCAGCCTGACAATAAAATCTATATCTTTATTCACAGCATTTAGTGAATTCATAAATTGGGGTCGATGGCATCCTTAATGGTTATTTCATCTCTGGGTCAGTTTTAAGCAGATCCTCAGAATACAGATGGATGCAAGCCCTAGGGGAGCCAAGACCCCTGTCACTGTGGTGGCACAGTAAAGAAGTGGCATGCAAATTAGTAAACTGGGCAAGGAAGTTGATCTCTAAGCAAATGGCATATAAGTATCAATCCTGACTTTCCCCTACAAAGAGGTGGAAGGAAGAAGAGGGCTCAGCAAGCCTCTCTCTCTCTGGGTTTTGCCCCATCAATGTGGAAGGTTGGGAGTTAAGTGGGGGATCAGACCGGGGTGGGGCTCAGAGGGGCAGTCATTTTGAATTTCCTCAAAGGGAGCAGACACAGATGTGATTTTAGCTATGAATTTTCTCTCTCTCCCCATGTCTGGAACATGGTAAAGTGTGCACCCTTTAGAAGGAAAGACTGAGATGATGAGTTTCTAGGGATCACAGCAGGGCACTGGAAGACCATGACTCACTTTGAGTGTTGTGTATCCTCTTCAAGACATTTCATGTGGGTGTGACTATGATGCTATGCAGTCAGTTCGGGTTGCCAGGCTTCCCTAGGTCCCAAAGAATTCTGTGCTGGCTGCTGGACTACTAGTGCTGCAGGGACAGCCCCCCTTCCACAGCTAACACTGCAGCAGCTGTGGGTGCTACCACCCCTTGTCAAACTCCCTGACCACTTTCACACAGAGTTGCAAGTTTGGGATGAAAAGAAAGAAAGGAACATAAGAGAAAAATAAATTAGCCTAAGGAGTGAAGGCAGATAAAGATGTTTTCAGTTGTATAACGACTCCTCGTGACTATTCTGACATGCTTCCTTCATGCTACTGATCTGATGGCGCATCTTATATGTCTTTAAAAAAAAACCAAACCAAACATAGCATTTCTATGATTATTTTTTGAGGGAAAATAGGGAGGAAAAGCAAAAGGCAATACATGAAAACAGTCACTCCTAAAGGAAAGGTCTCTAGAAGGCAAGTGTCAGGAAAGCTTTCACTTTGCCCACAGTTTTGAACTGAGCAAACAAACCCCTATGATGACATCACTAATTTATCAGGCCTTTTCAGCTTGGAAGATGACAATGCACCACACTACAGGCTACAATAATGTGCAAGATGCAAGGCAGTAAGTGAGGAATTTCTAGCAGGGTGTCATTAAGCACAGTCTCTGGTGTACCACAACTGCTCAGCCACCCCACTGTCCTCTTTAGGCCACTGTTCCCACATCTGACCACTATCATTCACTATTATTTTTTTTCTCACAGTGTCTCATCAGAATATTCTTTGTTGCCTCGCAAATGCTGAATAGAGAGGAAAAATCTCCTCCCTTGACCTGCAGGCTACACTCTTGCTAATGCAGTCCATTGTCAGGTTGGCCTTTTCAACAAGGAGACACAACTGACTTGTGCTCAACTTGTCCACTGAGATACCCACAATGTGCTTCTTACAGCAGAACTGGATTTATCAGAGAAACCAGAAACTGGTTTCTGGTTTGGGCTACCCTTCTCTTCGAAGTGAACGTGGAAATGTTAAGTAGGTGATAAGCACCTCTTTCAAGTATGCCCTATGGATTTGAACCCAGGGCCTCCAAAAGGGAGGAGCTGCTGTGTTCTTCTGCATGCCATGAGGAAATCTTTCAAGAAACTTTGTTATGTTGCTGTGCTTACAGATCCCCAGGATTTACAGCTTTACATGCTTTTATGCAGAGGGAAAGAAAAGGAAGCATCATTAGCATATTTTTAAAGACATTGGAGTGCTTTTTCATCTCTATTACTGAGAAATTGAGTCATCTTTAGTCTATATAAATTGTGTCTCTGAGAGCTTTTGTTCAAATGATATTTGCTACTTAACAAAATTTGATTTAGTGAGGGGTATGCATAGAAGAGATGGAAGGGAAATATTAGCATTTCATTGGAAATTTTAATACAGATATTAAATGGCTCCAAAACCCAGACAACTTGGCGCTTTTATTAGCTTAGACTCCTAGTCATTTAATGTTTTTCTTCTACTACTGCTCCTTCTTTTCCTGCTTTTTTTATTACTCTAGCTCTACACATCACACCCATTTTCTCATGTGCAGGATCTCTAAATGGTATGATCCATGATTTTTCCACAGTACATATACCGGATTTATAGACAATGCGGTGTCTACAAAAAAATTAAAGACAAATAGCAATGACTACCTTCAAGCAGAAAGCAGATGAGCCTTTCTCACATGGTGGTAGTAGGATGGTGTGCACCATACTGATGAGATGTGAGACTGCCACTGAGTCCCTGTCAGTAAACTCTGTTACTTGCTCTTCTGCTTTTAGACCTGAATTTGGTCCTGTCAGTCCCAGCTTGCAGTAAGGACCCTAGCCCAAGGCCCCTTTTCATCTTCATGTGCCAGAAGAGTCACCCAAGAGCACCTCTTCTTTGCAAAAAACACAATGAATTGTGCAGCAGAAGGTGATTTGTCCGAAGGAGTTTGGGAGTGTTACTAAAATAATGTGTAATAATGATATATGTTTCATTCCCTATTCTGATCATTTCTTTAATCTTGGTGTCCATAACTTGTTTTTAGTCTGAAAGATAGTAAAAATATAGGGTTTTATACAGCAAAGCAGCAATATCAGGCCAATACCAATAGGGAACAGGTTCATAGATCACACGTCCATATGAGACTATTAGGGGTCACCAAGTCTGACATCTGATCAGAGATATGGAACTTCTCTGAGCAATTCTGGCTTGAACTGAGGAAAAAAGATGAGCTTTACTTAAAAGTTGTCAGAAGTGAAGAAATTACCATCTGCCTTGGTCACTGCTTCCAGCTGATAACAATCTTCAAACCACCATCTTATTTTCAAGCTGATTGTATCCACTCTCTGCTTCCCAGACATCAGAACCTGTATTTCTGCGTGTAACGTGGTGAGAAGTCCTTATGCTGGAATTTCCTCTTTCTCTCAAAACCAAACTCATTGCTTCTCTGTTTCGAGCTTCTAGGAAGAAAAAAGTTGTTTGGCTCAAACAAAGCAAGCCCTCTGTTCTTTAATAGTCCTTTCTGAATTATTTCTTGCTGGTCAAGATAAATCCTCCATTGACTGTGCCCCTGATTCATTGATCTTTACAACAGGCTCACCCAGGACCTGTTGCTGTCACTGGTAAGCAGTCACACAGCCAAATAACACGTGTACATCACTGATGAAACTCAACTCAGTAACTACTCCTGAGGGAGCCAGTGATTCAGGGTTTGATACGATGGAGAGGGATATTCCACTTGCAAATAGTTTCCAACTGTTCATTTAGATGTATATGCTAAACACTACTAAAAACAAAAGGATGCTGAAATGTAAAAGCCAAACAAGAAAAAATAAAAGTACTAGTGTAAAAAAAAAAAAAAAAAAAAAAGTGGCAATCAAATGAAAAAGAATCAGAACTATTGGTACACATTCTTTGCAAAAGTGCTACTTCTCTAAGAAGACAAAAAAAAAACCAAACACACACACAAAATATGAAGAAGTCTGAAGGAAAGAGTTAACAGGTTCATATCAGTTCTCCAGTGCTGCATATTTCTCCATATCACTCACTATCACTGTATTTACACCTCCCACACAGCCTTTCCTTTACCTCTTGTTTTTTTCTGTAATGGAAATACACTGCTGGATTTCTACTGCTGACTTTATACATTGTTTATTAAGTGCGTAGAACATATTTTGAAAGAAATATGTCCCAGGGTACTTCAAGTTATGTCAGACTGTGATAGGTTTTCTCATAGTGTGCTAAGCTGGTGAAGCAGAAGGATTTGCTTATGGTGAGGACTAAAATGATTGATCTGTTTGGTGGCTTGTAAACGTGTTGATTATAGGGTGTCGGAGGCTTACATAGGTATATGGGCAACTTTCTAGTTAGCATTTCACCGTATTGTATAGTAGCTAGCATAAGCAATAAGGATATTTTTAGCATGTACTATAATTTATGTTTGACCTCTAGCACATTAGAATCCCCCATTTCCTGTTTAAGAGATCTATTTCTAATCACCTAGCATGACAATTTTTTGATATCCATGCACCTTTTAGAAGAAAATTTGAGAATTAATACATGATAATTGTACTTCTGTGGTGCAATAAAAATCACACTGGAAAGAAGACATTTTTAAGGCATTATGAAATGAAGGTAATTAACCCTTAACCACTTTCCACTTAACTAATTAACTGCATACCCCTAAAGTATTTATAAAAGAAATATGGTGGAGCCTCTGATGACTTGCCGACTTCAAATCACACTCAAAGCCTTTCTAAGAAGTACCCTCCAGATAATCAAGTCGCTATGGACTTGTTGTAGGAATTGCAAGGAGAAATTTTATAGTTAAGTAAAAGATTAGAAGATCAAATAACATTCTCTGTAATTCTGTCTTTCAGACCTTTCACAGACTCAAAGAACTTCTTTTTTCATCTCTCCAAGCACTTAAAAATTAATACATTAAACTTAATTATGGACACATCACCCTCCCCTTTCTCAGCTGGGCAAACTGAGGCACAGTGAAGTTACCGGGCTGGTATTTTTAGAAGTGGGTTGGAATTCTGGGTGCCATCTCTTTGGGGTGCTCAGCCTTTGATGCACAAAGGAGAACTAGACATCTCATAGTAATCTGCTTGAGCTCCTGTGCTCCACCTGTGCTGTGGAAGAATATAGGACAGTAAAAAACTGGCATCCCCGCATCATCCTTTTCCCTTTTGTTCTTATCCTGCTGTGATACATAGAGGTTAGCACATTGCTCCATGTGTTGGCAACTATGGTTCCAGATGACTGAGTGGATCTCCCACTGTGCTTCTCAGCCCTCTGAAAAGAGAGACTCTGTGTTCAATGGGTGGATCAAAAGTCCACCTGGTAGACTGAGGAAGGCCAGACAGAGTCATGAAAGTAGGAGTGAATTGCGAAGTGTTGCTTCTGCCATCAAGATCTAAGGCAATCTTCCCATTCTCCCCCTGCCTTTTACCCAACAGCAATCTACACAATCATAACACATCATGCTGTGACAATCATTAACCACCAACTTCTCAGAACACAGAAAAAAGAAATAACATGGTAACCTGGAGCCCTGTTTGGGCCCGTGCTTTGGCCTCTTAGCCAGTCCCCAAGCACAGACAGACATAGGCTGCCTGGATAATATTTTTGGACTTCTCCCCTGAGTAGCTGTTCTAGCCAAGTTTTCTAATCAGTAATCAGTGATCACCAGACCAGCAAATGGGACATAGGCACCCAGCAGCCGATGGCAGTGACTGTACTCAAGCTCTTTGAATGCAGGACCAGCTGCAGAGGGAGGCAGACTGTTCAGGCCACCTAGATACACAGAGAGCACCTCCCTCTGCTTTGACCCTCATATGGAAAGAATTTTGCTACCTGCTAAGACATGTGAACATCCTACTGAAGGCTGGGAGCATTCTTTGCTGTATGCTAGAAATGTGCCTGGAAAGCAGAAGAGTTTCTCTGGCTTCTGCTTTCTGGGACTCCATAGATGGCCTTTTGGTTGGGTGAATCTATAGTGTCTGGCATACGTGAGCAGGAAAAATGGGAAGCCTGGCCTGTGTAGCACTGTGATTCTAGAGGAAACACTATCCTTTGAAGGACCCTGAAGATTTGAAAACTGTCAAAGACCATTTATGTGCTTTACAGTCTCTTATTTGCCCATATATCTTGCTTCCAAAACCTCCTGGAAACTCCCAAGAACCATCTTCAGCATTTGCTTCCACATTTCTCTGAAGGGGGTAAATGAGCTCACTGCTAAGGGAACTGTTCTTTATTACTAAATTAGGACATTTAGAGAATCACCCAGCCCCATTGCATCTAATCATACTCTTCTTGAATGCAGCAGATAATTCCTCCTCTGCTAGTACTTAATAGCTGTGAATATAGAGAAAGCATATTTTTTGTTTGATTTTTATAATGGGTAGCAGCTTCAGTTAGGGGCTAGAGCCCCATTATGCAGGGATTTGTAAAAACAGCATTCACAGTAAGCTCATAGATGGTTACCATATCTCTCAGGCATTCGGCATGTTATTCTTTAAGTTGAGGAGGGTTTGAAGGCAGATCAAATTAATCTACTTTATAATTCACACCTTTAGATATTTTTGATTAACTCCCATAATACGGTAGTTCCAGAGCATCCCCATGGAAACAGACTCTAAAGCGACTTGTCTGCATCCACCTCATAAGAAGATGTCTGGAACAGTAGCCAGTATTCCCAGTATGTTCTCAGCAGCACCTCATAGGGGGCCACTAGTTCTGTCCTGTGACGCAGCACCTCCATTTGTGCTGCCCAGTGTCTATACAGGTCTTTTCTCACATTAAAAAATGAGATATGAGTTTGTATTACAAAGACTTGTGCAAATTTCATGAGTATGCTGTCCAAAATTGAGAGAACCTCACCCCGTCTCATACCTACTTGAAACTGAAGACCTGTAAGTGCACTGTATACCCACATTATTTAAACCAATATGTTGTCATTTGCTATTAACCTTTGCTTTCAGCTCCAGCATTGCTCTTTCCCCAAGCTATTGGAATCAGTTTTGTGCATGAGCTTTCCAAAAGCACTTTAACAAATTTCATAAACAAGCAAGAATACTTGGTGTGGCTCATCTCCTCATGGGCCTGAACTCACTGTGACAAGGAAACTGGCAAGTCAGTCTAGGTGAGGTGCTTACAGCATAACATTTGGGAACCCTGGAGGGAGCAGGTGGAATTGTGGAGAAATGTCAGGAACCTGCAATAGCCCTACACTTTGCATATTGCCAGGTGAAAAGGAAGGCCCAGGGGATGCTGGCTTGGTTGAAGATGAGTGTGAGGTAGATAGCGAGTCAGGCCTGGTCTTACCTTGCTGAAACCTTATAAGACAGTAAATAGACCAGAGAGGTATGTCTTCTACTTGGAATTCAGTCTCTGCCTTCAAAGAGCTCAGTAAAAAACCAAAAAAAGTATATGTCTGCCTCATATAGCACCTTCTACGACAGACACACCATCTATGGAGGAAATTATCAGGACCCACTGCAACAGAAGCAATCATCTATCTGCAAAACAGGAACATAATACAAAACATGCTGAGTGTCTCTGCTCTAGAATTAACTGAATTGGATATAAAGATTGTTTTTTGTTTTGTTTTGTTTTGTCTGCATATCTACATAAAGCATTCAGTGTTTTTTGTGTTATATCTGTGTTATATGTAGCCATAGTGTGCTATTCAAAGGTAGATTAGGTTAAACTTCTCCTCCCAAGTGGCCATTCCCAAGGTTAAGGGAATTGAATATAAGATTTACTGCTCACATTTAGACCATAGTTTTAACTTCTGTTCTAGCAATAATAGAGAACAATTCAATTGGAGACCTGAAACACCTTTATTGCAGAGAGACATATTTCCATTTTAGAGAGAAAAGAAGTCTTCAAAAATAACTTTTCTAACAAAGCTCATTGGTCCACATTTAAAGTAGACTGTCAAAAGAATTGTAAACTGCTATAACATTGTTATTATCAGAGTATGTAAGTAACAATAGTATGTAAGAGCTCAAGTTGTGCCTACAATACTGTTCCACTAGATACTACAAAAACAACCAGTGGAGATGCTTTCTTTCTAAAACATATGCTTTAGTGGCTTTCTCTGATGGAGAGCCTAGTTAATGATTTGGGACACCTCAAAATTACCTGATCAGTCTCTTAAGCTAGAGTAAATTTAGTGGTTTAATATTGCATTGCTACCCTACATCTTGTCCCATCATGAAAACCTAGACCCAGACTCCTCCTACTTCCACCAGGAGGAACAAGGAGATGATCTATAATTCTTAGCAGAACATCTAGCTACTTATCAAAACTAGGATGATACCAAATAAATGAAAAAGCAAAGCCATCAGCCACTGTCTTATCTCAGGTATAAAATTGCTTTTGAAATTTGCATTTTTGGTCCTCCAGAAGTACTTTGGCAGTAGAAAAGAAAGAAGAAGAATGCAGCTGGAATGTCCATCTTAACAGCTCTCAGGCCTTGGGAAAATGTTTTCATTTGACTCTGAAATACATTTCACTATTCCCTTTAAAACTGCCTTTAACAATATATTTCTACTAATCCTGTAACAGGGTTCCAGTTGTAATCCAAGGTCCTTGTATCTTGCCCTTTTGGAAAACTACTGTGTTAAATATTTACTTCCAAACAGTTGACATTTCTTTTAGCTTTTTCTCATCAAACTACCCCTGTGTTATCATCCTTGTTTATGCTTTATAGAAATAGTATGCACAATTTTTCCTAGCTTGCTTGTTTGATGCCTAGGTCACTTTTGCTGTCAGAATCTATTTATTGAATAAAGCTGATTTTTTCCCTTCTCAAGACACAGTGAAAAATGTGCAAGTGCTCCCAGTACAGGGATGCTGGTTACTAGGAAACACAGTCTCCAGAGAGCAGAGTAGAAGCACAAGCCTTGGACTACAAAGATTTATTTTGAGGAGGATCCTACAATAAGGTTTGGAATTAAAATAACAGTAATCTAAAAAAAATGTCTTTGCTGAAGGACAAATTAAAAGGTGGAAATTGGTATCTGTAGAAGTCTTACAAAAGTCTTCTCCTCTTGTCCTAATAAGATGTTTTATGTAATGGTTGAAACTTTATGGGTTTTTCTCAATAAAGAATTTGAAAACACTCTTGAGTAGAAAAATAAAAAGATACAGGGATTCCACTGAGAGTTCTTCTGTTTCTTGACAGGAAAAACTCTGCTGCTCAGCTCTGTGCACAGCCATGACACATAAGAGGTGCCTTTTTCTACATAGGCTTGTGTTGGTTAATACCTTCAAACTTAAGTGGTGAATAGGTGCTTGAATATGGCTTCGGAATATGAACTTTGTCAATGTCTGTGATTTTCTTAATGATTGTCAGTGAATTGGCAAAATAAGACCACTACGATAGAGTTAAAACAAACAAACAAACAAACAAACAAACAAACAAAACCCAACAAACCAGGAAAAACAAAAACAACCCAAAAAAAGAAACCCCATCCAAGAATGGTGACAGTATTCTGTATGATTTGTCTAATGCTTGCATTTTATGTCCACTCAAAAACGGGAGTATAAGTCAAGTGGAGCCTTCTGGGAGGAGAGATAAGACTTCTCAGGGAAGAGATGCTCTAGACTGGGGCGTGTGGCAGAAAAAGTAAGTAAGGATCATAGGAAAGAGTTCATGGAGAGACAGTGAGACAGCTGAGAGGAACACGGGAGGGACCCACAGCCGGGCCTTAGACATGATGGAAAGGCACACTTCCTAGGTACCAGAAAACACTGCAGAATCAATTGCAAATCCAGAAGTTATTGTGAAGATTGAAACCAAATATTGAAGCGAGGGCCTGCCTGCGAAACCACAGTGGTCAGGGGGACAGTTGTTTATAAACATTATTTCTAGGCTGTTTTTCCTAGTCACTGAGTTAACAACTTAACTGTTTTAATTAACAACCTAATAAAATCCAGCTGCTTTAAGTTATAAAGATTTTTGGTCTTCTTTGGGAACTTAAAAGCAGAAGTTCTGGGTACAATTGCACCTGCCTGACTAGGAACCCTGTTGCAATTATGCATTTGTGATAGATTATCCAAAGCTTTACCCAAACGGCTCCATGGCTCTCTGATGAGAAAGCCCACAACACCCAGTGGGGTATATTGGCTGAAATTCCTTGATGTGGCCTGGAAAATATTCAAAGTAGGAAATGATCCAGCCAGGAGTCACTAAAGACAAACTTCATCCAAAAAAATTTACAGTACTGGAGCAAGGCCCAAAGTATTGATGTTCTTGTATGACTTCTTCAGATTGACATGTTTTAGGAAGAGAATTGCAGGGAAAAGTCTTCACTTTTAGCCTCTTGCAGATTCAACCGTCCGTCACCAAACAGCATGGCTCATGTTGCAAGGAGATTTGAATTGAACGAAGAGTCCCACCTTCAAATGGCATGAATGTCATCAGAGTAATTTGCAAATACCTCTTGGACCATTCCTAAAGAGACTTTCAGTTGATAACCTATTATGTCTGGTCTGCAAGGACCATGTAAGAAAGCACTGCCTCTGGCTATTTGTCTTAGAAGTAAATAGTGTGTGTGGGATGTTCTCATGTTCCAAAACACAGAGCAGAGGTAATGGCAAGAGCCAGCTGGAGCCTGGCCCTACAAACTTGGTGCCAAGCAGTTTGAAACAAACACTAGTCTTTCCCATCCAGCAGTTTTCAGTGTTAAACACATCAAAGGCAGGCAGGCAGGCAGCCAGGCAGGCAGCCAGAAGCAGACTCATGGAGGTATATATACATATATATGTGGTGTGCTAGATACCAGAAGAGGAGGTAGTCTTAATCTTGACAAGTTGTTCTGAAGTGAACAGAAGAATAACAAGCTCTCCTACTCTTAGTTCCAAACAAACATGAAGAAGGTAGTGAAAACCAAGAAAGTAAAAAAATCTTTTAGGTCTGCCAACACCAAGATAAGAGTTCTGAAAATGTTCATGGCTTCTCTTGGGAATAGAGCTTCAAAGCCTCTAGCCTAGGGAGGCCTCACACCCTTAAGTGCTTAGGAGACTGAAATGCCTCTAGAAGGACAAGAGCTTCTCTTGGACTCTCAGCTTAAAGGAGGACTGGAGGAGTTTTGTAGGTCACAGGGAAGGTGTGTTTCTATGAAGGACTGAAGGTGGGTCATCCATCCCTATATATATATATTAAAAAAAAGCCTCAGGAAAATTGTGGGACATCAGTAGATCAAGGAGGAGTATGCTTGGGTCTATTGTGGTACAGTTTTTTTGATGGACACTGACAAATGCGCTTTCTTGTTTTGGTCAAGGTAGCAAATTGTGCAGGAAACCTGAAGGATCTGCAGCTGACTAAAGAGTCCAGGAAATATAATGTCCCTAAGAGGAAGGTTCATGAACACAGACAGAGAATAAGTTAGTGTCCCATGTGCTCATCTCCTGGGGTATCCAAGAAAATGGCCTTAGTTAGTACATACTCAAAACTGAAAAGCTACAGAAGCATGCAATCAGCTTGCTAAATTCCAGCTTTGATATTAAAAGGGAAGGGCTTCTTTCCTAAGCCTTCAGTCTAGTACTTCATTCATTCATTTCCAAGCTTGAATTTGAAGGTGAAGACTGCCAATTTGGAGAGAGCAGCATCATTTCATTTGAATTTTGCTGATTACTTGACCCTGACCCTGCTAAATAGCTCTGGGAATAATAAATCAAGAAAACAGCATAGCAGAATAATTTCTAAAATTCTCTTGTCTATAGATCCAAAGCAAGAATTGCCATATTTTATATCAACTCATTAACAGCAAACAGCTGTGAAAACTGGGTGGGTACAACTAAAAGCATTCAGCGTGGTCAATGTTACTTAACCGTGAGAACTGCCTAGGAATGGTGTCTGATCTGTGATTCAGAAAACAATATCAGGTTGTACTTATTAGTGGACACTTGGTTTATTAGAACTGGAAAAGCTTATTTTACATAATTATGGAAGGCTGAACTGCTCCCCGTACCCATCAGATTCTTGTACCTGTCAGGACACATAAATGTGAAAGAGAAATCTTCCTAGGTGTTAAATACAAAGGGAGATCAAGGGATGGCTCTACCAGCTTACACTTGTGACAGCTTACTGCAGTCAACTGCCATGGACAGTGGCCTTTGAGCATCATGTTGGCTGGTCATTGTGAAGGCCTGGCATTTGCATGGTGTTGTGGGTGGACCCTGGCCAGCAGCTAAGCACTCATACAGCCACTCACTTACTACTCATGCTTCCTGTGGGACTGAGAGAAACTAGAAAGAAGTTGACGAGACTTGTGGATCAAGATAAAGATAGTTTAATAGGTGAAGCAAAGGTGTGTGTGCAAGCAAAGCAAAGGAGGAATTTGTTCACTACACCCCACCAGCAGACAGATGTTTAGCTGCCTATTGTAAAGCAAGGCCTCTGCATGCTAGCAGTTACTTTGGAGAATGAACTCCCTACAAACATTTTCCACTTCCTCATCTTCTCCTTGAAAATTTACTGCTGAGTGTAGCATGATGTGGTATGGAATATCCCCTTGGTCAGTTTTGGTCAGATGTCCCACTTCTGTCCCTTCCCAATTTATTGTCCACCCCAGGCTATTCACTGCAGGGGGCAGAGTGGGAAAAAGAAAAATCCTTGGTGTTGTGCAAGCACTGCAGCAATAGCTAAACATTGCTGTCTTATCAACACTGTTTCAATCACAAATCAAAAACGCAGCACCACACAGGTTGCTACCAAGAAAGTTAACTTTGTACCAGCCGGATCCAGTACACATGGACTCATAAGATGGTACTGAGCAGGGGAAATAAGGAGAGAACAACAGAAATTATGGCTGTTAATAGGAGCTAGTGAGGGGCAAAGTCTTAACATCTTCCATCCTATACCAGACTTTATAGTGCTAGGCCCAGTAGAGCATACTGGGTGATACTTAATTACAGGATACATACTTCAGACCTTGCAGCTGGAATAACACCACATTCAACCAGTACAACAAGCTACATAATCAGGGATGTAGAGTAGGACATCCTGAAAACAGTCCATTAGTAATCACTGTATTAACTGTAGTAAGCAGGTGCTCAAACAACTGCATGTGGCATTCTAATTTTGTGTTTGTTGCTATGCTAGGAGGAAATTTCTAGATCATGGACAAGAAAGCACTGCAGATATAGTCCAGCAGAGCTTAAGATCTGCTCATTTTCTGGAGATTCTTGCCCAGAGATACAATTTACTGGTTCTGCAGATCTATCCCCCATCTTCACCAGTTAGGACTAGATAATATTCTGTGAGTCTTGTGTTAGTGATAGCATCAAGAACTTAAAAAGGCCTGATAAATTAGTGTTATTGCTATTAAGATCCAATGATTGACTTAGCAGCTCAATATGAGAACAAATCCAGTGCAGGAGAAGTTTGGAAATTGTGAGAATTTAATACCAAAGTCTTATCAACCTTGTCAGTTACCTGCTTTGTCCTCCCAGGAGGAATCAGAGTAAGGTGGCATGAGTCCAAGAACAAACTACTTTTGAAACTTTGTCCTAGACAAGGACAAGTTGCCAGATTGTTCAGCTGGAGGTGTCTGCTGTACTGCACAGACATTTGACATGTCCTCAAGTGTGGAAAAAGTAAAGATTATGCATAATATTTTTTCTAATGAACTAACTTCTTTGTCTTTTATTTTTCTTTTTCCTACTTCCCTTAGCTTTTCTGTGTCCAAGATACCTACATCTTTATTGCTTTTCCACCTTCTTTTCATGGGATACTTTTGCTGCTTGACTGACAAAAAGTCTACCAGAAGTTGCTAGTTTTGGTGGATAGACCATGAGGAAATTTCTTCTTACAGTCCCACTGAAAGTTTCTCAAATGGAGTTTATGAATAGCGTGAGTAACTCCCTCAACAGTATGTTAAAGAGGTTCACAAGTATCCTCCCCGTCAGCCATCTGTGGAACATGAAGTGGCTTCTCCCCATTGGGTTTATCCTTCATGCACCAGCAAAATATTGGCTTAGTTCTTTAAATCTAGCCTTTTTCCCCTACACTGTTTTTTTTTTTTTTCCCTATGTACCCAAATTGTTCTCAAGAAAACCACACAGAGCCTCAAAACCTAAGACAACTCCCTATCCGAGAGTTTTATCTAAGCTCCAGTCTTGATTGAATCAGGGTTATTTAATAATTAACCATACAAATTTGTAAGAAAAACTTTGATGAGCCTTGGAGAAGCCACTACTTGTCATTATGAGAAAAAACATTCTGGAAAAAAGACACCAAAGACTGCTTTCATTTAATTCAGAGAAGTTCAGAGGGAGCAGCCTTAACAGACTGGAAATAACCATAAAACCCAGGGGAACATTCTGATACAGAGATGCAAGTTAAGCGTAGGTAAGTCATCAACAAAGATTCAAGCTAGTTATGTGTGAACAAGGCCTAAAACCAAGAGAAAGGCACCCATTTGGAGCAGCTGACAGGAACCTCTTTTTCTGAATGCACTGTGCTCCTCTTTTAAACTTTGAAAAGGTGCCTGGGCTGTTCACTAGCTGAGTCACAGTAATTGTTCATGCATATTCCTGCCCTGTGGCAAATGAGAGTAAATGTGTGATCTCTCAGCCTTCACATATTGAGGCAAAGCTCAACTTATCTTTCATTAGCTGCAGGCTAACCATGCAGACCATGGCAAGGGATCATCTGATGCTATTACCTTGTTCATGAGACTGAAAGCTTCCACTCAGGCACTTAAAAATAACGGCAAGCTGACAACTGTCAATAGCCATTAGTAACTACTTTTTCAGGGATAATGACAAGGTGAAGAAGTCATACATAACAGTAATAAAGTCTTAAGTGAGATTTGGATAAATCATCAAAAATGGATCAAAACTTCCTGTTTGAAAGTAAGCTGTCGATGGATAACTGAATCTACGAAACTCATTGTAAGTACCCAGATTTACTTTGGACTTTTGAAAAAGGTTTTTGATCTTTCCAGGTGGTGCCAAACCTCTCAAATAATAGATCAACACAATCCCCTCCTGTACCCTTGGCACACATGCCAAGAAAAGGCAGAGGTTTCAAAACTGTTACTGATGTGAATGCTAACTGAATTATGTGAGCTCCCAGTGAGTCCAGGACAGGTCAAGGGACTGGCCCTACATCTCTCTCACAGGCTGATGAAACTGCATCATTAAACAGTGTTAGACTGAGCGTGCCCTGAAGATCCCTCTAAACAGAGCCTGGTGAGACCATTAGCAAGCACCAGCTGAGTCTTTAAGTTGTACAATTACCCTCTCCTGGGGAGCAGACATGGATGATGCTCTGCCAAGTAAGGTCCAATTCTGTCTGATTGGTGTCCTGAGAAACTTGGACTTTTCCTAAGCAAGGCTGAAGGATATTTTGTATAAGGTCATCATTGCAGAATAGTCCCTCTAAGCACTTATACTGTTTCACTTGCTATGATATTTCTGCTCCAGGGAAAGGGTGTATTTTGGTGGGACAGTGCTGAGATAACAACTCTGAAGCTGCTTCTCATTTTATACAAGGAGCTGTGGAATACAGCTTCCCTGTGCATTGCTGATCACTGGGTATTGCAATAGCCTTGTGATTGTCGCAGTATGAAAGAGCGGTCCTTTGAATTTACCCACATGAGGACCTGTTCTCACACACTGTCTGATGTTTGAAGAAGAATCATAGAATCATAGAATAGTTTGGGTTGGAAGGGATCATCAAAAGTCATCTAGTCCAAGCCCCCTGCCATGAGCAGGGACATCTTCACCTAGATCAGGTTGCTCAGAGCCCTGTCCAGCCTGGCCTGGAATGTCTCCAGGGACAGGGCATTGTCCACCAACCCTAGTATAATATCATCTCACTCATTTAAATCCTTTCCTAAAACATCTATGTAAACAAGGGATCATCAGCTTCAATATTTCTTTTAGACTTGCAATAGCAAGTCATTCCTGTGTGCTTACTTATGACACTGATAATCTAAAGCAATTCATCTCTGTGAATTTCAGCTTTTCCCCAGACTTTATCACCAAAGATTGAGATCAACTGCATGAAGGCACTCAAAGAATACAATCAGTCCCCTTTCCTCAAGGACACCATACAGCAACAGCCCGAACCACAATGGTTACACTGTGCAAAATTACAAAGCAAAATCTATTCAAAGCTGCATACCTGATAAATGGAGCACGGCACAAACAGGTAGAAATGATTTTTTTTTTAACTGCTAAAGAGTAACCTTACATATCAGCACAAGGCCAGTGAAGTCAGTGAAAATATTATGTTTTACACTGTCTGAGAAACGAGCCTTGGTGTGAACTTGACACATTTGTGAAACTTTTTAGTGCTAATACTATTTACATATTAGGTAGTTCACCTACTCAATGCCAGTAAGCCCTGACCAGTATAACTACTGGGCCTTTTATTCCATAGAAACACTTTTATGTCTGTGTTGTGGGGCAAAACTGGTCTGAAGGCAGACTATGAGTCTGGAGAATCCTTTTAAACACATGAAAAAAGTTATGAGATTTACAGCCTGCCAAGATCGCCCTTGTCGGGGATGGAGAAACAGCTGAGCCATCATTGTACCAGAGGATCCCTTAGCTGGTGGAAAGGACATCCACAAGAGTTTTGCTGAGTGACATGAAGGCTGAGGAGACCTCCAAAGCTAATCCAAGCTACAGGAGTGCTTTTCATTTCCATTCTCTGATGACAGAGGAAAGAGGGTTTCAAAAATACTGTAAAAGAGAGGAGGCTGCAGCTGCTTTAGTGCGTCAGCAAGCCTTCCACCTGGAGGGACAAGCCACACCAAGCAAGGGCATCTGCCTAGCAGCAGTTAGGCAGAGTTTCATCTCTGAGACACCTCTGTGCTTCTGAAAGAGAGACTATGTTTAAAAAAGGCTGCAGCATCAGTTCTGCATCAGTGCAGGACTCTCCAAACAAGGATAAATATCCATTAAAGGAAATTCAGGAATTTTCTGGAGTGGACAAGAGGATCTGGGCCAAAGAGTATAAATTTATAAATAAAACATCAGAGTAAAGTTAGTTTTTGGCAAGAGAAATGCGTCCCCCACCTTAGCCGTGTATTAATTAACCAGGTCTTTTACTTTAGGGAATAGAATATTGCCCTTTGCTGTTTGCAGCACTTTCTGCTAACCCAGTCCCTTTGTATATCCTGAACCCGTTGAGCAACCCGTTGAGCAACCAAAGCTTTAAATTGACTGCTAATTTTGTGTTGGGTCAAATTAATTTTGAAACCAGATTAATTAAAGCAGATGAAGGTTTGTTTATCCATTATTCATGAAGCTCATTGGAACAGGAGAGAGTGCATTAGCTTTATTTAGGATATTACTTTGCTTTAATGAACTCTTTTCTTTTTTTTTCTTTTTTTTTTCTTTTTTTTTTTTTTTTTTTTTCCCTCTTAATGCTCCTTTTGAGCAGGAGCTCAGCTTTGTGTTGTTAGCTTTTATTTTCTTTGGTGGTCTAGTGCAAACAATGTAATTAGCAGATTTTCATACTCCAAAAACCTACAACTGACAATCTCCAGCAGCGACTGCCTCACCATAATTCTGCAAAGGCAGAGAAGAGCATGTGTCCATGCTGAGCAAGGATCTCCCAGTCATTCCATCCTGCTGTGGTTGGAGCTACACAATGAGGTTGACCTGTTCACTCAGCATCAGTGCCAGAAAATAGGTGTACAGTCAGAAGAGGCTGCTGGATAAATAAACTAGAACCACCTAACTGTGAGCATTTGAGCATCACTGTGGATCATCCAGTGAAGAAACCTTTTCCCCACAGAGCAGTGAATTATAAAATTCAAGCTAGACATGAGGGCGTGTGAAATATTACTGGAGCTCTTACAGTGCTTCTTGCACAAATCGTGTATCCCCTCTGGATATGGTTTAGTTCCAGTAGCTCTGTCTAAAATGTTCTATTGAGACCTGAGATACTACTTGTTTCAGAAGCTAATGGCATTTATGAACAAGTGGATGACTGGAACTCCTCAGAGTAAAGAGAATTCAAAATAGAGCTTTGCTCAAAACTTGCAGTAACATCATATTTGTAAATAAAATTAGCTAAGCAAATGTAAGTTTAAACCAAAGAAGGGTTGTCTTCACAAACTGGATTGGACTAAATTAATACCAAGATGCCAATAAAACTATATACAAAGATAGGTCTATATACAAAGATAAAATGATAGTTTGCAAATTTGGAAGGCAAAACATTTAACAGTGCTAAAAACAAGTCTTTTTGCTGCAAAACAGCAAACTAATTGACAGATCTCATTGCTGCAGGATATTAATGAGAAATGATGAAATGAAAGACAGAAGCGGTTACCCATATGACTTAGAGAAACTTCCAGCTACAACAGAGAGAATACTATAAAGGATTCAAACTTAAATTTTGGGTTGTGAAACAATGATAAAAATTAGGATGAAACTTCCACCAAAAAAAAATATTTATTTTCCTCTTACATAGCTTGTCTGTAGAATATATTAGCCACAGAAAAACAAAACAAAACAGGATAATAAATCACACACAGCAATCACTTGATCCTCTTAACTGTGGTATCTGAATATCTCATGTTCTCCATGTATTTATCCTGACAATTCACTTGTGGATGTGGGAAAATGATTGCTGCTTTTAAAATGAGGAACTGAATGGAAATAAACTAAGGCTGTGATCCTCAGGAGTGTTTAGGCACCTAGGTGCTGTGGTTTCACACAAAGCTGCAAGAATAAGAAACTGATCTTTGTACCCAAGGTCTACTCCCCTCGTCACTGCTTTGTGCTCTTTTTAAGATTAGGTGGTACAAATTGACTATTATAGCAATTATTTTTTTGCATCTATCAAGAAGAAAAGTATTTTTCATTTGCTTCTGAAAAGAGGGATGGTTGCTAAGCAAAAGAGTACCCAGCAAGGGGAATGTGAAGTGGTTAGAGAGATCAAGGCAAGAAACTAGAATGATGAAGTGAGAGCTTATGTTCCCTTTATTCACGATGCTTTTATTAGTGCTGTATTTTTAGATAGCTAAAGTGCTGTTGTAACATCACCACAGAAAGTACCAAGACCTGGAGAAGAGGCAGGAAAGGACAAAAGGCTGTAAAGTACTGAAGAGGGGGGATAAAACTTACACTAAAGCTTCTAGATATACTTGTGAGTGTTGAAGACTAAACCTCCTTTAATGGGGCTATATATCTGTTTTAGTTATCGTTATGGTCAATGTTATCCAATAAACTTCTATTAAGTAGATTAGTACCGGAGGGTATACTTCCTGTTTATGAGCCGGTAATTACCGCATCTTGAGCTAAATAAACTTGGAACCTGAAGGCTGAAATTTTTATAGGAAATAAATTCCATCAGCCTTGGTGTTTGTTAGCACAGGATATTTTGAAACCAAGCCAAGCAGGGAGTACCACAACACATATATGAAGATTTGCTCAGCTGGATGCTCCAGCAGAGCTCTGCTTGCTCTCATGCCATTTCCAGACCCTGGCACGAAAAAGCAGGAGTCAAGCTACCTTTGGCTCCTGGGGATAAGTTTTATTTAGGAAACATTTTGGCGTTCCCTCCATGCAAGTTGCAACAAAATTTTTCATCTGATAGAAGAGGATTTAAGGATTGCAGCTCTCCACTCAGCAGGCTGTCTGTGTGCCCTGCATGGAGACAAGAAGGGGTGATGAGGTTGATGGCCGCTGGACTGCCCAAAGAAGGACTATTTTTAACAAGTGTTGAAGCTAGTTGAAGGGAATTAATTTTGAAAGGAGTTAGAGCCACTAAACGGGTTCAATAAAAGTGGGTCAGAGCCACTGCCTAATAGGTCTACATTTCCTCTATCCCATGGCCCATTTTGGTCAAACCATTTTCTATCACCTAAGAGTGGGGTGAAACCTGGGGCCAAGCGTTGACTTTTCCGAGGTCAACAGGAGTTTAACGGCTGATTTTAATGTACATGAAGGTTAAATCTGTGTGTCTGGCTGGGAGAATAGCGAGCAAGCAGCGGTCTGGCTGACATGGGCAGCATGCAGGACCAAAATAGATTTTTCATAACAGTGAAAAGTAACTGCATTATCTCTATGTAAATCCTTGCACTTCGATTGGCTGACAGCTGTAAATAGCCAATTAGGCTGCACATGTTTGGAGATTAATAAATGGCCATTCCGCTGTGGCTAAGCTGCATAACGATCTGCAGAGTGGCTCACTGAGAACATTCCACTGCTGCTGACTTTAATTGTTATTAGTTTGCATTATATGTTAAATAGGGGAATATTTTAATGTAATAGTTGTAAGCACTAAAGCTGAGTGAATAATTCATAGCAAATTATTTATCCAATAAATTTAGCCTCTTTTACTCTTCAATTTTTTGGGAACAAGTTTATTATTTTCTCAAAAGAGTGTTTATTATTCAGAATTAGTTTCTAGTCAGTTTATCAGAATGCTTCTTGCACTGCAGATCCCCTGGGTAGGCTATTTTTGGGTAAATCAGTAAGCTTCACAGCACCATTGCCTCCCCTGTTTTGCTGTGTGTTACCCTTTAGCAGAAGTTTCCAGTGAGGACTTCAGTTTAGCCAAAGCCAGACTGGCTCTTCTTGCTCACAGTGTCCCTGATGGAAGGTGTATCCTGCCACAACACTTTTAGCTTTCACAAAGGCTGGTCTAGGAAAGTGGCGACTGCTCTGAAGGTTCAGGCAAGATTAGGACTGAAGATTTCTGTGTTACTGTGATGAAGAATATGTATAATTGTCCCATCCTCCCTGCTTTCAGACAATGGGTGCAGAGCATAAGAGATGCAGCACAGATCACTTCAAGACCCAGGACTAGTATGAAAGTGTCATCACAAACTGTCTACTGATAAATGGCATCTGTTTCACTGTCACAAGACTCCAAAACATATGCTGTTGTTATTTTTTATTTTTTATTATTTTTTTAAAATAGTTCACGGATAAAGGAACACAGATGAGGAGAGCCACCAAACAGGAGGGAACAACCCCCACCCCCACACATAACTGCATCGAGTCACCCTCTGTGCACCTCTCCTGGCTCTGCACTTCAGAGATCAGCAGGTTACAACTCTGCTTTTTACCTTCAGCTGGCTTCCCTTGAGCCTATTTTCAGCAATGCTTAGATGATTTTGTTGCAGCCATTTGTGCCTCAGATATGTGCCTCGTGCCAGGTGTCTGCCTTCAGGTATTTACACGTGTACATGGAATCTGAAAAAAGCAGAGCTCGTCAGTGAGCCTTGATAAATATAATAGTAAGCCTTGCAATCTCACAACGTTTTGCATTGCTCCCTTGTCTTCCCCCAAGTATCCCTGGAATTGCTCCTGCTCCTCCTGGTGACGTTTGCTTCACCTCAAGGGCTCTGGCTCAGAGCAGCCTCTCTATTACTCACAAATCTGCTGGGCAGCACTGCATCCCTCGTCCCTCCAATTACTGGGCAGTCATTAGCATAATGCTGTTCATCATCGGCACAGGGGGGTCTACTGTTTGCTGAAGACCAAGCGGGAAAGCAAATAGTTTGGGTAGGCTCTGCTGACAGTAGAGTACAGCTTTATTTAGTAGAATTTGTTTCATACAAATGGCATCCCAAGGTACTTATCAAAGTTAAATAATACATAATAGCAGAGGGAGAGAGAAATTAAGAGGCACAGGCATGGGAACATGAGATGTTTTCAGATGAGATTTGAAAGTAGATGGAGAAGCAGTGAGGCAGAAAGAAACAACAGGAAAAAAAAAAGACTGTTCCAGATGGTGGGAGATATAAGGGAAAAAAGCTTTTGCAACAGCCATGATTTGAGCATAATTAGGCACAGAGAGATGACCAGTGCCATTTGGAGAGAAAAACAGGAACAGAGGAGAAGGAAGAGGAGGTCCAGGAGACGGACTGGGAAAAGGTCACAGAAGGCAAATAAAGAAACAAATGGGGAGCTGTGGGAGCTTTCTCTGTAAATGTCACGATGTTGATTTGGAAAGCAAATGCACCTGCAAGAGGACTGGTGTGTTCAGGGTGGCTGGAGGATGTTGACATGGAGAATTTGAGCAGAAAGGAATATTCGGAGGAGAATTTCCTCCAAAGAGCTGCATCTGTCCAACCTTCTGCAATGGATTCAGACCCAAAAGGTCAAATCCAAGGAGGTGCTGTATAATCTGTTGCTTTCCCGCATCCTTCCTGCCAAAGACTTGTTTTCGCCTTCCTGGGTTGCAAGCAGTTGCTGCATGTTTTTTTAATGACAAAACCAGTTTCTTTTTGTTCAATAACCTATGAGAAGGAGCCAAGGTGCTGCTAGAGATATAGTGCATTATGGTAGTAAAAAAAATGAGATGTTTTCTACTCTCCATGATCTGAAGTACTCTCAGTTCTACTGAGTGGAAGAAACATCAAGTCAAGGCACACATCTCTAATGCCAACATAGAGAAAGAAAGGAATGCTGTAGGAGGACACTCTGGTGACCAGGATGCTTCTGCCTGATGGTGGATCAGACAAGGCTGTACTATGACTAGACTGGGTTGACGCAAGGAATGAAATGCATATCACCCATTGTGGCAGCTCTTGGGCTTCTGACCCATGAACTCTCCTGTACCAGATGTATAGTGGTCATGCTGTTGACACAGAGACTGTGGACCCCAGTGAGTTCTCCTTCAGGGCAGCAATATAAGCTCTCCTACTGGTCTATGGGTAGTCTGAACCTCCTGAGAACAGCTCTGCAGACCCCACTGTATGTTAGAATGTCTTACATTTATACTGGGGTGGAGGGAACATTTTCACCACTGAAGGAATCCTGAAAGTGTGTATATTTTAGGGGTAGGTAGAATATTATTGCTCCCCTCTACTTTATTCTGTCTTCTCCTGAAACATGCTTTTGCAGCAAGACACAGAATCTGTCCCTAAGGTTTCTCGAGTGCTCTGCTGGTCTGAATGCATTTTTTGGAAATGCTTTGACCTGGGTATTGGATTCATACTGTGGAGATGTGAAAGAAGACAAGGCCTGTCTTGTGAAAAAAGCGAATAGCACAGACTGCTTCAGAAGAATTTGCTCAAGCAAGTAGTTTTTCTGCAAGTGCCAGTTAAGTAACCATGCAGAGCTACAAAGAGGCTGGAATGTAAAGCCCACTGAGGAGCCTTTTTTTGTGCCATGACATAAGATAAAGCTGACTTGAATCTGTTCATAGTTTGATTTTTTTTTTCTTCGTTTAATTCTTGTCTTCCTTAGACAGGCATAAATGGGATCTGTAGAGAAAGGTCAGAATCTAGCTCTTTCCAAATGCTAAGTGTCTGAAGGCCAGATGAAGAGCAGGACAGATAAAGTCTGGACCTGTAACCAGTAGTCCCTCACCAGCTCAGAAGGAGGAAAGTATAAGAGAGACAGCAGTGCACCTGAACGTAAAAAGCAAGTCAGTCCATTCCAGTCACAGAGGAATCCACTGGTGGCAGCAGAAGACCTTTCAGACAAAGCTAGTGGTAGGAGGAGGGTAAGGAATTACTGAGTTAGGCCAGGAACTCAAGGTGTGTATGTTCTTCTGGCAAGAGAGGTCACAAATCAGTCAGAAGAAAGCACACACTAGGAAGAGACTTGAAACTTTGAAGCCACTTCATGTGTAACCCCAGCCTTTGTAAGGGATCGTGGTGGTGTCTCCACATTCCTATTAGAGCTATCGAAGCGCAGAATGTCACAGCCTTGTCAGTGAGGGTATTGCTCCAGCAGCCCCTCCAGGAGCCTGAGACAGAGAAGCTCCAGAGAAGCTCCAGGCTCTGGTCCTACCCGCAGGGCATAACATTGTCTCTTTTTTTATGTTTCAAGCTTTTGCAATTTGTAGCCTCTCTGCCTGAAGATCAGAGGTCAAACAAAAGGCCACAGAAATGAAAGAGAAGGGAGAGGAGATATTGTTTTTCCAGGACAGAAATTAGATAGCCTTCCCTCTAAGGACATGCCTGATATCAAAGTATAAAGGGAAGTAGCTATGTAGATCTTCATATTTATTTATTTTTCAGTGCTGAATTTCCAGTAAGAAACAGTTTTGTATTCAAAGATTATGAGAAGGACTTCTAAATACTTCTTCACAGACATAGGTACTTCGAGCAGCATTGATATTTAAGAAAAGTCATTTTCATAGTAGTTTGGCTACCCCAAATCCACCTCATTATTTCATACAGTATCAACCTGATATGCAGTGTTGCCATGTATTATGCAAGAACTTGCAAGAACAAATTTTTTTGTTTACTCTCATACAAAACTGTTGTAGTGTGCTGGCAACAAGGTAGAACTGTGGGAAAACCTTGCATGGTGATGGGCCACAAGCATTTTGCTGCTAAAGAGGAGGGCATAGAAGCTGGTGTTGATCTTGCTGAGGTTGACAATTCCACACACATCTGACTACCACTCTTAACTTAAGCCTCCTTAGAACAGCTTTACCTGATATTGGGCACCCTCTTCTCAACCCACAACACCCATGACTTTGGCAGGGAGAAGCACTAACTGTGGAGCATGGAGAAGGATCCACTTCTCTGTGGGGCTAAAGCCTCTCCCTTCTTAGAGGTTTTTGAGATGAAACTTCCAGCTTTCCTGCTCAGGGCAAGTGTACAAATGACTAGTAATAAAGACAAACATGAAAAACCTCTTGTCTCCAGCTCTTTGAAAAGGAGAATATGGCTCTCTGTTTTCAAACAGCCTCTGATTCTCGGATTTGAAAAAATAAATGGCGTACTCTTGGTACAAAAACTGTATGTGTCAATAAGCCAATTTCTGTAATTATCAGGGCAGCCCATTTTGCTAGGAGGTATTCATATTTTATTTAAAACTCTTTATTAAAGAGTTTGCATTGTGTTTACCTTATTAAATGGTATCAATGAGAAGCTCGATTCCTCATTCAACAGTGCCGATAAAGAAGAGAGGAAAAAGTTATGCGGCTGGACTATTATGTCATCTGACATTAAATAATTATCGGTTGACTTTCTACCGAGCCATATCAGACATAATTTCCCTATGCGTTATCCTAAAAGAAGGGTCTTTCATCTACTTACATCCTTTCCTGCTGCTAAGAGAAGAACAGAGATAGTGCTCCTAAATGCCAGCAACTCCAGCAGCTACAGAGACATTAAACAGAACTTCTCTGTGATTTCCACTCCTGTGTGCAACACAAGCATGCCAGTACCTGGCTAACCTTCCTCAGGTTCACAAGTAACCACTTGGATCCTTGTAGTACCATGCTTTCCTTGGTGCTCTCATACCACTGCTGAGAATTCCCACCACTGTCAGTCAAAAGCAAAAAGTGGCACCAGGTATCTAGTGAATTACTCCCATGCCCCTCCATGGGAGCAGAAGCCACTCACAAAAAATGGTGGGTTATGCTGGATAAAGGAAAGTCTTAAGCCTTGTGAATATTTGCAAGAAGCATACTCTTGCTGACCATTTTTGCACTGTCAACAACACAGGACCATTTCCTTTGTCATGGTCTTGTCAGCTTCTAGCACACCAGGAGCTGATGCAAGTTTAAGCTGAAATTTGATTATCTGCCTAAAATACCGTATCATGAAGATCTCCATGGTGTTCTGTCACAGCTTGTGGTACCACAGGACACTCCTGGTTTAGGGTCAGTGTTATAAAGCTGTTTGCCATGGCCACAGGGTCACACTTCATTGTTTTTGTTAGTGAAGAGCTGAATAGAGCAGGAAGGGGCAGAGCCTCAGTCCTGGGTGAGAAGCGGATGAACCAGGAGCGACTGATGAGCCACAGAGTGAAGAAAACATCGGATAAGGCAAAGCTAGCACATTCCCAGAGTATTTCAGAGCTTCTGCAGCAGGGACACATGGCACAAGGTGACACAGCACAGAAATCGACATGTTTTGTAAGAGTAGTTTACACAGAGCATTACTGAACCATGTGGTACTTTTAGGAACACATACTTGTTCACAGACCCGGTCAGTAAGGACAAGAAGGATACCCTCAAAACCACTACTTGGTCAAACCTCTGAGCAGAAGAAAGGAACAGGTAGACCCCACAGATGACTAAAAAGGAGAAGAGATGGGGTAGGGACCTTATGCTTCTCTCAGCAGGTAGTTAGTGCCTGGTTTGCTGACTTAATTATTTTTTAACCTCCCTGTCTCCAGTTGATCCCAACTTCTCCTGCACCATTAAGTCTTTTCTCAGCAAGAGACAGCTGTGACTGGGTGTCTGTCTCTGAGCTTTTCCTTGTCATTCCAGCATGAAAAAGAGAATCAAGAGCTTTCTCATGTACCTCTGTTTGTATGTTTTGTGACTGCTTTATTTTGCTTCAGTCAAAATCCTCCTTAAAAAACAAGCACTGCTTCCTTTCCATTTAGGAGCAGGAGGCAGCAGCTGCCTGGCCCTGGGCACAATTACACTCCAATAGCTGAGGATGGGAGTCAGTGGCAGCCTCATTCTCCCCCCAGCTTTCATGAGGAAAAATTCATTTAGCAGCTCAGCATGGAGGGTTCTGTACAGCCCCCCCCTTCCCTGTGAAAAAAAAAAAAAAGCAGCAGCATTTGAAATGGCAGCAAGAAGAATATGCAGATGCATTTCAGCTTCATTTCATTTCAGCTTTCTCCTTCAGTTACTGCTGAGTTTTCCTATGGCCTCTGTAAACATATTTTCCCCCATCTGTGTGTACTGCCACCATGCTCAGGTGGCTAACACAGAATAGACACACATTTTGTTCTGCTTCTTAGGCTTTTTTTTCTTCCTGAGTTTTCTAAGAGGGACTGGTTAATCAGAGGAGCCATACTGTGTGACTGAGCTAATAATAGAATTGTAGAATCATTGAGTGGTTTGGGTCAGAAAGGACCTTTAAAAACCATTTAGTCCAGCCCCCCTGCTATAGGCAGGGAGATCTTTCATTAAATCAGTTTGCTGAAAGCCTCATCCAACCTGGCCTTGAACACTTCCACAGATGGGACAACCACAACTTCTCTAGGCAACCAATGAGCTTCATAGTCACCAGAAAGCACATTGCTCTGTGATCATCCAAAGAAACCAGCTAAAGTCTGATGCATTCAACATCAAACTGCTTGAAACACAAGACCCAAGTAAGCTTGTTCCATCATCTGGTGAAAGGGTATGGGTCTCTGAATGATCCTCTTCCAACCAAACATAGCTGTCAATCAAACAGGGAAGTAATACAGTAGTACTTATTACAAATCAGTCGAACACACTGACCACAGGAGCTCAGGTGTCTTCATGGTGCAATTTTGTGGTCACCGTAGCCTGAGAGTCTTCCCTGAGACATCTCCATAACAGCTGCCACTAATGTTGGCTATTTTATTTACTATGCTTGTTGTAGCTGCCTGCTGCCCAGGTCTCTTTTGCCCCAAACTCCAAAATAAACTCTTCATACCTCTACCCTTTCCAGAAAGAGGAGGAGTATCATGTTTTTTCATATGCATGTGTCTGTCTGGGCTAGAGTGGTAAACTTCCATGATTACAGATGTACCTCCCACCCTCACAATAATTCGGGAAAGATGTTTCCTGTAGTGGATATGCACAATACCTTTATGAAACATTTGTGCCAAGGATCTCATATTATGTTAATCTTCTTGTGCAATTTAATCTGTCTTTCATTAAAAGTATCTGCAATGCCTGATAACTCTGAGCATAGTTTGATAGAAATCTAAAAATTATAATGCCTGAATTTTTAGAAACCAGATATTACCACACGACAACCCACAGTACCAAGTGCACTTTTGTGATCTGAAATTTAAATGCAGATCAACTGGTTTTCAGCCTTTTCAACAGGCTATTATTTTGACACGTTTTGCCATCATCTTATCATATCAGAAAAAAACAGGAGTCACAGTCACATGAAAAGACTATATTTCAGTGCAAACTATTTAAACTCATGCTGCTGAACAGTGGTTTGCCATCAATCAAGTAACTGGAGCAGATATACCATGGTAGATAAAATAACTCAAGCTCTTCTTCTGCCTCTTGCAGATCCAAAAGGTGGTTCAAATAGTGCTGCATTGCAGTGTACCCAGGGATGGTGCTATCTCTAAGACACGCTATAAGCCACCCTCCCAGCCCGAACAGATGCAGGATGATTGTCTCAAGAATGGCTTATGCTGGTACTAAGTGGGTGCTTTAGCAGGTGAGCTTGTTTCTACAAAGGTGAAGAACTTCAGCTGGAGGGGTCCAGGGAGCACCCTCTACAAAGAGAAAAGAATGAAGGATGGGAAAAGGAACTGGGCTTTGCTTAGCCTGTTGTGAGACTGGCATGAAGGTATCTGAGACTGGGCATATTGCTCGCTGGGCTTGAGTCGACTGTCTGGGTTGGGAGTAGAGAACTGGAGATGTGCATGTTTAGAGTGGGTGAGTTGCTAGCACAGTTTTGTCCAGGCCTTGGCAGTCCCAGAGATCATCAGTAAAAATTAAACCCGTCGCTGGACCGGGAGCTATGCACCACAGAGAGACTTTAGGAGCCTGGTGCAAATGGGACAACTGAGGTTTTTGTTGCCGGGATCATGGTGGTGATGGGCCATGTCCTGAGAGGGAAGACAGTCTTACCACGTATTTGTATACTGTTGAGCTCTGATGCTGGCTGGGACTTCTGGGAGTGCTGATAACAACGATGACAAGCTCCTTCCAAATTTACTCACACTGCACAGTTGCCTATAATCTGTTCTGTAGAGAAAGCCTTATGGATCTCTGCCAGCATGGAGGGGATTGAAAGGCAGCTAAATCTAAAGCTTAAGGGAAGCAGAAAAGTTTAAAAACATGGTGGGTTTTTTTTTTGGTGCGATTTTGTTAGCTTGGTATGCTAAAAACCCATCTGGGGGGAAGGGAAGAGAAGAGAACAGAACATATCCTATTTTCTGACTGAAATTGTTAATCTGATGGGAACTTCTGAGAGATAACAAGGTAATGGACAAAACAAATGTACTGAATCTTTTTAGGCCATGGACATCAATCATGTGGTCTCTCTGAATATTTAGACTGACAAGTAAGATATCCACTGTCAACCATGAGAGGATGTGCAGTGGAACAGCATTGTAATGGAGTGGTGCTCAGGTTTGTGCTGAGGGCTGGGAATCAGGTGAAGAAGCAATGCCCTTGTCAGGTTTGTTATAAAGAACTCTTCTCTGTCCCCGGAGACTGCCACGAAATGGTTTTGCCTCCTGCTATCAGGGAACAGATAATGCACAAAGTGATGCAGTGTTTCTTCTCATCATTTAAGGCAATATATGAGTACTTCAAGTACTTCAATGGTACTCTATTCAGTGCATGGCGACAGTGACAGAGACTGGACAACGCAATTCAGTGGAGCAGAGACAGTGGGTGCAAGTCCAATTTTTGTGTACAGACTAGTTCCACTTGCATCACAGCCTGCAAAACCACAAGCACTTCCCAGCTCCAGGGAACACCAGGTAAAACTGGAAGTTGCACATACAATTCTTCAGGGCAGTCTGTCTTGTGGGCTTCCATATTTAGGCAGCTGGATCATTATCAGTTCCTTCTGACTGAAACCTAGTCTAGTCTAGTCTAGTTTAGTCTAGTCTAGTCTAATGTTAAGTGTCTGATGCAGGAATCTGTTACTTTCAGTGTTTTTCAGCCCTGAACAGATATGTTACTCCTTTGTTTATGGCACAAGAAGCATGGTGGATGACTGTACTTCAGATGAAACACTCATAGCTTCCTCAGGGAGACATGGACAGCACAGGCCAAGCAAGCTCAAGCTTTTAGGCTTCTCCCTTGGCTCTTCATCACAGGTGCACTAGTCCCCTCTGAGTGGTCATCAAAGTGGCAACAGCTTTCCTTCTCCCATAGAAAGGTGTCTTCTGTGCAAAAAGAAGTGGTTCCTACAAGGCAGTTCTGAAAGTAGAGGTGCATATGCAAGAAAGGATAACAAGTGCCTGGTATTACCTTTTCTTCATGCCTCTGCAGGAGTCACAAGAAATCATTCAGTGACTTGCATGATGTAGCTTTACATGGCCAGTCTCACATTGATCAGGCCAAGGGAGAGGAATTCGTTCCACAAATGATGAGCTGGGGTACCAGGGAAAGGCTGTGAAGGGACCCCGAGGCAGGATGCACCCAGCCCTGCTCACACCCTTTCCCCCTCAGAAATTCTGTCTGCAGTTCACCTCCCTCCTTACTGTTTCACAAGGTCTGTTTAGATGACTAATGGTCCTGGCCTAACAGTGCAAATATAGATGGAAAAACCACAGCACAAGATGCCTAGCTGTTGCACTTGCTTTGTCCATGGTATATAAAGAAACTGGAATGCAAATGCCTCTGCAAGCACAGATGTTTGTATGAAGAACGTTATATATAAGACATCCTACATATTCCAGTGTTGTGGAGATGTGGATATTTGGATAGAGGACAGTCTGATTTTAATAAATGTGTATTAAAAAAAAGTTTTTCATGACCCAGAATGTCTAAAACAGCATTAAATGCCTACATTTCCAGACACAAATCACACCTTATCATACAGTTTACAGGAAGACTCATTGGGATCTTTGTAGTCTCCACTGAGTATACTACAAAAGCAGCACAGATACAGCAAAGAATATATGGAAAGATATCTAAGGGAGCCACATTTTAGAGTAAAATTTCTAGTTCTTTCGTGACTGAATTTAATAGAATAAAACTGAGCTCTTTGATCTGAACATCCTTGTGTAGGACCATAATGCTAACTGGAATGGCAAAGACTCGATCTCATTTGTCAAATGCTTGCAAAATAGCTATGATAAATTTACGTGTTTTTTTTGTTTGTTTGGTGTTGGGTTTTTTGTTTTTTGTTTTTTGTTTTTTCCAAAGAAATTCTCAGACTTTTTATAGCTGAAGTACTTTTAGTGCAAGGTCATGCAAATCTACAAAATTAATTTTGTCCTGCTGAAATGAACAGAATAAATAGCTGTACAAGGGCTGGACATGAGGTCCACTGTTCAAGGACAAATCTGTTGGAGCCTTTCATATATGTAGGCTACTAGTATTAGAACAGGAGTATCTTCTGAGATAAAAGACCTGTCTTTCATCCTCATATCATAAATACTCATACAAGTGATGTATATATGCATATATGTAGCAAATCCAGCCCTTCACTTCTCATACGTGTTGAGTCTATGTTTAATAATGATGAAAGTTCTCCCTGCATATACTATTCAAACTATCTCCTACTTGTGTTCACTTTAATGTTGTTTTTTGTTGCTAATATCCATTCCAGCATGGCCAACTGCCTTCAGCTATTTGTTGCCTGCCACTTTATCGAGGCAGAAGGATGGGTTGCTTGAGAAATTCCTTCATCCCATTCTCTTCTAGAGAACTAAGAAAAGGAATCTCTTATTCAAAGGCCCCTTTGAGTTAAGCAGATAGGAAATTCAGGCTCAGTATTCTGTTTTTTTTTTTTATTTTTTCATGAATACATACTGATAGTAAAGCAAATTATTTCTCCTATGCCTCTTAAAAGGAAAGAGGCAATTTTCCCCATTCAGCCTTATGTCTATACATGTTTGATTTGCCTTCTGACTGCACTAAAACCATCTTTAAACAGTGTATAATGAGCACAGTGTGGCTCTGCTGTCTTGTAATGCACGATTAGTTTGCTAACAACTTGTTTGAGTAGGCATGTGTGTTGCTTCATGTCTTTAAGATTACGCCTAGCAGGAATAAAAAAATCACAATTCTCCTCCTGTTACTCCTACTCCAGCCTTCCTCTGGAGCATTCTTTCTCTCTTATGTCTGTCTTAATTAGATCAAGCCAGTCCTAATTTGAGAATGCAGATTTTAAGCAGGGAGAGAGGAAGGAGAGGAAGGAAACACACGGACAATATACTAATTTTAGACAGAGACAAATGTGTCTTTTTCCATTAGGGAGAGGGAAGGAAGGAAAACAAAGGAAAAACAAAAACAAAACAAAACAAACCCAACAAACAAAAAACCAACAGAAGAAAACCTGCAGATGAAAGTTGTACGTTGTATCTGAAGCGGTGATTCCATCAAAGAGCACTAGGAAATTCAACTGGAGCGAAGTCTACAGCTGAGAGAGTGCTCTGTAACCAGCCCTAATGTCCCTCTAGCTCTTCTCACTCAAGATATACTACAGAACAGCATTGCACATTTCCATTCAAGTACACCCCAAACATTTCTACAGTACTCACAAACTACAAGAGAAAACAGCATGCATTTAGACTCTATACCTTCTGCGCTGCCCATCCATACTAATGTCTGACGTTTCCTGGGGCTATTGTCTTCTAAAGAATTTCTCCTGTGTAAATAGTTGTATATGTGTGTTTAGGATAAACACAAAGTTCAGGGTTCCAGACCATGGAGATTCTTTTGTGTAGCTGTGGATTTAGAAGATGATGCTTGGCACACGCTGGATGTAAAGAGCAGCTCCCCACCAAGCAGACTTTTGTTACAGCCTGAGGGGGAGGGGAAAGCCCTCAGGGTGATAAATAAGAATGTGTTCCATACCTTGAATTGGTTTTGAATAAACCCATTCTGTGACTGTGTGCATGAGGAAGGATATTTAAGATGTACAGTGATTGTGGTTTATTACCAGAAATTATTTATTTCTTCCTTTCTCTTGCTGCCTCCTACATTGACGGAAATTATGCACATGCAGAATTTTCACCTAAGAAATACACAAACAAAGGGGATTATAGTTTAGTCCCCAAAAATGATTCCTCCTTCAGATTCACCTTGCATATTTCCACCTCATCTCTCATCACAGAATTGTCAGCTCTGAGCCAGGATATTCCATGCTGACAAAACTGGGTGAATGTCTGGAGAAGGAGTGCAGTCCAGCTTATTAATAAGAGATATGACATTCAGGAACAATTGTAAAAGTCCATTTTTCACAGGTTACCTGTGCAGAATAAACTGGACTGCTGGGGGTGGGGAATGAGGTTGTATATAATCTAATTCCATTGGTCTGGTCTGACATCCTCTGTTTCTGACAGCAGCCCTGTTGATGTCTGCAGAAAAATTATTCAGCCAGCTAGTATGATGCACCGAGCAGGTGATTTCTTCTTTTACCCAGGTCACAGAAGAAGCCACACAGGAGAGTTTACCTGGTCCAAAGAGCAAACAGAAATCCAGAGTTGTCAGAGGCACAAAAAATAGGTGCAGTATGGGCGGGTAGTGCCTCATCACAGGAGTGACAAAGTATGCAATGTGGTGAACTCACATGCCAGCACAGGCAGATGAGAGGCACACTGGCTAAAGATGGGTTCTATGCAGAGTGGTCATGGCTAGTGCACTGCAGCTGGAGCTAGCCCTCAGTGACACGAACACAGGCCATGTGGCACTGCTTGGTTTCATTCCAGGAATCCTTCTTTGCCATGGATGCAAATGGGAGGCTGGATGTAATCTAAGAAAAGAGATAAGGTAGAAATAGTGCCTTCTGTAGACCAACAGGTCCTAGATTTCTCTGTTTGATTCTCTTCTATTTAAGAGGTTGGATTTCCTGTTCACCCCAAACTGAGCTCACACAGTGAAGAGGCAATGGAATAAAAGCGAGTTTCATCAACTTAGATGATAACTTGCAAAAGCTCATCTCATGGATAAAGCACCCTGCCAGGGACTCAGTGGTAGATTCTCTGGAGGCCATTGCACAGCCAGGAGTAGCTGGGTCACAGCAGATCCTGCAGTGATGGCAATTCTCCTCTTCTTTATGGAAGTAGTTCAATTAGGTTTCCTTTCAGCTGCTGGAGTTTTGTGAAGGGGCTACAGCAGACAACTCAAGGGTGTTCAGTTGGCTTTTCTTATAGTTCAATTGGTAGCTTAGCAAACTTGTCAGGTTCCCAGGTAGGACAGTTTCTTGAGCCATCAGAAAGGAACAAGTGACATTTCCTGTCTGCTGCAGATCTCGCTGCAGTCGCTTGTACCTTTCTCACACCCTGAGAACAGGCTGGTGTAACACTCTCTGCATGGGACTTCACCTCTGAGGTCACTCCCAAACATGAGTTGTCTGCTCATTAAATAAAGGTATTCACAACTGACATATTACAACAACAGAGGTCAGAACTTCAAATGTAAAGGCAAGCCCCAAAAGACCTTCTGTTTCCTGTGGGTTTTGCAGTCTTTTCTGTAGGAAGGTTGTTATGTGTCAAGCAAGATACAAGAACAACTTTAAAGTTCCCAGTAAAGTTCATTAAAAAAGCTGTTCATACCCTAGGTAATCCAAAAGGGAGGAAGGGAGAAGGACAGAGAGGAAAGGAAGGGAAGGAAGGCATAAAGGGAAAGACCATATTAACATTTTTCTCCTCCTTGTAAGTTTTCAGCAATTCATTTTCCTACTCCTGCAATTTTTCTTATACCAAGACAACAGTTTTCTTCATACTCAAATGGCAATGCTTTTGAAACAGAAAGCTTTCCTTCACTCTGACAGAATAGTGGTCAGGAACTGCCCCCTTAAAATACCACAGAGGGCTTGAACTACATAAATTTGTGTAGAATCTCTCAGTGTGCAGGGTCAGAAGAAGAGAAGAACTCAAAACCAAAATGGTAGAAGATATTAGAAAGAGTAGGACAGAATGGAGTGCAGGCATGGTGTTATAGAGCCTGACAAAAAAGATCATTACAGAGAACAGATGTGGTCTGTGTTGACCTGGTGTCCCAGCCTGTGTCTTTTGTCCAGAACCAGGTAGAAGTCACTGCTTCATTGTGTGGACTGTACTGTACTGGTCCATGACTATGCCATTGTAACAATTTTAAGCTTGCTTCTAAAAAGAAACCTAAATTATCTGGCACTGACGCTAGGTTCTCATCCTCTAAGCACTGAAGGACTACTCCTTTGACTATTTACTGTGACCTCTGAAATACTCAGAAGTATTTTTTCTCCCCTCAAAGTGGGATAGAACAAACAAACAAATAGAACTTCTTTCTAAAATGTATCAAATCTGACTCAAAAAAGCCCAAGCAAAGACAATCTGACTTCTTTGCCCAATAAGCTACCTTAATGCTTAGCTGACCTCATTGCTAGAAGATAGCAAGGTTACTTTGAACCTCCAAACTTAATCTATACCAGATGGTACTTCCTATTTATCTCCATCGTGAGAACTTTATCCAAAGAACCATTATCCTTCCCCTAGTATATCACCTCAGTTTTGTGCAACAAGGTATGTAGGGATTTCCCAGATGAGAAGCTGCTTTCAAATCTTTGCCTCCTCTGGTAAAAGAGTTGTTCACCTCCTTAAGAATCCTATTGTGAAAGTTTGCTTTTTCCTGCCTTCGGGTCATTTCTGTGACTTTCTTCAAGTGTCTTTTGATATTGCAGCATCCTTTTACAAAAAGCATGCACAAAATCAATGCTATTCCATTGCGAAATAATCTTGCAAAAAGTGGAAGGATACTGTATGACACACCACAAAAACCCTGCCCCTCTATTCCTGAAGCTAAAAGTATATCAGTGATGAAGCACTGGGACTCAGACTGTCCTGACCGAAATCAAGAGAAAAGCTATCAGCCCAGGGATTATCTCAAAAAGAAAGTGAAATATGTTAACTTTCTGGGCCCATCAGTTCCTTTGCCTGGAGTACACGAGCACTATGAAAGACATGGCACCTTCTGCCAATTTAATTTCTGACAGGTACCTTCTGTGGTCTCAAAGTGGGTTTTCTGACTTTTGCTTTGGGTGCTAATACATGGACTGTGTTTCACCATGACCTAGCTGAATCCACATTTTACAACTATTAAAGCTAGTCATCTTGCTCACGCTTTTAATTTCGCCTTGTACTTCTGGCTTCAAGCACACTATGCTAAATCAAAGGAAAGAAAATGCACCTAGCAACACTGCACTGTTGCATTTGTTTTCCTTTCAATGCTGAAAAGTGTCCTTTCATTGTATGTATTCTACCTCCTCTGTCCTCTTCATAAGTAAAATGCTGCAGATGAGCTTCAGACTTTTCTCCTCTGAGCTGTGAGGAAATCTGCCTCTCTTAACGAGGAGCCTTTTGATTCTTCTAAACACACCGCAGCTTGGCCCTTGTTTCCCTTGACACTTTGCCAAGCCTATTACACATGTCTAAGCCACCAGGGAAATAGAAGAATTATGATTTCCATTTGGCTTCTACTACTGCTTAGTCTAATTTTCACTGGCTTTGAAATATAGCAATTTATTTTCTATTGTTTTATTTTTCCTTGTCATTTTGCCATTTTTCTTTTTCTTTCAGAAAAACCAAACAATGAAAAATTGCTGAAGTGAAATCTCCTTCCCCTACACTGCTTTTTCATAAAATAAAGACTTATCTGTTCCAGAACAAGATTTCATTATCTGAAGACTTTATTATTATTATTTTTTCTTTTTTTCAGGAAGAAGTGTGCTAATGAAGTCATATGTAATCAGAACATATGGAATTGCCTTACCATTATCACTGCTTCATCTGCTTTGGAAGGAGGGTGATGACAGGGTACGTATGTGTGTGAAGGGAGGCAGTAGCCATGGCTAGTAGAGCATTTCTGTACCATGAGAGTAGAAGAGCATTTGCTTTTCAGAAGGTCCTGTGCAGGCTGGAGGAATAAGCTGACAGGCACCTTATGAAATTCAGTAAGAACAAATGCAAAGTCTTGCATCTAGCAAGGAATAACCTCTTGCAACAGTAGAAGCTAGAGACTGATTAGCTGGGGAGCAAGCTATCATGTGCTTGGAGGGGAAGATTGCTGGACATAAATATTTCAGGAAGTTTCTGGAATTGCTAGGGATAATTTATGCATGCATGTGTGGGACAATCCAGCAGAGGAAGACTGAGATAAGGACCACCTTAGCAAACATACATAGCCTGTGTGTCCTGATGAGGTACTTCCAAGGTTGCTGAGCAGGCTGACTGTTGTCTCTGAAAGATCATGGTGATCAAAAATATTCCTTAAGATTGCAAAAAGACAAGCACAGACCTGTTTCTTTAAGAGAAGGGGGAGAAAAGATCCAGGGAACTGTGCACTTGTCTCTGGAAAGATTATGGAGCAAACTGTCTTGGAGGCCACGCCCAGGCATAGGAAAAGCAAGGTCATTGGGAACAGCCAGCACGGATCTACCAAGGACAATAAAACTGATTGCTTCCTCTGATGGTATATAACTTACTATGGATGAGGGGAGAGCACTAGGTGTTGCTCACCTTGACTTCAGTGAGGCTTTTGGTAGTTTCCAATAACATCTTTATAGAGAAGTACGGTTTGGCCGGATGACTTAAAAGCCGTGTGAAAAACTATCCCGGCTGCTGAATTCAGTTTAGATGACAGATGTTCAAAGACTAGTTGACAGCCAGTTACCACCTATGGTCCTTTGTGGTCAATAATGGGGCAGATGCTGTGTAATATTTTCATTAATGACCTCAGCAATGGGTCAGAATGAACTCTTGCTGAGTTTGCAGATGATAGTAAATTGTGAAGAGCACTTGAAACACTGGAAAACAAAGCTGTCATTCAGAAGGACCTTGATAAACTGGACGAATGGTCAGACAGAAGTTTCCTGGGATTCAGGAAGGGCAAATGCTGCATTCTGCATTTGGAACATGACAGCCCCATACAACAGCACAGGCTGGGGACTGACTGGGTCAGTGGCAGCCCTGCAGAAAAGAGATTGGTCCTGATGGACAGCGAGGACAAGTCAGCAAAACATAGTAGTGAAGTGTAACCACTTTATAGCTAAAATTGTAGAGAGCCTGGTTTGTTTAGCTGGGAGAAGAAGAAGGGCAACTTGAAGTCTTTCATTAACTAAAATGAGATTGTAGAGAAGTCTGTGCTGGACTTTCCTCAGAGGTGCTCAGGAAAAGGACAAGAGACAAGTTGCAACAAGGGAAATTCCAGTTGGCCTGAAATAAATCAAATTTCATAGTGAGAGTGGTCAGATACTGGAGCAGATTTCCTAGAGAGGTTGTGTGATCTCCATCCTTAGAGCTACTGAAGACTTTGCCTTTACATATCTACAAGTGAGCCGATCCTCATTTGACTTCCAAACTAAATTATCATGTGCATCTATGATTTTCAATGTTGCTGACATTTTTGGGTCCTTGAGGGACAGACATTTATATGGGATTACCTCAGCTGTTCTCTTCCTAGTTCTCAGCACACAAAATATTGCCTCTAACATACTGGGTGGAACTTCTTAGAAGTGTGTAAGAGGTTTCCATGAAAGAAAGATAAAAACCATATTAAGGGATTTGTAAAGATCCACCAGTTCTTCATGCTAAAAAGGAACTCAAAGGACTATATTTCTTATGAGAATCTTTTCTACATAATTGATTTTATCTTCTTCTGCATCCACTGGATGTTCAAATGAAGAGGATGCATATGCGCTTCTCTTTTTGCTGTGGATTCATCTTGAGGAGACATGATTTCAGAATGAGAGAGGCCAAATTGCTGGATCCTAGAATTGTTATGCCCCTTGTCAAAATGTCACAGAAGCCTGAAGTGCTGAGAAGAGTGTGGGGTGACAGAAGTCAAGCTTGCTGGTTCGTTGGTATTTCCACCAGCAAGCACAATCCCTAGAAATTCTTTGTGGGGATTGTGTTCTGATCTAACTACTGTAAGACTCTGATAGGCTAGCAGCTGGTTACAAGCTATTTGTCTAAGAAACTATGGCTTTTTCTACTTGACTGAAGAGTTTGTTACAATAGAACTGGATCAGCAGATTGATGTAGTTAAGTGCTGAGGTTTCTCATCTCCACTACACAGAGTCTGAAACCTTCCTGGTGTGAAGGCCTGAGTGTCTCTGTCATGCATATGTTTTGAAGCCATACCAAGAGAAGCACTCCTACAAACCTTTGCTTCTTTGCTTAAAAGCCCATCTATGAAGCACCACACTAAGCTTTTGCACTTCAGGCAGACAATGGTCATATATTAACCTCCCTTTCACCTGTAATAAGGCCTCCCATATTTAAAGAAGCCAGAAGGCTGTGCTGCCATCCAGCAAGACCTTGACAGGCTGGAGAGCTGGACGGGGAAAAATTTAATGAAATATAACAAGGGCAAGTGTAGAGTCTTGCACCTGGGCAGAAACAACCCCAGGATCCAGTATAAATTGAGGAATAACCTGTTAGAGAGCAGTTGTAAGGGAAAAGGACCTGGGGATCCTGGGGACGGCAGGATGACCATGAGCCAGCACTGTGCCCTTGTGGCCAGGAAGGCCAATGGTACCTGGGGTGTATTAGAAGGGGGGTGGTTAGTAGGTTGAGAGAGGTTCTCCTTCCCCTCTACTCTGCCCTGGTGAGACCACACCTGGAATATTGTGTCCAGTTTTGGGTCCCTCAGTTCAACAAGGACAGGAAACTACTTGAAAGAATCCTGTGCAGGGCCACAAAGATGATTAAGGGAGTGGAGCATCTCCCTTATGAGGAAAGGCTGAGGGAGCTGGATCTATTTAGTTTGGAGAAGAGGAGGCTGAGGGGTGACCTCATTAATGTTTACAGATATCTAAAGGGTGAGTGTCACGAGGATGGAGCCAGGCTCTTCTCGGTGACAACCAACGGTAGGACAAGGGACAATGGGTACAAATTGGAACACAGGAGGTTCCACTTAAATATGAGAAGAAACTTCTTCTCAGTGAGGGTAATAGAACACTGGAACAGGCTGCCCAGGGAGGTTGTGGAGTCTCCTACTCTGGAGACATTCAAAACCCACCTGGACACATTCCTGTGTAACCTCATCTAGGTGTTCCTGCTCTGGCGGGGGATTGGACTAGATGATCTTTTGAGGTTCCTTCCAAACCCTAACATTCTGTGATTCTGTGATTTCCACGTGACATCATAATGCTGCTGTCTAAACTCCCCAATTCTATTTCATCCAGTGTTCAAAAAAAGTGTCACAGAGTGGAGTATGAGGGAGGACAACAGTGGTCCTAACCTTACGGCAACTGTTCTGGGAGAACACTCAAGAATGCTGATACTGCCTGTCTTACCCTACTATGCAGAAATCCTAGAAGCCCTTGCCACTGTGACTGCTTTGTCTGTAGGTCTGGGTCTGGGTGGCAAACTCTGGTGAAACTGAATTGTCATTAGGACACAGGACTACCAGCACTGAAAGTGTTTCAGGTGTTGTGGGGCAAATTTGAGGTCCTCTGATGTGAACTAGCACTATGTCTGTATCAGCATTGAACTCAATTTTGTGAGTCTGTAGCTGTGTTAGAGCATGACTGTTGTCTTCTGGAGTCAACACTTAGTTCTTACTGGTGGAGCAATTTGGTGTAGGCAAGATCATCACAGTCAGAAAGGTGACTGATGCTTCAGGGTTATTCTTCAAGCCACTTTTTTTCAAGGGAGTGAGTAACAACAAGATGATTCAGAAATTCAGTCAGATGCAGTTAGCTGAGACAAGCGTGGATGAGCACACACAATGTTTTGAAAACTAAGTAATGTTCATCCTCTTGGAATGATATAACTAGTTCCCCAAAACAGGTGAAGGTAGTGCTATCTCTGTTTTACTTCGAGGTTGTCCTGTTAAGAGGAAAGATACTGTTTTTGTAGTGACCATGATTGCTCTGAGGAAGATGAAGGTACAGCATCATAGAAAAAAGTCATGAAAGAAAAAAAGAGAAGGATAAATAAAGATTCTGTCGTTGGGCCATGCCATCAAGAGGAGCATAGCAGACTAATCTCTGAGAAGTGCATGTTTGGTAAGGGTATGGGTTTGCTGTTTTACTGTTACTGAGCACAAGCCATATGAGGTCACTCGTGAAGGATCAGTGGCTAGGAAAGTATTGGAGCCACACTGGTGCACCGCAGATGGACTGTGGTAGTTATCTGACTTCAGGTCATTGTCAGTCAGCCAAATGCACAAGTCCTCTAGAAGGAGATGAAGGATTTAAATCTCTCCTGATGGCTTCTGACTGATTGCTTATAACTTTATCAAGTTTGCATGT
Organism: Streptopelia decaocto; assembly: GCF_964273445.1. Lineage (NCBI taxonomy): Eukaryota > Metazoa > Chordata > Aves > Columbiformes > Columbidae > Streptopelia > Streptopelia decaocto. The sequence goes on from NC_138663.1 coordinate 57,693,226, forward strand.
ACTCTGCAGCAATCAGGAACGTAACAGGAGGCATGCACGGACTGATCTCATGCCCCAATGTCCGCATGAGACACTCACCCATGGTGCAGATAAGCTTCCCTTGAGATTCCCAACTCCTGATGTTAATCAGCAGTCAAACCACATTCTGGGATGGGTCACTTGCCTGAGTGACAAGCTGGTGCTGCTGTGCACCCTTTAGGAGGGGATATAAATGGCAACCTATTGGATATGAGGCAGTGTTTTGCAGCTTTGGCAAATGCGTTTCATCAGCAGCGGGAGGAGTGTGATTCTCAAAGCATTCATTTAGTTTCCTTACCAAGAAAACCTAGCTTCTCTTCCAGGTCCTTAAAGACTCTTTTGCCAGTTACAGAGAAATAGTTTGTCTATCAGTGTCTTCGAAGGCCTGTAACCACCAGTACTTAAAATCAATACTGCATATCACTATAACATTCCATGCTAAAATAAAAGGGATTCGAAAAACCTAGGTGGGATGGCATGATAAAGAATCAGACAGCAGGAGTAAGAAAGAACAACCAGACAGGTAACCTCTACTAGAAAGTGAACTTCTAGGTCACCTATTAGTTAGCTTCACTGTTCCTGGTTTATTAGCATTATATTTGTGTGGAGTTTGTGGGTGTTTTGTGTGTGAAAGTGTTGCTGTGCAACAGCAAAAACTTGTCACAAATTAAAATTCACCAAGCTTACATGAAAAGAGGAGGGAAAATCAACCTGTTCTCAGGAAGAATTTTTTTGCAGCTGACTTCATCCTAGGCAATTAACTTCTTGTAAAAAGAGACCTATTTTGTTCCACAGGGAAGGGAAAAAATATCCATGCCATAAAATATGTTGAAAGCTGAAGCAAATTGAGCTGAATTCACAAAAAAAGTCAAGCAAAGGGGTCAAGTGAAATTGCTCCATAAAGTGTTCATTGTGGCCTTTCTGCAGAGCTTCAACCAGCATAGCAAAAGCTCTGATGCCCCATTACCCTTATTTCAAATTCTCTCTTCTCAGCAGCTCAGTTTCCACAGTGGTGACAGGCAGCTTTTCTCAACAATTAAAAACCCTCAGCCAAACAAACCAAAAAAAAACCAAACAAAAACCCAACAAACAAACAGACCAAATCCTGACACTTGAGCAGCTCAATCCAGCCTATACTAGGGCAAATGAAAACAAGTTTGTTGCTGTTTGTGCCTTGCAGGAAGCACCATTTCAGGACTGAATATTTTCTCCTGAAACAAAATAAAAGAAAACAAGGAGTATATTTAGGTACCATAGATGTACCTTGCCAAGATAAGCAGCCCTTCTCGTATCTGAGCAAATATTATTTAACTCCCTACAATCCAAACAGTAGAATCAAGGTTGGAACTGCAAATAAGGACCTGAAAAGCGGTTATTTATTGCGTGTAAGAGTGGAGTTACTGTGCCAAATATGTAGAACCATTGAGGGTTAGAAGACATTAGCCTGAAATGAGTCTTCAATACCTCTACATAGCAAGCTGGGGACTTACCTTTGCTATTTCTACCAGCACCAATCTAGCTGCAGTAACTGACAGTCATTGGGAACTGATTATTCAGAGAATGCCTCTAACAGTCTTATTCATTCATATTAAAGTCGAGAAAATACTATAGTTCATGTCTGTGTCTATGGATATTCACTTTTCTCACAAGGCTCCCCTTGCAACATAGAACAAGTTTATCAGCAAGCACAAATGAGCTATTCATGCAGAAAATACTGGGGAGAACAGGCTCAGTAATGCCTAAGAAAGCTATTTTGTCAAAGTTAGTAATTCAGGAAAAAACTATGAGGCAGGAATGAGCAGCCTGCAACAGGAGAGATTACAGCTGGCTGGAGTAACCTTCTTTTTAGACCTCTGAGGGTAAAAACCTTAGGCAAAAGATGTCTTTAGACATGGCATTTGATTTTGACCATAGCAGATTTGCTTCTTGTTTTGGATATGGCCAGAGGGTCCTGCAGCACATTTATTTTTATTTACTGAGAGTTGTGTGCTACATAGACCTGTTAGTTAATTCTATTATTTAATTCTGTTAGGGTAAAAATGCATGCACTTGCACATTATTACCAGTGCTTTAATTCAGAATACACATTGACATGGTTTTGACCTGTGTCCATCAGCACTGTAAGATAAAACCAGGGCACATTTCAGGGGATGGCACAAGTTCCAGGCTTTTTCTGGTAGGCTGTTCAAAGCAATACTGCTTCAGTTTGTTCCCTCTGATCTGGTCTGCAACAGGTACACCCTCAACACTATCCTACAAAAAGTCAGCCCCTTCCTTCTTTGTTTGTATCTGAGACAAGAACAGACCTATACATATAACACAATATAGTCAAGGATTAAGAGAGGACTGTGATTCTGGTCTCCGTACACACAGCAATGGCACAGAGACAGGGGCTGCCACAAGCAACGGTTGGTGGCACCTGTTGGCATGATCATATGCTGTATGTTGGGCCAAGGGTGTTGTGTTCCAGGTACAAGAGGCCATGAGAGAGGTACTGAGCCAAAGTTTGCTCCATTTGAGGAGGACACATGCAGTTAACTCAACATGGAGAAGCTAGGTCTGCATGGGGGAGATAGACAGCTGTACATACAAGCTGTTTCTGAGATAGGACATGATCCATGTGTACTGACAAAAAGATGGTATGACCATCCCTACAAATACACAGCCACAGGTGCTGCAATGACAACATGTTGAGTGGCCCAGCACAGAAAAGCTGGTATCAACCAACAGTGTGGTATTGTCACTTTCAGGAAATCCCACGTATAGAGGAGAGGTGATGGGTCAGCTCAGGCAACAAGGGAATTAATCTGTCAGAGCCAGAGTCCATCCCACCCACAGCCCGTTTAGTGTTGCCTAATTAGAACTGCAACCAAATACAGAAATTGAATAGATATTGTTTCCCCTGCTTGGCTCTGCGTTTCGGAGAGCATCTCTCTTGCTCTAAGGGACTGTGCACCTTATGCCACAGTCTGCATGGCATCACAGAAGAAGCTTTCTACATTGTTTGACCAGAGTGCCCTGTGTTCCCTTCAACTGATCTGAAGAGTGTCACTTACCAGAGAAATGTTCTCAGGTCTGAGTTGTGGATCTGCTTTTCTCCTAGGTAGCCCTGTGCTGTGACATCATCTCTGAAGGATTCTCATACCCCTCACGTCTTCTTGTAGTTCTTGCTATATGCAGACCAGAGACCAAGTGCCAGCCATGGCTGGAAGGCCTTTAGATAACAGCATGAAAAAAATCAGAGCATGACTAAGTCAGGAGAAGAGAAAATAAGGTGTGAAGCAGAGCACAGACTTGGAAGAGTTTTCTCCTTCCAAAGCATAAGGAAATACAGTGGTTTACCAGCATGCCGCTGCTTTCCATGGCAAAGGGGAAAGCTGCAACAGGCCAGCCAGTGATTCGTCTCCCTGAAGTGGCAATCAATACCATGCTTCCATATCAGGCTCATCTTACATCCATCGGACTTCTTATGGGCAGCCTGTGGCTTAGCAGTGTAAGCAGGTCCGAACACTGTTGTCCACAGCATACTCTGATTCCTCAAGCAGACTTGCAATGTACACAGCAGAGTTCCTGTTTTCAAAGCTGTTCAAAATATAACTAGAACCAGCATCCCACATTATAAAACAACAGCTTTCTGGTGTGGGGCTTTTTCCAAACAGGTTCAAAGAGTGGAGAATTTTTTCACAGGTTTCCCATCTTAGTTGTAAATACAGAAGTGTGCATAACAGTGTCCAATGATGGAGAAAACTTGAAAATGGGCACAGAGTTATTTTTTCTGAACTGGTACCAGTAGCAGCAAGGGCTATGTGCTAAATCCAAACAACTGTATGCTAACACTTGACTTATGGCTCCTGAACACTGGAGTTTAAGAGCTAGGTTTTATTTATGGACTCATGGAGATAATCCTAGAGCTGATGTTCAAAAGGTGCAAGATTTACATTTAAAGTCCAGTTGTGGAAGGTGAAAGCTGGGCTTTGGCATGCAGATCTGGGCAGAGTTTTACTGCAATGCTCACAGGTGTTAGTTAAGCTACTCTAAATGCCAAATCACTGTCTAATTAATAATGTGAATAGAATAATGGAATAACTTACATTTGGAGGGATTTCTGGAAGTCATCTGGCTCAACCTCCACTTGAAGTAGGGCCAACTTTGATCAGGTTGTTCAAGACCTGGCCCAGACTAGTTCTAAGCACCTCCAAGAGAGTGTAAGAAAGAAAAGATAGATCCATGCTGGGCAATATGAATTAGCATTTCACAAACTGTGTTTGGGAAAGCAGGGGAAGAAATAGAGGGTATGACTAAAAAAGCCACCAACATGCTTTTGATAAAGAATTGCATCACACATGTGAAAGATGTGGTCAGTTTTGTTTGCCCAATGTGGATGTAGCCTTTTGAAATTTGGAAAACCATTTTGCAGCAAATAGCACATCAATAAGCATAAACAGAGCCTCAAGTTAGCATACATCTTACTCTTTTGCCATGTCTTTCTAATACTTTAGTCTGAAAGGAGAAAAAAAGAAAGGTATTTTGATAAAAGATTTGGAGTTATTCCTATTTATTGCCCGTTTGAGTAATTTCATCTATTTGGGCTGTGGGAGGTCTGTAGAAGGTAGTTTTTTCAAATATTCTATCCCAGAAAATTCTAAATTTAGAATAGAAAGCAGTGTTACATCACAAGTGACTTCATTATGGTCCTACAATGTTTGTCTCAGGACTTTAGTGCTCAACTCATAGCTGCTGGTGACACTGAGGATTCAAGTTCTTTAGTGCTTCCCCATAGCAAGAAGCACTAGATAGGATGCTAAATATGTTAAGATTAACAGAAAATCTCAAACAACCATATCAGAGGTATGATGGAGGATCTATCCAAAAGTGTTCCAATACAGTCATTTAAGTTGTTTCATCCAGCAAGCAACAACTTTTTCTCCAGGCATCATTCTGAATTAGGTTGACCTACATTTTAGCTCATTTATAGTTCAGTGGGGAGTGCAAGAAACCGCCCCAATTTTTCAGAGTTGGACAAGGTGGTTCAGCATAGCAACTGCAGCTACAGAACAAAGAGTATTCGAAAGAGGGTTAAATTCAGAGGAGTTTTGCTATGGAAAGGGGGGCTTTGATTTGCAAGGACTCTCACTCTTTATCAATAGAAACATTGGTTCTATTGTAACTGTCCAGCTTTCAATATAGGAACAGGCTTGAATCTTCACCGCAATTTATCTCACAGTGTGCAGGCCTCTTCCATCTCCTGTAACTGATCACAAGTCAAACTTTAGCATAATTGAAAGAATAACTCTAAAACATTAACCTTTTTTCCTTACAGGATGTAGGAGAAGTTGAAAGGATTGTGAGTTTATACTCAGCAGTACTCTCTCCAACCTCCTGTTCAGTCATTCATCTCCAATCTATTCCTTCAGCAAGTGTTAACCCCACAGATGATCCATGTATGCCACTGTGCTCATTTGCTATGTGCCTTGTAAGGCATTTGTATCTGCCTGACAACAACAGGTCTTCTAGCATGTCAAGGAACAGAGACTGGGAAAACTGAGGGCAGAGGCTAAAGCTGTGACCATTCAATTTATCACTTGGCATCTTAAGACTAAAAGTCTAACCCACACGTCACAAAAATCCTTAACAAAAATAGACCAAAAACCACTTACAAGTTCCAAAATGTTTGCCTAAAAATTCAAATATATGGGCTACATTCTGCTTTCATGGTTTTCTTCCAAAGAAAATGTCAGAAGTAACTAGCAAGCATTGAAAACTGCCTTCTGCATTTTATTTCCACCTTCAGCCATTTGGGTACTTGTCCATATTTCTGCCAGTAATTACTTGTAAATCTTCCAAGATGTAAGGCCTACAAAGAAGTAAGAAGAATAGAAAGAGAGCATAATGGCAAAAAGCTTGTTTGTCCCACCTTGGATTTAGAAATTAAATTTTCCCTAATCATAGCATGCAGTGTAGTCACTGTTTTCTTATGCCAACTGCACAACCAGAGGGATTGTATAGCTGTATCCAGACCTTATTCATACCCAATGGTTGTGGTGGATTTGTCATTTCAATTATGCATGTTCTGAGAGTAGAAAGCTGAATTCATAATGAACTTCCAATGCCATCAAGGAGAAAATCAACTTCATGTACTGAAGTAATGTACAGAGTATTTTTGCCTTACGCCTGCCTACAAAACCATTTCCAAAGACAGCAGGAGGGAGATAAGTCTCATATGCACAGAAAAACAGCAATACACTTACTGCATCTCTCATACCCATCCATTGTTGCAAATTGCCTCTATAAAACACGCCTCCACCTTGCTGAACAGCCAGGTCAGCCTTCCCTTCCTTTTCACTGGGTAATCCAGCCAACTCCCCCCATTTTTCACCCCTTGTCAGTTAATCATGATGACCCGGAAGCTCCAAAAGGCACTCTAGAAATACACATCACTTCCAGAATATGGTGCTCAAATGCATCTAGCAAAGAAATTAGTTTTAGTCTCCAGATTAAGACTGAAAGATTTTCGATATTGGAAAGGTGTCATCTTCTGATTATACTCCCTCCTCTTAGAGCCCCATTATCCCTCTGGTGTGGTTCCCCCTACTCCTCTTATTCACCTTCAACAGCAAGTATAATCCCAGTTACGCCACTGCAGTAGAATTGACTGAAGGACAGACAAGCATAAAGTAACTGTATCAGGTAAAAGTCAAATTTGAGATTATTTCACTTTCCAGACAAAAATCAGTTTTCACAACTGAGGTTATTGACAGCACACATGATCTACCAAAGAAATGAATGCAGATCCCACAATAAGCTAGATGAGTCTTTGCAGCTGCGTGTCTTCTAACAGCCCCATTTAAGGTGTAAACTTGAAAACAGCTACTGTCACATGTTCAAAATATGTTCCACATTTGTCCTACAGTTTGTTTATTGAGGAGGGAAGAAAGGGGGAGAAAAAGCATTTTCAAAATGGTTTCTGTTCCTGAAAACACCTCCGATACTGTTATTCATTCAGCAAGACTTACATTGTTTGCCATCTTTTTACCTAGTGAAAATAAACTCATCACTTCTCAGTTTTCTCTGGAAGTTTATTGGCCAGAAATTTGACAGTTTTACAAGGCACTTTGGATAGCCATTATGCTGCTGACAGATGAAAATAATAACAGTACCTTATAGAAGAGGAGTACCAAAATAATGCGCACTAACTAGCTTGCTTTAGTTCTCAGTACTTACTCTTTAGTTTAATGAGTACCCCCTTATCTCCCATTTTACAGAAGGAAGAGCAGCACAAAAAAGATGACCCAAAATCATAACAAATTTGAAATACAGCTTGAATTTTAAGCCAGGACTCTGATGGGACCACAAGGCTTCCAAATACATGATTCCCCTAGGGGAAGAGAGAAAAATAAATAAAAAACCACACCTTGATTAGTCACTTTGAAATGCAGCTAAAAGGTTTCCTGGTGCCATAAGGAGAGGACTGAATAGCAACATGTCCATAAAGCCTTTCGTTTTCACCTTGTAAGCTTTGATTCTCAGCTTGGTCAGCCTGATGGCTACCAAAGGACCATTTCTCTTTAAGAATTGCTTGATGGTCTGCACAAAACAAATCGGTTGTTATCTTGATCTTACACTGAATGGAAATTGAACAAGATAACCATTACAGCTGTGAGAATAACTTAAAGTGATTTATATACTCAGTGAATCAAAGAATTTTTCTCCTAGCAAAAATTCAAGGCTTGCACTAAAGAGAGATCCACTGGAATGGAACACACCTCATTCTTTCCCAAATGCAGATCTTTTGTTTAGGTGTGTGAAGATTTATCCCTGTACAATACAATATAAACATGAGCAATGGAAGTTTCATCTATCTTTGCCAATGAATTTGATAGCCATTTTAGAGTGGAGTGATGAGCTTATTTTAATTTCAATAGAGCCTAGAATTAGGCATCCAGCAAGAATTATTCTGATGGTGTTGATATTCAGTATTTAATGACTGATCAAAGATGTCAAAAGGATGAAGAGAGTCTCCTTTTGAAGATCTGTGGGTAAGGTTTGTTCCTTCAGGAGAGTAATACTAAAGCATCAAGATTAAAGTGGCTGATGTGTAGTTTTTACCCAGAAGTTCTGCAAAGCACCTTGAAATATTTGTGCTTCCTTCCTGTAAATGGAGCTGAGATAAGCTTTCAAATCTTGAAACTGAATTTCCATCCTCTGGAGGGCTTTAGAGCACCATCCATTTTTCACACCGTGAAGAGAGGGTGCCTGTGTCAAACCATTTTTAATATCTGTGATTAGCTGTGTTTCTTGATTCAACAAATGCAACTCATATCATTTGGAAGGAAGGAGCAAGAAAGGGTAAAGAAAATGTGCTAAGAACCTTTAAGCCTTTCATGGGCCATGCGAACCTTACTTCAACATGGCAATTAGTCTCCCAGTACCTTAGTTGTCTGTAGGTAGAATGAAGGTGCCCGATGCTTTCCCACCTTACTTTACAAAGGAGAAATTACAGGCTTCAACATGCAATAAGTTCCAAACTTCCCTTTCTTGTTTTGTCTGCCAGACCCTGAAATCTGTTCAGGAAATCTGCCTGCTTTTATTTTGGGGCTACATCTATAATAGTATGTTCAAGTATGTCCAGAAATGTTCAAGATCTGGAGTGTGGCTGGCTACGATTATAAATGGTTAAACAGACTATTCCCTGGCAATCCTTGACCTGTGCAGTTAGTTTCAGGCAGGGTTGATCTGACTCTAACCAGGCCCCTTGCAAAGGATGTAAAAGCTGGAAGCAGTCCCCTAGGATGGTTGAATGTCTCATGTCTTGGTGATGCTTCAAACTGGGCAACTCATAGTTCATTTTTGTGTGTTCATGAGCCTTGGATGCAGAAAGAGTTAGTCAATTGCTGTTTTCAAAGATGGGAAAGTCTAAGAGTTTAAATGAGCAGCTTAAAACAATTTTTTACAGTAATAAATAAGTTAGTTTCTTTTACTCAATTTCATTTTTGCTCTTTTGAGTTATCATTTTCTAAGTGGAATGCAATAAAGAAGTGGGAAAATTAAACCTTGACACTTGTCTTAAAGTGGTCAGAATAGTATTTTACAAAAAATATATTAACTTCTTTTGAGAGATGATTGCAGTGGTGTGAGGCCTTCAGGTCAAAGAAATTCAAGACTGAAATCACCAGTCCTATTTCATTTATCTTAGACAGGATAAGAATAAATTCAGAATGTGCCAAAGCGTGCTAATTTTAGTAGCCTTGCCCATCCAAAGAGCAAACAGTTGTCAGTTAACCAAATGTTTTCTTTCTTTATCAGACATCAGCACAGTGAAAGGAAGGATGAAACAATTTGTCTGCCAAAACAGACATTCCAAGTCTACAGGCACATCCAATACAATCCAAGGGCAAGTCCCAGGCTTAGCAATGTAAAGAGTTAGCAATCACAGCCTGCCACTCCCACTGTTTAAGAAAGCTCCAGTGACTACCTGTTGACAAATTGAAAGAGTTTCAGAGAAAAGATGCAAGTCTATCTCAATGAGAAGACATGTCACCTTCTTGTAAAAGGCTTAAATATGGTCATTGTACCTGAGCTATTAAAAGAGCTGCTAGATCATGATCTAAAACTTTTTATAGGGAGAATGAGGAAAGGTTCTGACAGTAAGAGGTAAAATCATATGTCCAGATACATGAGTAAAGCTAGACAAATACAGATTAGAAAGCTGGTATATTGTCAGAACATTGTGATCAGGGGACAGTATACTGAAGGATGTATGGATAATCTACCATTGAAGTTAAGATAATGTAGCCTTAAAGATAAGAGCTAGATCAGCCAGAAACAACAATTCTGATGCACAGATTTTTAGACGTACGTCTGTGCTACAACAGGCCTAAGGTTAGGATTAAAAGTAGATTTGTAAATCATCAAGTAAAGGTAAGTCTCTTCCCTCCTCAACAAAAAGATACACGCTGACTGCCACTGAACTTACGCCAAAACGGCTGTGATCAGAGACCCTTAAAGTATGACCCACGTGACAAAATGCAGACATCTGGCATCATGGTAACCAACATCATTGTGAGACTATTTTCTGTCATCTTTGAAAAGTAGTGTCAACCAGGAAACACGCAATGACTGGAAAAGAAACTCAAATACTCCCCCAACTCTATTATGAAGGGAAAGGTAGAGGACTCAGGGAACTATAGTTCAGTCAGCCTCCTTTTATTAATATTTGCACCGAGTTGTTGTTCTGTGCAAGTTATCCTGCCGAAAGCATCTTTGAACTGAATCACACATGCATTCTGTATCCATACAACACCTCCCTTGGAGCAACTGGGAAACTGAATTCCTTATAAAAGGTTCAGGCTTCTGCTTTGGGAAGACACACTGCTCATACAGGGATATGTAACTTTGGGCTAGATGACTCATGCCTGTAAAAATACATTGTTGAAATGCAGATGAAGATAAATTTAATCCAAACTAGAGCAGAATTACTTGTTCTGATAAACCTTCACATTAGGAGTGGTGCTACAGCTCTATCCCTTCTAGGCTTCTGACTTTTCCAGTGTTTAAGCAATTGCCTTATATGAATGTATGATATACCAAAAAGTAACAGGCATAAGGTTAGCTTAAAGAAAGTAGTACTATTCCCCTTCATCCTTGCCTATCAGTCTCAGTTTGGAGACAGGAATTTCCAAACTGCAATTGTTCTGGCAACGCCACTGGCAGTGATGACTACAACAACTCCTATTTGGCCATGCACATTATGTGGAAAAGTGTTAGAAAAATTATTCAGACAACATCTGTGCCCTACTTTGAAGTAGTTTGTGTACAGCTCTGCACACATCTGTTTAGGAACCTCATCTAAAGGCATTTACATCTTTCTCTGTTTATTAGAGAAAGAAAAAACTCTTCTCAGATGCTTTATCTTCTCAGTGTTCTTGTAGCTTCCTCTATGTTTCCCTTAATATTAATTTGTCTACAGCACCATACCGACTCATGAATATACTATTTTTCTGAAATAAACTATGAAAAGGCAATTACTAGTGCTTTTGATATACTTGAAGAAAACCTGCAGCACATTTTATTTCTTTTCTTCAACTGACATGTTCTGAACTGTTAAAAACAATGGAGCTCTTTGAACTGTCTGAGGTCAAAGAAATATATAAGTAAAACATAACAAAATCGTTGTCTGCACCACTTCAGTGGTGTCAAATCAACAGACACTAATGTCTATACAGACAAGTTTTCTTGGGATTTGAGACTTTGTGTGGAAGAGAAAGATCATAGCAGGTTAAAGATGTAAAAAAAATGTTTCACTTCATTATTCACTGCTCATGTACCCATTTTTGGAGCTCTGGAAAAGAGTAGGAACACTCATAACAATTCCAGTTTACTAATTCCCTTCAACAGAAAACCAAAGACATTAGAAATCTAACGGGCAATTCTACAGCCAGACTTTTTTTAGATGCAGACGGCTATAATTTCTGCCTTGGACAGCTCCTGTGCTTGTCTTGCAATCTGTCCACCTTGCAGAACAGAGCTCCAAGACCAGCCACACATACAGCTAGAACTAAAGCAGCTTAATGACTATGGGAGGAGAAATACATGCATTGCTAAATGCAGTATCACCTCTTCCATCAACAGTCATCGTAAAGCACTGACTTAGATGTAAATGTCACAGTCCAGAAACATCAATTGCCTCTTAACATTTAGCTTGACTGTGGCACTGACATGGCCATCTTTCAGTCTATTCGATTGCTGAAAAATTTAAGTGAAATTAGCCTACTTGTAGCAATTGGTCACAGATTGAGATAGTAGGATTACAGTTTCCTAATTTTCTTCTCAGTTAAAACTCTCCAGTCTTTCTCCTGACAATTCCTGCAGTACATTCTGAATTATGGAGAATGAAAAACCTGCAGCTATAAAGGGAAAAAATAAATAAATGCAAAATAAATTGCATTTAACATCAAAGCAAATTCACAGGCTACTGCATAATGTGTATTATTCATTTTCATATTTAATTCATTAAACTTCATCTTTTTTTAATTTAAATAAACATTACACTCTCTATTCTGCCTGCTGGCCCAGAGCACTGCAGGTATTACAGATGTATCAGAAAACTTACACACACTTTGCTGATCCATATACAGGCCCTTGAAAAGTCACACACAATTGCATATACGCAGACACATGAAATATGCATATTTTCATGCATTTTAGAGAAAGTGATGAAAAAGTACTGTCCCTTTATTTATTTTAATATTGCTTTTCTTGTTTTATTTCTCCTTCTTTACCCAGGTTTTCTTTCCCATTACCATCTGCTATATCTCCTCTGTTTTTCCCCACAACTCTTCTCTCTGTTACACTTTTCTATACTCAATATAGATTACAAATTTTCCGGGGTTGAGAGAGCAATATTCACTCCACTCAACCACACATCTCCTAAGGATTCTTTCTCCTTGATTTTTTTCCCCTCCTCTTTCATAAACCTTTCCCTGAATGTTTCCTCTTGCTTCTTCCTCACCACAATTCCCTTGATATTTTTTTCAGCAGTAAAGCTTAAGTCTCTAAGCCTCTACGAATGCAGCTTTTTGTTTTTGTGTTTTTTTTTTTTTCAAAAAGAAGCTTTTATCATTACCTTAGTATATGAGGTGTCCATGCTAAAAATAGCATTATTTGATTAAAGAAAAGATAACTGAGATACTCATCCACAGGATTAGTCTCTCAAGAGTAGGCAGGATCAACATAAGTTAGACAATAATATATCCCTGAGTTTTGGTATTACTGTTGCAGAAAATGTGATAAAGTGAGAATATATTATGTCCCTCATGACAGCACAATCAAAAAGGAGAAAGATTTGTGAAGTGAATGGTCATTGGAAGGCAAGGTGCACATGCTGTACTTTTTCTCTACTACATGGATTGAAAGAGATACGTTGTCTCGAGTTAAAATCTACAAGGCTTTTTAGGAAGGTGGACATCATCCTGTCTCTAATGGACTGCCTGCCCTGGGAGAGGCAAATCCCCAGTGACACAATGTAAAGCTGGGAAAATGCTGAACACATCCTTAGTGCCTGGTTCAAATTCATGATGTGGTTCAGCATTTCCCAGAGGATTTCTTACAGCTTTTTCTTCTGTGATATGATGTCAGAAGGGCTTCCTCCACACAGCAGGCCATACAATCCAGGTCTTTTCACCTTACCTGCAAAACTACAGCTCTGCTTTCTCCTCCCTTTCAGAACTAATTTTAACAATTCTTACTGTAAACGCACTCACTGGTTACATCAAGAAAGAGAAGTCAAAAACCCTTCCAGTTTTAAAATGAGTGATATGTGGACAGACAGCTACCTACTGAACTGCACCCCAAGGAGCTAACAGAGTAGAAATGAAGCACTGTCTGCTCAGGGGTGTCATCCGACTCTTGGAGCAGTCACCACCAAAAAGAGTCAAGTCAGCCCATGAGGATGAGAATGAGGATGAGGATAAGGATAATCAACTTTCTCCAGAGAAGTCCTAGTTAGTGGGGAATCAGTGTGAATTTAAATCCCCAGGTATGGATTTCCCATCATGTTCAAACTGCACTAGCTCTGAAACTATCAGGAAAGTGATCAGTATTTGGGTAAGTCAACCTGTTCAAGACAGATCTAATGGCAAGGACTGAAGCTTCATACAATTCCCACTATGCTGCATGCCAAATAGAACACCTTTTCCCATTGCTGTTAGTGAGGATGTTCAATGGAGCCATATATGTTCCTGGACCCTTAGGCTGTGCAGAAGGCATCTCTTTGGTTTGGATTCATCACAGCTCCATAGAAGACTAAACTGTAGGCCCAAGGTGACTCAGGAGGAAAGGAGAAGTAAAAGTCATGAAGACTCCTTGAAAGAACAGTTCTGGAAGCAGGGAGTGAGAAGATGAGCATTTTCACCCCTCAATATGCCATGTAGAAGGTAACAAATGGTTTCAAGGAAAACTGCCAGACACAGAGTGTCTCCTCTCTGCTTCCTCGATGGCATCGGTTCAGTGGAACAGGCCCCTGCAGTGCCTAAAAAGGGGAAGCACTGGGTTGAAAAGTGTTCTCTCATACGGAAAAGGGGAAAAGCTGTTTATCAATCACAGAAAATAGTGTGTTGAACAAAGTCTTTCAGCTAGCTCTCAGATTCAGTCACCCTTGGAAATAGCTATAAGCTCTTACTGTCCAAGTAAGAGCAGCAATTGGTGACCTTTGCCAAGTGTTTTCTAAAGGTACCATTACCACAGTTTCTGACCCTTTAGCAATGACATTCAGATATTGCAACAAGACACAGACACTTTTCATTGTAGCATCCACAGCAACCCATATAAAACCCAATAAAAATAAAAGGCTGTCAAAGAAATCAGTGATCACAAGCATCACGAAAGAAGGCTGGGGGCTAGAAATAAGGAGAAACCTTCCATACGTCACAAGGAGTTAGAAGCAACAATATGTTTGCTACCTTTTTGGTTTTTACTGACTTTGATAAGGAGGTCTGGTTTATTTTGTTATTTGTTTGTGGTTTTTTGTTTGTTTTGTGTTTTTGTTTGGTTTGGTTTTGTTGTTGTTTTGTTTTTGTTTTTCTATCATGGAGAGTTCTAAACAGGAGGTTTCAGAAGGACAGACAAGCTCTGGTTTTTATTAGAGATGTACAGAAGCACAAGAGCCCTCTTCCTCCTCTCTTCAGAGAGGACCCTCTTAGCAAGACCTTCTCTTTAGTAAGGGTAAGGGAAAACTGTCATTCCGCAAGTACAGAATTTATCACCACCTATTTTTTTCTTTCATGCATGTAACTCATAACAACAAAACCATGAACTGCAATTCAAATTTCCACTTGGGACAGAAGATCTGTCCCACAGCACTTCCGAAGCCAGGTTATGCCTAACCTCCTAGCCTTCCTGTAGTCAAGAAGATTCCAGGGTCTGCTGCAAGGAAGTGCATTGTCAAAAACTAGTATGAAACTAACTCTTTACAACCTCTGGACCGATTGAAATTGGTGACAGCTGTCAACATGTTACCAGAATTATTGGGTAGGGACACACATGAAAGCATATCTTAATTTGAGTCTGCAAATCTAATTCCAAGAGCAAACCAGGCTTAAAAAAAAAAAACAACCTGAAGAAGAGAAGAATCATACAGCTGTAACTTCTGCCTTTCAGGGTTTTACTTGTTCGCAACACCACAAATCACTCTGAACTGAGTGAGTATGGTATGTTTATCTACAATACTGTCTTCAGTTTTTGATTATCCATGGGCTGTATGGAGCTCAGGAGCTGAATCCCACCCAGAGACCTGAACCCAAGCCATTTGTCTGCACCTCTGGCTTATCAGAGGAAAACTGCTGCAAAGGTCTCTTACCTCAGCTGTTTCAGGATTCTAGTTATCTAGACCACAGGAATCTCATTTTTCACTTTCCTGTAAGTCATCTAGCTTGCATTGTAGCACACTAAAAATATTGGAAATCATATTTGGTTTCTCATTCGTTTCTCTGCTCACACAGGAGAAGAACACCAGCTTGAAGTTCATTTTGTGTTTTCAAAGAACCACAGAAGAAGTGAGAGATATTCTAGAATTCCCTTTCAATCAAAATCTGGGAGGGTTTCCCCTGTTCTATCAGAAAATTATCATTGCTGAGACTCTCTCTAGTTGTAAAGAAGGTTAATCCTTATGGCTGCCTACACCAGTCTGTTTTTCAGCTACTAATTAACTTGCAAAATTTGTCTCAACTTAAAAACAAACAAACAAACACCACAACCAAGCAACGAGAAATCCCCCCAAAAAATGAAATTCTCTGATAGCTTCCTATTTCTGCTGTCCATAGGCTAGCTTACAATCCATCATGCACCACACCACCTTTCTGCTCATAAAAACATGCTTGAGGGCCAGTAGCTTCTTTTATGGTGTGTCTTGGTATTACTGATTAGGCCTTCAAACTCCACCTGGTTTGGGACTCAGACATCCATGGCTGCAGGAGACCTCTTCAAGGTCTTAATTATTTGTCTGCTGGAGCTGCTGCTGGTCTTCTTTTTCCCTGGAAATAGCCATCCCTCACTGTGATTTTTTTTACTATGGCTTTGTCTTTATTATGCTCACAAGTGTCTCTTAATGAGGTGGAAACATGAGCAACAAATTATTTTTTAAAAGTATCTTTTTAGAAGCTGCATGCTTGTGGCACAGACTACATCTATCGGACTATTGGATGAATCTAGTGAAATTAATGTAAATAAAGTTTAGCCCAAGGCACTGGACTGGAATTCCAGAGCATTTTTCTCAGTTTTTGCCTGATAAATGAAATTGTACACATTGCTGCTGCCTCTGTGCCTCAGTTTTCCCATATATAAAATAGTAATGAGCTATTAAACTCGCTTATGAAGTGCTTTGAAAGCATTAGTGAAGAAACCTACCATGTAAAAAGCTTAGTATTACTGAAGCAAAGGGATTTTTTAAAATTGAGAAGCCTGTGTTCAAAGGCTTGTGAAGAATTAAAAGATGCTGGAATTCTTTCCATTTGTGTGGATCTCATTTGCTAGAAGATGAAAGAAAGAGACAAAGGAGTAATCAGGAATATACAGTAGGTTGGGCTGTGGAAGTGGTGGGGCCCAGGTGCCTGCATTGCTTTTCCAATTGCGTGAGAATTATGAGCAAACTTTGATGTGTAAAAAGTTTTTTAAGAGGAGGAAAATGCAGCAAATTTCTTACAGCTGACATGATCTCCCATTAAGCATGTGATCTACTGCATTCTAAACCTGAATTCCCACAGTATTTATGCACCTAAAACACACACACTGCTGCTTAATGGTGCTCTCAAAAGTGCAAACGAAATGCTTACATCCCACTGAAATCACTGAAGTCTCTTTATGTGCTGTACAAAAACCTAGTAAGTCCCTACTGTCACCTGCAGGCACCTAAAAAAACTTATAAAATGAGGTGTGAAGTGAGTCAGGAGTCTAAATACCATCAAATCGTCAAGAGTACAGAGGCTGTATTGGGACTGCCTAAAGCAATGGTCAAAGATGGATTCAGATGCCTGCTCTGGCATCCTAGCTTGAAGCAGGAGTGAAATAGGGACTGGTCCCAGACTTCTTACTGTAGGGTCCTTGTATTATGGCTGTGGCTGCTGCTGTCCATTCACCAGGCATCCAGGAGTCTTACAACTCTGAATTGCCTGGGGCTGTCATGGTTAGGAGCAGCAGGCTAGGTCTGCAGCAGGTTGAGTTTGCAGTAGACAAACCAACTTCACCTGATATGCGATCACAGCTCTGAATACCTCTGAACATGGAGCACAGGCTTTGTATACCTCTGCACGTTTCTTGGGACAGCCAAACAGGAAGAACCAGTTTTGTGGGAAAGTATCCTTCTCTGGCTCTGCACGGAAATGTTCCTGTGGAGGTTCACTGAATCTTAGTTGTTGCTTAGGCACTTTTGAAGGCATTATGCAAGCCAACCCTGGAGACATTACAGGCCAGGCTGGACAGGGCTCTGAGCTACCTCATCTAGTTGGAGTTGTCCCTGCTCATTGTAGGGGGTTGGACTAAATGACCTTTGAAGGTCACTTCCAACCCAAAATATTCTATGATTGTATGATTCCATGACTGATTCTATGGATGAGGATACACTTGGACTGGGTGTCTTTTCCTCAGCTGCCTCTGTGAAATAGACCTGTCCTTTCCATCCTGCCTGCCACTTGCCTTTCATTTCCCTCCACCAGTCCTGCTCATCACTTTGTGGAATTTAGGAACTTACTAGAAAGAAAAAAAACCCGTTTTTTTCTAAATTCCAGTGCTGTATATTGCAAAAATCAGTGTCCATTCAGACCATGTTTATGAAGAATTTTGGCTTGATTTGCAGCTTGTGTAAGCATGCATCAGCCTTGCAAAAAAGAAAAGATTGCTTATTGTTCTACATGTGTAGAGCAAGACTGCAAGACATCCTGTGTACGTACAAAAAAATATATGGGCCCAATTAATTTTCTTTCATTTGGTATTATTATCTAGTCTTTGTGTTCTGCTGCTTTTGAAAATAAAGTAAGCACTTTCCAGATCACTTCCAGAAGATTTAATCTCTATTCCAGTTTGTGTTGTTTGTTTATTTTGACAGTTTTCTCTGGCGGGACAATGAAAAATACGCTTGGCAGTTCCAAGTTTAATTTATAAATCATTATAGGACTTTCCTATCCAATCTAACAGGAAATGGTAATTTTTCTGCATGTCTTGGGATCACCCTGTAGAAGATGTTAATGCACAGTTGCTCTGCTGTGATAGATTTAGTCTGTTGGATGACTGAAGCAGCTTACATAAATAAAGGTCTACATCTTTGATGTCGCTACTGAATCAATGTAAAGGGAGATTAATGTCCATTTTGTGGCTGCCTGATTCTTGGGAGATTCATTTACTGGGAAAATCCCCGTTGGAAAGTTAAAACTGCAAATGACCAGCCTAATCACAGAAGCCTCCCATCCTCTCTTTCTGTGGGATAAAAAATGAGGATGGCAAATGACATGCATGCTCTCAGCTGGTTCTCCACCAAAAGGGTAAGTAAGCAGTGGGATCCTTCATAGGAGTCAATAATGGCTGCTCAAAGTTTACAGAGTCTGAGAAAGCAAAGAGATTCTGGAAATCAGGAGCATATTCTGGGGAAATACGTTTATGTACTTATGTTGTTGTTACAATCCCCACTTGGGACCTACTATTGACTACTTTCAGTGAACAATATAGCTTTTGATCTGAATTGGCATGGATATTCTTATGAAAAATGAACATTTCCCAGAAGAAATTCTGAAGAACTTGCAGAAGGACCTGCAAGCTTTTTTGAGTTCAATGCAGCAGAACCCAGTGGGAGGGAATACAGCATCTTGCTAATTAATGGGCTGAAATGTCAGGCAACTTTAAGCTCTCAATGGGCTAGTCAACTTCATTAATCAGCTCAACCCTGCATGGGTCTCCTCTAATACTGCTGTTAGCACTACATTGTATTAATAATCAAAATTCCAATTAAGTGACATTTTGCAAGTCTGTCTTTCCCATGTGCAAATGAAACCTGAAGTCACAGTGGTTATTGTCTCTTTTATAGGGTTTTGTGGTTATTGTTCTATAACACCTGTATTAGAGTGTTTATTTGCTCAAAATCTAATTATAATGCACAACATGCAGCAAACACTACCTTGCAGTTGTCCTGTTGTTTCATTTTCATTTATTCTTATAATGACTGTAGCAATTAAAAAGACATGATTTTGATGAGCACCCAGGACTCTCTGGACATCCATGGTTTAATCTCCAGGTGTTGTCAGAATCATGTTGTGTGTGGGTTTTTTTTAAGTACATGTCCACCATTCTTGTGTTTTTTCTTTCATTTGAAACCTGAAACTCAAAATGATGCTCACTTAAAAATAGCACAATCAGCCTGGTTTCTAAATAGTGCAATCTGCTTTCAGGAGGCAGGGAAAACAAAGAGGAAGAGAAAAGAGAAGGGCTACCTTCACCAAAAAAAAACCACAAACAAACAAACCCACCAAAACCAACAACAACAAACCAAAACAAATAACAACAACAAACCATCCCAACCAACCAAACAAACAAACAAAAAACCAACACAAAAACCAGTAAGACAGGTTATGTTCATTTCCAGCCTGCATGCAGATATGATTAGAAGTCATCTGCTGAAACCTATCCAGTATTTATTGGTCCAGAGCACAGCTTAAAGTTTTTGTTTATTTACTGTAGAGGTGAGAATTTTGCTGGGAATATCTTAATGCCTAAAACATGCTTCAGAAGAAGTCAATCAGTAGCTGAAATCCAAATAATCTTTGAATCCATGAGGACATCTGTTAAAAGCCTTGTGTTGCCCTTTGTCATCCCAAAATCTTTCTAACAGGAGTCCTTTGACTGGTTCAAAGGGCAGCATCCTGGCATGGAAGAAGACAAAATATTCACATCTTGGATTGTTCTTCTCAGTCTTCCCTCTAATATTCATAGATTAACTGCTGTATATTAAAGTTCTATCTTAATGATGATTTCTGGCTCAGACTGCTCAGTAACTAAACTTTATGATGTTAGATTTAAGAAATATAGTAATTGTCTATTACTGAGACTAAAAATTATATCTGCTGATTTTTTTAAAAGCCTCCTCATGCTCTTTCGCTCGCTGTGATTTGTTATGTGCATTCCTTAGCTGTGAGCTGCTGGGGACTGAGAATATGTTTTGCTATTTGTGTCCAAAGAGTTCTCCATCAAGCAATTTGTGTATGCTACAGGGAACCTGGGGTGTACATCCATGTAATCTCTGGGGAACTTATTTTGGAGATCAACTGCATTTTGGAAATGTTGCTTCTCTTCTGGTCATGTAAACACTTGCTCAGCCGGCCAGGGTTATGTCCTCAGTCAGCAGAGGCCTCAGAAGCCAGCCAGCTAGGCAGAGAGCACTGTGTCCAGTCTTTGCCAAGCATCAACTATACCTGCCCCCTATTGTGGAAATCACAGAATTAGCAGAACTGTATACACCTGGGTTCAGGACTGACTGCTGCACAATGGGAAATGCTTTCACAGAGTCAGGTGAGAGGAAGTGTGCACAGAACCCAAGCAGCAGTAAAAGAGAACATACTGTTAGGTCAGTCCAACTGGCTCTGTGGTGTAGCTGCAGAAGCCAAGTCACATAACTCCTGCTGATTTCAGAAGCACAGAATGGGGCATTTCCTGGTTTTTTAAGGCAACAGGAAAACGAGAGAAACCTATGTTAACCACAGGAATTCTGCAACTGCATGAGGTCCTTAAATTCCATATCGTTTGCTTCATAAGGAGAGGCAAAACCTGAAGCTATCCTTTGTCCACCACACTGAGCTCCACAGTGACCATGTGCTTGTATTAGCCTTGCTGTCAGTTCTTCTCTGTGTCCCCTGACATGCCAGCACTGTCAGTCAGCAGGAGCCTAAAGCCATTCTCATTTCACTTGCCACCCACATTGTCTGTTTCCAAGCTTGGCCTCTGGCATGGCTTCTGGTCAAGGTACAGAGATGGAAACGGTGCAAATTCAGGAGTTTCTCCTCAAATCTATGGTTTCTCAACAGTTTGGGACCACAGGACAAAATCTTGTATAATCCACTTTACAAGTAACTTTCTAAAACCGGTTGTTTGCATTTCTTAAGCACAATGTGCCTTTGAGAACAAACTTCACCCAGGTTTCTGCAGGTAGCGGGGTCAGAAAGCAGATCAGTCATGGATTACTAGTGCAGACATGGCACCTGGTGCAGAGCTGGAGCAAGCAAAGAGTGGTAGATTCAGTGTCACTAAGACATAGGGACTGCAGGAAGGAGAGAAGAGACCCTTTAAGAACATCCCCATTGGGAAATGCCTTTATACCCTGTGAGAGTCTGGTTCAATCCACAACCTCTTAAACCACAGGTATTCTCTCTGAGTGGCTGGGAATAAATTTTCAGGAATCAAACATGGCCTGGAAACATGGATCCCTCCTTCTCTTTCAGCAACTCACCTAATAAACCAAGTCTTAATCTGACCCCTGCTCCTTCTGCTTTCATGGTAGCAGTCTCCTCCTTTCTCTGAGCTTCTGCAAGTCACTTCTATTGCTACCACTGTGCTAGCTGTTCCACCACGAGGGTCCCACAACTGCAGTACAGACCCCACCGTTGGTAAAGCTGGATCACCCTGCCAAACTGGATCACCCCACCAAAACAAAGGCCTCAGCCAAACCCATTGGTATGAATGGAAAGAAAGACTTGCTTGGCCTCATAAGCTTTGGGGTAGACCAAAATTCTGTTGCTCTTGAGCTCTTCAAATAGATTTACTTACTACAAGGTGAAAAGGAACAAATGAGATGATAGAGTCTGACCAATTGCCTAATACCACCGTGAATTAATTTGTGTTTGAGCTAGAACACACCTTTAAGAAGACACCAGTTTTGATTTAGAAATAGGATCCTACCTAACCACAACATGTAGGAGTCAAAGCAGAATATGAGCTCCAAAAGGGAAGAAGAATTATGGAGTGGAATTTAAAAGTTCACATAAAATGTATCACACCTTTAACTGATGTAAAACAACTTAGAATCTCTAAAGCTAAAGGAACTATACTGATTTGTGCCCTTGTATGAATCTGAGTCTAGACTTTTTCTTTGTTTTTAAGGAAAGATTTGCACTTCATTGTAATGCTGCTGTTGAAAGAACAGGTTGAGGTGGTTACATTTGTAGAGCTATGATGAAGTGTGCTGTACTTCGTACCTGAAAGAATAATGTGTTTATTTATTAGGTGGGTAGAAGAGAAGATTTATGTCCTTAATGATGCATTTCCCCTGCTTTTATGTATTTGGTGTTTTGCAAATGACAACTTTGTAAATAATGCAACTTTGCTTAATTACAGCCCATTTTCTTCAAAACCAGCAGGGACATGAATTTTCAATGGGACTTACCTTCATTGAAAACCCGAAGGGATAAAAATGAACTGCTGCATAGCTAAAAGGACAAAGAAATGGTAGTAAAAAACAAATTGAAAGAATGCTATATGTGAGGTCAGGTGCTGTTTTTGCTGTAGAGAGACCAATTTCCCTCAATTATTTTGAAGGAGTAAGGATTATTAATACAATTAAGGCATTTGTTTGTTTGTTTTTAAATCCAGTTAATGATTCTAAGATATTAGACGTGGTACAATTTATTAGTTTGGATTAAATATGTGTCTTCTGTAGGATTCTCGATATGTCAGATACATTTAAAACATGAACGGGCACTGCAGAAGCACTAAGGTAACTAGCTGGGTGGGCACAATTAGTTATCCACCTGAATTAACAGAGGTTTCACCATAGGCAAGCTACAAATACCCAGGACCCAGAGTAATGTCTAGCGGCTGAAACACATGCTTTACTGCTCAGGTATCTAAAGTGGTTACTTAAAAGTGAACCTAACTGTCTTCACAGCCTTGGCTTGTAGTTCTGAATCTCAGAGCAAACAGCCTCCCTATGAAGCAGACAGTCCAAGGATTCGAAGCAAAAATATGCAAGGACACATAAGAGAAATCTGAGTAATCTCAGGTAAACTTAATTCATTGTAAATGTTGCTGCAGATGAAGCTTTTCAAGAGGGGTGTGAGAGCAGACAGGACCTAGTGGATGAGCTCAGTGCAGGCAGGAAACATCATTTGAAGAAACCTACTGTTATAATTTCAAGTGGTATTCATTTTAGATCAGTTGGTGATTTGCTGTCAAGACACAGAGGTTGTGTGGGCTTCTTACAGAGGAAGAAGTGTTTTCACTTTGCACAACCCACTTGGAACATGAATTTCATCTATAAAGCCACAGACAGCATGTGCAAGTGTCGATTCTTTCGTTCTCTTCCTCTTTTGGCAGAAACAGTTAGAAGGCATTTTTCTTGACATTATTCTTTGTCAAGAATAACAAAGTCCTATGGAAAACACTCTGTATCATTTCGGACATTGAAATACAGCAACAAGGCTTGATAGAAAGAAAAACAACAACTGGTACATGATTAAATTATTACAATCAATCATGTTAAGGGATCTGAGACAGTGCCGGCTGTCTCTGATCTGATGCATGTCAATACAGTTCTGTTTGAACTGGTTTTTATTATTAAAATGAAGGTCCTCTTTCTCCCTCCTGGCAGTGCCAAATAATACACCATTGGCCGTGTAGGGGGGTCTGCACAGACTCTGGGGGGTCTGTCTCTCTAGTAGAGGTGCCCCGGTGCTCCTAGTCAGTGGGGCTTATAAATTTTCTGTTGCAGTTTCCATACAACCCTCCTAGTTTCAGCTGTGATTTTGTTCCTGAAATTCACTTGTCATGCTAAGTTTTCCATGCTTGTCTCTGACCACAGATAAATCTTTATCTGATGCCTAAAATGTATTACAGAATTCTCAAATCTACAGTTCATTTAATCAACATTAAAGATATATTTGGTTACTTTAATTAAAAACTGTTGTTATGTAGTACTCAAGCATTTAGCTAGAGCACTTTACTTCATCATACCAGAGTGATTACTCAGAGTTTTCATTCAGGGTGTCTAGGATAGGTATTGTATTATTCATATTATAGCTAATCACCTTCTGGCAAGTATAAAACCTCACATTTGTTAGTACTGTGATGCTAACATTCACTCCACAAGAAGTTTCTAATAGACACCCTCCTTGTGATTCCAAAATTCTCAGGGGTGCAAGCAAAAGCAAGGGAGTGAGGTTTTGTGTAGACTGTTTTGTAGGAAGACACTGACATTTGCATGTACTCTGAATGTGGAAGATGCAAGCCAGGTCTGATTCACAACTGCGAGTATGTTACTGGGACCCTAGACCTGAGGTGATATTGCAGGCCTCCTGGTGAGGTGTATTAGTTGGAGGGCAGCAGCCTGCTAAGCTACTGTGGTTATCTGCAATTTAATCCTACACAACCTCTGATCCCCCAGAGAGGAGCACCCTTGTCTCTGGAGCAGAGTGGCTTCAGTAAGTAAAACACACAGCTCTCAGAGCTGGGCTGCAGGCTTGCGAAGTTTTTCACCAAGCACAAGTGAAGAAAACTATGGACAATACCAGGGAGTTGATGTCGCCTGTCCAGGAACACTCTCTGACCCCAAGGGAATAATTGAAATCCTGGGGAGCACCCTGTCAGACTTATGGCTCTTGTTAGCAGCCAGGCACTGCAGCCTAAGAATGAAAAATCCAGGCGAGGCACGGAGAGGAAAAGTTAATGTAATATTAAAACTAGAAATATCCATTCTGTCAAATGAAATGCCCTGCTGTTTGATCCCATTTACTGGACTAAGGCTTTATATCAAGGCATCTTGGGTTTTAAATTACATGTCAGATATAATTTTGCACTGTGGACATGAAATGTGGGACTGTCCTTTAAGGGAAGAAAAGAGCAGCTCAGCTCAAAAAAGCTGACTAATAGTGAGCTCACTTGCATACTGGTTCCAAATCTGGCAGCTGGCCACATCTACGAATGGGGGTTTGGAAAGTGGCCATGGACACTGACAGCAAAGCCCACTGCTGACTCAGGTATCTACGTCTCCCTTGGAAGGCATCCCTGCTTTGTGGCGGATCCTGCCAGGAGGACCCAGAAAGCAGAGCACCTTTGGGTCCATTCCTTAGGATTACATGACAGCACCTGTAGTGAGCTCATTATGAGGAGGAGCCGTGGTATTTGTGCAGGAAAGGACAGCTGCACTTCACATGCAGACAGAGGAATAAGAATCAAGTAACCACACCTAGTAGGGGGTTTTCTGAGTTTCTTCAAAAGTCGTCAGACTGTGAGCACAATAGCGCAAAGCCCCTTCCCTTCCCTTCCCTTCCCTTCCCTTCCCTTCCCTTCCCTTCCCTTCCCTTCCCTTCCCTTCCCTTCCCTTCCCTTCCCTTCCCTTCCCTTCCCTTCCCTTCCCTTCCCTTCCCTTCCCTTCCCTTCCCTTCCCTTCCCTTCCCTTCCCTTCCCTTCCCTTCCCTTCCCTTCCCTTCCCTTCCCTTCCCTTCCCTTCCCTTCCCTTCCCTTCCCTTCCCTTCCCTTCCCTTCCCTTCCCTTCCCTACACTTCTGAGTACACATTCAAACTTCAGGAGGTTTTATTACTCTTACAAGCCATTTGTCTACCTCATTTTATTATCCAGTCTTATTGTACCCTTGCTAATGGTGAGCCTGTTGGGATGTGAAGGCAGCATTAGAGTCTGTGTTTCTATTGTTGTACTTTCTGTCTCTCTCTGCCTAAATTTTCATGCTAGAAGAAATTTTAAGGGTGATTATCTACCTTACTGATGTGATGGGAAGATTCAATCATTCTGTTCTTTAAATTAAAAGCCTTGAATACCTAGAATAGAAAGCAGTCCCCATGGGCAATTTTTAATTAAGTTTTTTCTCACTGGTTATCATCTGTACCACTCTAATATCTAGAGGTCTCAACACAGATCTGGGCTGCATTGTGCAAGGTGTTGTATGAATCTGAGGAAAGGGATTAATCTCAGATGATTTTAGCCACCTGAAAGTAAAGCACCTATGCTAAGCTGGTTGAAAGGGTTTCACACTCTACAGTGTTACAGACAACAGCAAACCAACCCATTGTAGGATGCCTGTTTCAGAAAGGTGGGATGAGTCTTCTTGAAACACCTCTGTCCGTTAGCTGTAGCAACGTAAACAAGAAGCTTGGTTTTGCTGCCTTGGTCTCAAGATGCTCAGATGAGAGTCATCTCTGGTGTGTGGCTTTTTTCACCTCAGGAGGAGGCAACCCTTGGCCCAAATGAACTCCAATTTCTGCCACAAACTATGGGGGCAAGAGGGCCATTAGAAAAACAGCACCAAGTCGTGAAATGATTTGCATGTTTCAAAGTAGAGAAGGAAGCAGAACACAGACCCCCCCGTCCCCTTAGCCCAGTGTTGGTCACCGAGGACTTTAACAAGTATGCAAGCTGGAGATTCAAACAGCTGCCTGGGTTAGTGAAGGTGAAAGCTGATCTACCTAGGTTGAGGTGGGATCCCAAAGGCCAACATTTGCAGAGGCTTCTACACAACTGTGTCTTACTTTCCCCACGAAGGAGACAGAACTTGAGGAAGCCTTGCAGATCTTTGCAGAGATCTTTGATTCTCTCCCTACAGGAAGCTCTTCACACCAAAATTACTTTTTGGCATTTTGCTCTCCATGTGATTGTCCAAATGAAGCCTCTGATTTTGTCACAGTCTTGTATCTGATATCCATCCTCAAAAGCCTGTTCTTGTCAGCTTTTTAATCATATGAATGGTCAATTACAGAGCTGGATTGAGCAAGTTAAGCACAATGGATTTTTTTTTTTATTTTTTTTTCATTTTTACTCTCTCTTTCTATTTACAGATTGTCTGGGAATAGATGAGGATTTCCTCAAACATATTTGTTATTTGAAATGATTCATGTATTTTGCTACCAAATAATTCTTAGCCTGTAGATTGTTCACCAGCAATTTGTTGAGGATATTTGGAATGCAGGCAATGTTGGTTAGATACATAATTCACTTCATATTGTTACTGTGCCCTGATTGTCTAATTTATATAACAAAATACAGGGCAAATTATGAATTTTACAATTGCTTGCATAATAAGAAATTTACTCTCAGTGAATATTTGCAGATTCAGTCTCAACATTCATTTTTCATGAGCATTCACTCTGGCAAAGCTGCTTTGCTAAAATACTTCTGGAAAGCAAACACTAAATGGATCTTAAACACAGACAAAAGACGAGCAGGGAAACAAACAGGCATTCAATGGAAAGCACTTGCTGGATTAATCCAGGACTGCTGTGTGTTGTTTTGCCCAGTCCTTCATCTCATTGTTGGTATGAAGATGGAAAGTGGTCATCAGTGGAAATGGAAGAGAGCGAGAAAAATGTCTGTGTGAGCCCAACACTGGCTCAATGATTCAGGATTCCAAGTCATGCACAGGATGACTGAAACAGAGACTGTCCTTAGCTATCTTTTCTGCCCTTTTGAAATGTCCCTCGTCCATAATAACCTTGCTTTTCTATTTATTTGCCCAACATATTAATTCACCCTCTTTATAAAAATTATTAATTTGTCCTGCAGCAGTGATAGTTGGGCCCAGGCCACTGTAGGGTGTCCATGGATGTCTTTAGGCTCCCCAAGGGTACAGGTGACGCTTCTCTGCCTGCACAGACCCCATGCTCAGGAAGCCTTCAATAAAGAAAGGGAGAAGCATCTGTCTCCCCTCTGTTGCTGATTGAACCTCTAAGCATGATGGGACAGCCAGCGAATCAGACTCATGCTGTGCTTCCAAGCACAGTGCAGCACTGGCAGCTTTGGAGAAATCCCTTGAGAAACTGGAGGTTGCTGGCTTGGGATTTTTATTTTTATTTTATTATTTTTTTTTTTTTACATTTCTTCACAGTTGAGCTCTACTGAGTCACTCAAGCGAAGTATGGCAAAGCTTGAAAGCCCCGAAGACATTATTTATTTATTTCTACAAATCCTGCAATAAGTCAGTTTAGTTGGTTTGGGGCTGTTTTATAATCCTGGAGAATTTTTGCCTTTTTTCCACTCCTTTTAGCTGGAGAGTCCTTTGGTTCAAACCTCAGAATAGCCTAGATAACACGGTGGCTAAAAATCACGGCATCCACTTAAAATGTTAAGTTCACCCATTTGCTGCTAGTCTCCTGCTGACCCATGGAGATGCAGAGAGTGGAAAGGCAGAGAGATTGATCCACAAGTAGACTAGAGCTAACATTTTCAATCAAACCTTGCATTTGTCTATATGTGCCCATGTATGTCCATGACAAACACTGGTCTGATGCTGAGCAAATGGGAATAAGCAGTCCCTATCCTTTATCTGCAGTGTCACTAATTCTGAGCACAATTTTACTAGCTACTTGCTATCTCCTGGGAAACACAGTCCTGCCCTGCTGCTTCCTATGGCTCCAGAGTATTTATTCCTTCTGGATTCTTTCCTTCTGTAAAGATGGTGGTATGAACACAATAATTTTTTATTGTCAGCAATGGAGCCTTATTTGACCCTACCCAGAGTGCTGGTATTCTGGGCTAAACTCCGCCTTAGTGTAACAGTATGGTAATCGGGGGAATTTCATCAACATTGCAGTTGACCATGTTTGTCCATCTGGACAGTTGAAACACGCATGATGTGCCTTTATGGGCTTTCCACCACACACAAGGATTCATACTTACCTTGCATGTACCCTTGCATCAGTGATACTTCCTCTGTGGCAGAATGCATGGCATGGCACATGCTGTCAGTGATGAAATGGTTGATGCAGAAACTGATTTCCACCTCCTTAGTGGAGGTATATGAACATGCCTGGTCCAGACATGGAAGTGAATGAGGATGAAATCTCTTTTGCTGGCTTGCACGGAGCAGCAGCAGCCTCCCTGTGCTGTGGCTGCTCTCTTCGTACATGCCCGGCTGCAGACTTTAATTAACTTCCCTGACTGAGCAGAGCCGTTGCTAATGAAGCAGCTAATTCTGAGAGCAGGGGGCATGTTCCATCATTTAGTGCATTTGTGTGATTCCGGCATCCCATAATACCCCGTTTTCCTCATCAGTTATTTCCTTTTCTATTTTTTTTTTTTTAATTTATAACTCTAGCCCTCTCCATTCTCACATGGGTGTCTGTGTTCTGGCTTCAATTACATTTCTGCAAAAATCTATCTGAGCTGGATACAAAGCTCCAGTTCAAGATTTACCAATATCTAATCTCAGGAGAAAAGTGCCATGTGAAGTAGAAAACCCCAAACTGGATTTATGTGCTTACTTGGAATTAACACAGGCTTCTGAATGAGATTTCTCTCTCTCCTCACAATGGATTCTGTTCATAACTACTCTGAGGAAAGAAAATAAACTAGATTTTTTTTTCTTGTTGTTCACCATTTGCTATTGTCAAGACACCACTATTTTCGCCAGGGAGCAAAGGTGGTGCATCTGACTGGAGGTTTAATATCTGATACAGCCTCTGGCTGAGTCTCCAAATAGATGTAAACCTCACCAATGTGGCATCCTGAAATATTTTTTCCATTGCTTTTTGGTTTTTTTTTTAACTACATGTTATCCTCAAGTCGGCTTGTCCTAGAAACTTCAGATGAAGTTTGGTTGAAAGGTCTTGGAATCAATTTTGAGAGAAAGCTCAGAGGGAATGTACTTCTTGGAAACTCAAGAACTTCAGAATGACGCAGACTCCAGAAGATACTGAAAGAGTGAGCAAGGGCTGAAGGAAGCCTATAGTTCCAGCTGAATAGACATGGTTGAGGTGTTGTCTATTCACCCAGAGGAACAAACTTTCTCCCCGGCCGTCCCACCACCTCTATTTCTGCTTATTGCAGAAATGTGTCAGTTGTTGTGTCTCTTCAGGGGCCTCTGAGAAACTCCTCAGTGTTACTGACAATGTGGGAACCTCCAGTGCAATGTCCAGTTTTTGGGAGCTTGGGCAAAATGGAGAACCTCACCACTCACTCTGCTTGTCTATCAGAGACAAAAGAGACAGCAGGGACCAAGTCAGGGGAACTGCTTCTATATCTCCACCAGCAGACATTGGGTACTCTCTTGGAAGACACACGACTGTGAAACCTCTTGTGGGAACTTTATGGGCCAAACTTGTGCAGACACCCCACCCTTTCTTATCGTTGCACTCCCTTTCAGCCAGAAAAGAGAGAAAGGTGAAGAAATCTGCTGCTGAGCCAAGGGAAGAGAAAGTGTTTGGGCCAGTAAGGGAAGGGACTGAGAAAAGCTGCAGCTGGTTGTAGGGAACAAGCTGGATCCCAAGGCAAGGAAAGAATGGCAGCCTGAGTTGGAGGAGCTCCACAGGCAGCAGGAAGGGAGGCAGTAATAGAGCTAGCTATTTGTTCAATTAATTATCATTCGTTTAATTTGTAATTTAGAAATTAAATGATTTTTTGTGATTTGTTCAGAGGAAATTTCCCGAGGTGCTGAGTGCAGTTTGCTAAAATGAAATATGATATCTTGAGATTAAAAAGAATTATTATAGCACTCTGGGCTGAGGGGCTTGTTTTGACAAGGCGCAGTTTACTTAGCAGTACATCTCTCTAGTCTTAAGCCCTACATACTTAGCTTCCAATGTCATACATGCTGCTGGAGGAGGGGGTGACTGGGGTTGCTCCCCCACTATTTTCTGAGTTGTGTGAGACCAATATCTCCATGTTTTCTCAAGCAATGTCCTGACTCTCTTTGTCTGATTTCTGAAGGTCGGAGGTCAGGAAAGACAGAAAAAGTAGACAGTGAGAAAAATACGAGAAAAATGAAGGGGGAGCAAATGGTAAAGCAGCCAAGATGGTGGCAGGGAAGAGGTCCTCTGCATTGGAGACAGAGGAGAGGTCAAGTGCCATGTCCATCACAGCTGCAGGCTTTTGTGTATATCAAGGGATTGGTGACTTTTTGCAAACTAGAATCATCCTTCATATAGAGGATCAACAGAAGAATAGGACGAGAAAGTCCAAATCCATGATTTGAGGCTTGTCTTTTCTGTGTTGTGATTTAGGGCTCAATCCCACTATTATTGTTGTTGGTTTTGGTTTTGATATTATTAAGAAAGGAGGAAGACCTAATTCAGGATATTTTAATGATCTTTTATCAAGAGCTAAGAGAGATCTGAGAAGAAACAGAACCTACGTAACAGCTAAAAAACCCAGATCCTCATACTGGTCTCAGTTTAAATCTTAGTGATGCTAAAGAAATAAAAATTCAAGTGTCACTAATGAAGTGAAAACAAACATGAAATGCAGTGTCACCTTATTAACCATTACCAAAATGGCATTTTTTTATTTTTAACTGTGTATTGACTATATTGATTCCAGCCTTCTTTAAAGTAGCACTCTCTTCAAAGACACTTATGTACTTTACCAATTTCTCATTAGAGGAACAACATATTGAAAGCAAATATTGTCTTTGGTATATGGAAGTTAAAACATACTGCAAGCTTGTGTTTTTGTCCTGCACATTTTATTGCTGATAAGACAGAAACAGGAGGTATTTTTAGCTGCTGAATATTAATGAATCAGTGAGTTCCCTATCTTTCATGAAAGTATGGAAAATATAGAAATAGTGCTGTGTTTTGGATTTATTATGAGAATAATGTCGATAACATGCTCATGTTTTGGTTGTTGCTAAGTAGTGCTTATACAAAGTTAATGACTTTTCAGCTTCCCATGCTCTGCCAGGCTGGGAGTGCACAGGAACCTCAGAGGGAGATAGAGTTGGGACAGCTGACCCCAACCTACCAAATGGATATCCATATCATATGATGTAATTACTGGTTTATATATTCTCCTCCTCCTCCTCCTCCTCCTCCTCCTTCTCCTCCTCCTCCTCCTTCTTCTTCTTCTTCTTCTTCTTCTTCTTCTTCTTCTTCTTCTTCTTCTTCTTCTCCTCCTCCTCCTTCTTCTTCTTCTTCTTTCTTCTTCTTTCTTCTTCTTCTTCTCCTTCTTCTTCTTCTCCTGTTCTGTTCTGTTCTGTTTTATTAAATTATCTTTATCTTAAACCATGAGGTTTACCTGTTTTGTCTGATTTGCTCCCTCATCCCACTGCGTGGGCTGTGTGTGGTCTTTAGCTGCCTGCCAGTTTAAACCACTATACAAGCTCATAATTATTATAAAAGAGATAAGCTAGTCAGTAATTTTGAGAAATGGAGTGACATTCTTATGCACAATTCTGAGTGCCCATTTTCCACCTGGGATAATGAATTATTTGGTGGCAATAGTCCTGCACTCTGTGTATCAAAGCACCATTTGCACCTGGACAGAACAATTTTTTACTCCAATTTTAAGTGAATTTAGCATAGTACCAGAAACTACACAAGGGAAAGGCAGAGACAAGCTGAACCCATTATTATTTACTATTCACATCATTACACTTCAAAGCTGTAGTAAATTGAGAGATCAGGGTTTTGTCTAGCTAGGCATTGGATAAACACAGACAACAAGGCAGCACATATTTTTCCTGTTTTTTATTTTTTCTTTTTTTTTTCCCCTTTACTTTTTTAGCACTCCTTCTGAGAAATATGCAGGATAACAACCAAAAGCCCTATCGCTGAAGTTGGGATTTTTTTTTGTCTTACAAAGCGCCAGTAGTGCTTGAAAACCTGAAACTCTGGATTTTGCCAAATGAAGTGAGGTAGAAGTGCCTGTGCATACATTACCCACAAAATGGGCAAAATAATGTAAGGTTAGTGGGGGGATATGTATCTACCTGTGCTAAAGATTTCTGGCTGAAAGATGTGAGCACCACAGCTACTGCCACCCACTTGGAGCTACAGATTACAGTTTTACCAGTGCTGATGCTTTTATTTCCCAAATATTTTCTCAATCACTTGCCATACTAAAGGAGGACACAAATTTCTCTTCAAGGTAACAGTAGATGACATAGGAAAGAAACTTCTCAGAGACCCAACATGTGCTTCACACGATGCAGGAATGTCTCAGAAGATTGAAAGAAGAGCTGGACCTGGCCTGAGCAATGCTGAGCCTGGCTGAACCTCCTTTTTCTGATGTTCCCAAGAGGGGATGCACAAGATACAAGAAAGAGAGCCAGCACACTGTGATGCCCACATATGCTGAGTCTTCATAAGGCAGGAGTTGCACCCAGATCGTTGTCTTAAATAGCCATTCATGCACCTGCACTATGCAGAGGATGCAAGGACTTATCCTTGTCCAAATTTCACCTCCTCTACTAGGCAAAGTTTCCACTTCTTGGTTGTATTTGCTGCCTCTGAAAACTTTTCTTAACACCCAAGATAAATGGGAGACAATAAAGCTCAACTTATATAGTACTTTTCATGCAAAATGGACCTTTAAATACTTTACCATGTTAAATCACACAGTTACAGAATTAAATAATGTAAATTTAATTTTTTTCAGCTTTAATGTATTACTCCTTGTTTTATTGCTACTGTCCCACTTGAATAATTCTTTCCCTTCTCTTTTAGTGCAATTATATAACAGTGCTGATCAGAGGTCTCAATAAGACTGATCTAGGTATTGTACAAATTGAGTAGTCACACCTTATGCTCAAGAGCAGATGCTGCAGAGATGAATTTTGCTTTTACTGAGGTCAGTGGCAAAAGTTTAATTGGTTTCACAGAAGTCCTTAGAAAGACCTAATCCAAGTATGGACACCTGATGATCCTGTCATCCCTCCTCTGACTGCTGATGTGATTTAAAGAGCCCAAGATGATTTTCTGGATGTTGTGCCTGGAATTACAGCAATTCTTGGCTCATGCTCAAGACACAAGAGTGGCAGGCAGGTCTTTGGTGCACACCAAGCCAACGAACAGAGGTTTGGTGAAAACCTGGCAAAGGAGACAGAGATGAACTGTTGTAAAATCTAGTCAGGATGACACGTGCAAAGGCCTTTTAAAAACTGGGATCTCAGTGTCTGCAGACCCCTGGCAGAAAGTTGTCAGGAGTCAAATAGTGAGCATTGAAATGCTCAGCCTCTGTGTGCCTAAGTAGCCAGGGGCACAGAGAAACGTGTAGATCAGCTTGCTGGGGGATTGAGCACCAGTATGTGGTGGAGAGGAGTGACTAGCTCTGGTTCAGATGTGAGGCTTGCTGGGGCTGCAGGGCTCACATGTACAAGCCTCGGTGCTTAAATCAAGCCCATGCTTTAATTCCGTGATTATTTCTGGAGTGATAACATTTGGTTCCCTGCAGTTTGCTAGCAGAGCTGCAGGCTCCTGAAAAATCTCTTCAAGTGTGCTGACCTTTCTATTCTGAGCCAGCTTTCACCAGTCCCTTAGAAACAGTAGCAAGCCTCAGGGGTCCACAGCCCACAGGCTGTAAACCGCTGTCCTGGATGCTCCTTGGGCTGTTCTGAAGCGCCAGCTTCCCCAAGGATGCAGAAAACCTGACATTAGCACAACCTTTCTGGGGAGGCAGACCCACACAGAAAAGAAATCTTTTGGATGTCTCCAGTGAAGTATTCCTTCATGGGCACTTGTCTGCTGCCAAGAGATAGCAAACTGAGCACCAGACCCACTTCATTCCAGCAGAAGCTCCTCTCTATTTATTTCATTTTATCACATGCTGGCTAACAGCCAAGTCCCGTGCCCAGTGGCCTTTCACAGATCTTATCTACTTCTTCTTCCCCATGTCCTTCACCAAAATCTGGACAGAAGTTTTTCAGCAGGAGATGATTATTTTTTTTCTTTTGGTCAGTCCAATCAAATAAAAATGTGTCAGGAGACTGTATTGATTTTCTAACACAGTCTGAGGGAAAACAGGTTTCCTGTCAACTTTCTTTTCTGCTGGCCACCCACCCATGAAACACTGTAGAAGCAAACCGCTCCTAGCTCTGGGAATTTCAAAGGGAAAGTGCTCAGAGAAGGTAGAGCTCTCCAGAGCCGACACCTCAAAACCCTGATGTTCAAGTGAATCGGGAAGCACTGCTGATTTCACTAAGAAAAATCATAATACAGTACAATTCCATGAGTCCTGTTCCACAAATAGTCATGGGACTTGACCTTAACAGATTACCTTGTCCTGTTAATCTTGTCCACATGATGCTCACATAATGTCTGGTCATTCCTGTGACACAATTGCAATCATTTTTTGTTCTTCTACAGCTTGCTCCCCTTTTCATAGATAGGAAAATCCCCTTCCTCCCCACCACTGTCCTGCCCAGGTCTCATTTTGCCAATGCCCTCTCATATCACTATTTTGTTCTTGTCTGTGACAACTCTTCTCCAAAAGATCTGTGCCAGAATAACACTTCAAAGAGCTCATTTCCTCACATTTTGCCTTTGAAACACACCAAGATGCAGTAGAAAAGCAAAGAGCAGAATGAATGTGTGTTTTCCTGTGAAAGCTCTCATCCTTTCTGCTCTTTGCAGATCCTCTCTTGCTGTCTATAGCATTTCCCTGGAGGCTTCTGTCTGAATGACAAACAAGCGAATGGACAAGATGCATTTGAAAAGAACAAAAGCTCCCAGAAAACCCTGAAGGCCCTTTCCACTGCTGCAGAGAAGTAACCCCCAGGAGTCAGAAAGAAACCTGTGAACACCCAAACAGAAGTGTTCTCTGAGGCGTTCAAACCAAGCAAGGCTTCCCTTAAATTTAAGTCTCCCTTTAACCCTGCTTGATTTCGTGTTACAAGCCCAAGGGCTCTTTGTGCACCAGCCATTAGAAGACGTTTCAGAGGCATATGGCCCGGCGAAAACTCCACTTCCCTAGCCAGGGAAATACAGGAAGTCCTTTCCCAGGCATCTCAAGCAGCTTTGTCCAAAGGGAGACTTTTTCAACTGACTTTGATTGCTTCAGGTCCAAGCTCAATGCAGCACCTAGTGTACCGGACTTTTATGTGGGTATTGGAAGTCCTACAGAAGTCAGGAGAACAACAGCGGTCATTTGGTTTGGACAACCCTGGCTACGCAAGGTTTGTTTGCTTTTACAAAGAACCATACTTGTTGGTTTTGAGAGCAAACTGAGTTTCTGAGATTGAAGTCACACTCTGAAATGAAAGCTCTATATGTGTTTGTTTGCTTTCAAATGTGAACCTATAAATTAATTTTCAAACTCCAGCAAGAGAATGAAAGAAATTGTGGAAAGGCTGTGCTGAATTGGCTTGTCTCTCTATGCAAATGGCCAGGACACTGTTCCTCCTAGTTGCTTTTTCTTAAGGAGTCAGCTTTTCACCTTTTCCCCAGGAAAATACTCTACAGCAATCTTGCAGCTTAATACACCTTGGGGCACAGGTTTCCTAATAGCCCACTTTTTTTCATTTTGTGTCTTCTCATCCAGCTTTTCTTAGCGATATTATTGCCTCTCTGGGACACTGTAAAAAACCTCTCACTGCCTGAAGCTGAAGAAGCGGAATGAGACAGAAGCAGGTCCTGGGCTGTGTGGCAGGTGCTGTGGTAAAGCCTCTGTAGGAGATACAGTCCCTCAGACTGCTCCGCTCTATGTGGAGGGCTGTCTCAGTCCCTTGAGCTCATGCAAATGAGGGGTCTCGCAGCTTTTGACTCAAAGTGGCCTGAGCAGTGTTGTCCTGGGTCATATGTCGGAGGACAGTTGATACCACCATGCCACCACTGTGCAGGATGCTCTTCAGCAGGGCTCCTCTGAAGCTGCTGCCCTGCAGTGCAATGCCACTGCCTCTGCCCCACTGCAGGACACTGCGGATTGTGGCTGCACATGGGAGTTCTGGGGTGAGGAAAAGGCCAAAATAGTGCAAAAGAGAGGCCACCTGTGCAAATCATCACATGGTATGTGTGGCTTGGTAGAGCTGCAGGTTTCGGGAAGCACACAGGTGGCAGCAAGCACCAGCTAGTCCTTGTGGTTCTCTTCCCTCTGGACTACACCTTTGCTTCAAACTTCTCAGGAGACTAGGAAAGACTCAGATGCACTACTTCTAGTATTTCTGGCTTTCCAGTTCATGGTGTTGTTGCTCTAATTGTTAAGTCAAACAATGTCTTCATATCTAATTTCCTTTCCATTATAACCTATAATAGGCCATATCATGGTTCCTTTTGCTGTACTCTCAGGCACATATAGTATCTGGTGTGCAGAAAATAAAGACATAATGCCATCTCTGACTGGGTTACCTTCTCCCCTTAATACTTTAATAGATGTCTAATGTAGCTTTTATGTTCGAAGAGTTCATTAGTTTACAAATTAGCAGCCTGAAGTGAATTTTGCTACCACTGAGTGACTTTCCATTTCTAACAATATGTCTGTTTAGATTTTTCTCTTTTAGGATTACTGTTTATGACATATAAGTAAGATGAATCACTCAGCTACATAAACTCTGGAGGCATCAATGATAATTTCTTCCTTTTATAATGGGTTCTTCCACCCACACCTCCCGCCACTTCAGAGCTCAAAACCCGCCCCATCATTTTACCTTCAGCCAGAAGAAAATGTATATTTTCCTCTAGGAAATCAGTTGAGCTTGGGAGAACAAAATGATGGTGACATTGCACACTTTACTTTGAGAGAAACTCAGCAGCT
The DNA here is from genome assembly GCF_964273445.1 of Streptopelia decaocto. Taxonomy (NCBI): domain Eukaryota; kingdom Metazoa; phylum Chordata; class Aves; order Columbiformes; family Columbidae; genus Streptopelia; species Streptopelia decaocto. Next base: position 57,730,672 of record NC_138663.1, read on the forward strand.
GCATCTCAAGTCTGTATAATAGCCATGGGCCTTAGGTGACTTGCAAGGTGTGAGGCTAAAAGATCAATGTCTCCAGCCTCCTCAAGTGTGGAAAGATACCCTAAAGACTGAATGCCCAGGAGAATCTTAAAGGAAGTAGGTTCAATTTTTTAAAAGTATAAAAATCTAATGAGACAAATCTGTGGATTTGCCTGGGATTATAGACACCAGATTGATATCACTGACAGGCTGTCTTTGGGTTCCATTCATGTCCTCAGAGTTTAATTAGTGTTATGAACTCCATTCCTATCCACATGAGAAGCTTTCATGTAATGATGACAAAGTACAGAAAAGTGCTCTGTGAAACAAAATGGGACAGCTTTGCCAAATTTCAGCAATTTGGTCATAATGTCTTCTGGGTAATTTTTTTTTTCTGGGTAATAAAATGGAGAAAATGAGGCAGAAGAACTATCCAAGGAAGAAAAGGGTTAAGAGTAAAAGCTGCACTGCTCTCTTAAGTGTATTCTCAGAATAGTCATGCTGCCCTGACACCCCATGTCAGCAGTTTGCTGGAACAAAACCAGTGGGAACCGTGAACCCCAATTACGTTAGTACTGCACCTTCCTTCAAAACACAGAGGCTGCCAGATGCCAGCCTTGTGTAAGCACTGGCATTGGAAATGCTTGAGGGAGATGCAGTGTAATAACAGCCCAGAGGTTTATGGCTAATTAAAATGACTGCTCTCTTACACCTGCCAAACTTCCTTTCTCTGCTGGTCTCAGTGCATCAGATTGTCTCTCCGATCATTTCTGTAGCACAGCTGGCTTGAATGGCAAGAAATAAAATCTCTCCCCAGCTCTGGAGAAACAGCAAGCAATACTGTCCCTGTGGTGGGGGAAATGAGCATTCATGGCACAGGCTCCCATCTTGGGAGGTTGATGCTGTGTGCTTCCAGCTCCATGGAATGTACTTTGGCAATCCAGAAGGGACAAAGGGACCATTTTGGATTCCTAAGGATTGATCTCACCTATGTTTAACTGTCTGAAAGGCATCTAGCATAGGTCTCAATCCTTTTGTAGTCAGCAGAGAGTGAGCACCACCTCCCACCACTTGCCAAAGCCTCTCCTGTGTTGTCCACAGCTGTTACAGCCAGGTATGAACTGCCTTCAGAAAGTGGTAGCATTATTATGTACCATCAGAGGGAACTGGGTGACTTCAGGAAACAGCAGAAGTATGAGTCGATGGAGGAAAACCCTGGAGAAACAGCTTTTTAATTAATCTGCATTCTTTCAATGGTCAAAATTTATATGAAGATGATGCAGTGATCAGGGTACTAGAAAAATCACCATAAAACTCCACAGTGAAGTCCAGCTCTGGTTTTGGTCCCTGTAACTGTGTTGTCTTGGACAACATACCAGTTAAAACTATAAAAGCTTGAGTGGATACTTTTTTTTCAATAAAACTGCTGCCTCTGAAAAAAAATTCTGAGGTGATATAAAGTCTCAAAAACATCCCAAAGGATTATACCCCTTTTAAATATTTAGCAAACCTGCCCCAGCATCTTCTGGAGTGTGCAGGCGTGTGACTTTGTAGCTTTATATGCCTGAGGGATGTTGCAGGAGGGAAACAAAAAATGACGTGACTTCGCCTGAGTAAGAGTTCCCTGGAAATTCACAGTTTATTAATCCTTCTTGCTTCAAGATTAGCAAAAGGGGGGTTGTTTGTTCACTTCTTTCTGTTCAAAAGTCAGCATAGATCTGGGACAAGACATCAGTCAAATGTCACTGCACTCTCTGTAGTAGACATTTCTATGGGTAGTCGCTGAGTTTGAAAGAGTTAGTAGCTGGAACAATACTAAGCAAAGTACAAATATAGCTGTCCTTCTCTTAAGGTCTCCCTGACATCCACTTCTGGCCACTGTCACAAACTGCGTATACACTAAACAATCAATCCTTTGGTCCAACAGGTACAGGCATGTGTAGGTGTAGACACATCCAACAATTAGTGTGTGTATACTTAGGTTGCATATTTACTGCAAATAACCAAATAAAAGCCATTTCTGGCCTGTCTATGCCACCATATCTCAGGAAAGTTTCAAACCTTGAATGAAACACCTCATTAATGTGGCTCTATGGCTCTTTAATCAGGCCTGTTTTGTGTCCAGCCAGACTAAAGGGAACATACATGTGACTATACATGGTGCTATAGGTGTACCTTACATTAATCAACATTAACATTTCTAGGCTTCTTTTATCTAGAAATTTTGTTTAAAATAGGACATTGCAAACTAAGGAAATGTGACATATGCTAAATACTAGAAAAAATTTTTCTGAGAGTAAAACCAGCAAGGAATGTAGTACTGGGGAGTGGTGGAATAGAGATTCAATATATTATTGTCTTTTGAGGCTGTGTGGTGCTCAGAATCACACATTTTGAAAACAGGCTAGATATCAACCATCAAAAATGGCTTAAACTCTAGGAACAAGTCATGAATTGGCAAGATGGCTTTTAGAGGCCCTGCCTAAACTTGCTTTCACTGGACATGCTATAATTTGTTATTTTATAAATTACATAATTGTTATAAAGTGGTTGAGTGTGTCTACCTAGTGATGGGTCAGGCTGTAAAAGAATTTTCATTGACATCTGGGATGCACTGGGATGCAACAATACTTGATACACCTAGTGGTGCTGGGGATAGCACCAAAACAGAAGAGTTGCAAGCACCCTGAAAGGCAAAGATGCAATGATAAGGATGTTGACAAACTTTAGAGTTGGTATGAAATCAGAAAGTGCAAAACAGTAATGATACAGGAAAAGTAGGCTAATGGGTGGAAAAAAAAAATGGGGAGTAATTTGGTATGCAGCAGGACAGCAAGGAAGTATGAAAGCTCTTTAGTGGGTCTTAAAGTAACTGTAAGTCTGCAGCCTGGAGCATTTTTTTCATGAAATAGGATTCTTCTGTGAAAGAAGTGCTGAAAGAAACACTAACAAGGCCTGGAAGGCCATTTGCACTAGGGTTTGGGGAAGGGAATGAGCATGCAGGGAAGCTGCTTTGAGGAGAATAACGAGAAATGGGAAATAAGTAGCAAACCTTGAAATCAAGGAAGAGCTGATGTAGTCAGAGATGGGGAGATGCATGAATCTTTCAGTATGCAGAAAGCTGTTAAAAAGGTGATATGAGAGAGGGACAGCTGAGAGAATTATCAGAGTGAAGGGCAAAAATTGTTGTTCCTTATATTTCCACACATGCTTAGTTCCTGGGTTGCTATCATGGGAGCTGTGTACTCTTTCCTTCCTAGAAGCTTTCTCATGTTCTCACAGTGCAATAAAGCATCACAATATGCTGCAAATATAGTGAGAATGGGCTCTGAATGTCCACTTAGGAAGCTTAATTATCAAGTGTGACCCCGGAAATACTGAATCAATATTTTCAATCTGGTGCTTAGTCCCTGGTATCTCTGAAGGGATGCAAAGATGAGATGGTGGCAGTCAGGCTCCCGGTGAACCTGCTTTAGCAGGGGGGCTGGACTAGATAATCTCCAGAGATCCCTTCCAACCCCAGCCATTCTGTGATTTGATTCATTGAGAAACTTGTAACCCTAAGAGAGAACGTGAATTGCATTTCCCTATGAAATATTCACCCAGGATAAACAAGTCTACTAGAAGTATTTAGAAGTATTTTTAGGTAAAGATAATGCTGTTTGAATGGAAAGCAGTGGAATGATAGTGCATAATATCCACTTACATTGTACTTAGCACCTTGTACCAAAATACTTATGCCTTAGAATCACAGAATTGTTTAGGTTGGAGAAGACCTTTAAGATCATTGAGTCCAACTGTTAACCTAGCACTGTCAAGTCCACCACTAAACCGTGCCCTTAAGCACCACATCCACATGTCTTTTAAATACCTCCAGGGATGGTAACTCCACCACTTCCCTGGGCAGCCTGTTCCAATGCCTGACAACCCTTTCCATGAAGAATTTTCCCTAATATCCAGAATCACAGAATGTTAGGGATTGGAAGGGACCTCGAAAGATCAATCTAAACCTACCCTGTCACAAGTTGAGGCCATTTCCTCTCGTCCTGTCACTTGCTACTTGGGACAAAAGACCAACCCCCTCCATGCTACAACCTCTTTTCAGGTAGTTGTAGACAGCGATAAGGTCTCCCCTCAGCCTCCTTTTCTCCAGGCTAAACAGCCCCACTTCCTTCAGCTGCTCCTCATCAGACTTGTGCTCCAGACCCCTCACCAGCTTTGTTGCCCTTCTCTGAACTCTTTCCAGCACCTCAATGTCTTTCTTGTAGTGAGGGGCCCAAAACTGAACACAGGATTCAAGGTGGGGTCTCACCAGCACCGAGTACAGGGGGAGGATCACTTCCCTAGTCCTGATGGTCCACTGTTTCTGATACAAACCAGGATGCTGTTGGCCTTTTTGGCCACCTGGCCACACTGCTGGCTCATGTTCAGCTGCTGTCAATCAACACCCCTAGATCCCTTTCCACCAGGCAGCTTTCCAGCCACTCTTCTCCGAGCCTGTAGTGCCTGGGGTTGTTGTGACCCAAGTGCAGGACCTGGCACTTGGCCTTGTTGAACCTCATACAACTGGCATCAGCCCATTGATCCAGCCGGTCCAGATTCCTCTTCTGCCTAGTAGTGTGATTTCTGGGGGGACAATAGATAAAGTTGGAGAAATATGGAGGGAAACCTTTCTTAACCTCTTTTTACTTATCCCAGTAGCCAAACACAGCTCTGAAATCTCTACAGGCATGTTTCTTTCACCAGAGATTTAATTATTACCTCCTCCATGTGACTTCATGTCTCTGTCAGAGCATCTAATCAGTTGCTGGTATGCAGCTGCCCATGTGAAAGATGTAGCTGACACCATCCACCCTCTGTGCAATCTCTCATCTCATGCTTGAACACTATACATCATGCACAAAGCAGAACTTCTTGCTTTTACACAGGGCCTTTAGCCACAAACTTCTTGCAGAGATCAACAGTAATAAAAGCCTCTTTGTGACTTAGTGAATAAATACATCAAAACTTTTGGAAGATGGGATAGGACTTAAAAGTGACAAGGCTTGAAGCCCAAAGGGCAAATATTTCTGCTTGAAAAGCCAGGGTATTTGTCTAAGCACTGGGGAAGATTTTGCACCAACAAGAAATGCACACACAACTGTTATTTGCTGACACTTCAGAAAAGACTTCAGAAACGTAATTAGACAGACAGGAAAAGAAACGAGAAATACAGAGGGAAGCAATGTTGACATCAGTAAACAGAAAAAGAAAAAAATCAATAACACTATTTAATTTAATCTGTGGTGTTTTCATAGAGGGACTGTGTGGCTCAGGCTTCAACTAGCTAGCTGTAGAGCCTTTACCTCCAGTCCTGGCAGCCTGGTAGCTGTCAGAAGTTTCTACAGCTGCGTGGCAGCAGTAGGATCTTGGAGGTAATTCAGATGATCCATCTCAAAAGCTCACGTTAGACTGGGGGTGCCACATGTGATGTATTAATGAAATGGAAGCTGTGTCTGAAGTGATGGACCCAGGAGCTCAAATAGATACCCCAACCACAAGCTGACTCCACACTTGTGTAGTCCAGGTTGTGTGTTAGTCTCCTGCCTGCCTTCGTGGTCTCTGTGAGAAGGAAACACAGGCACATGGGCTACCAAGAGCTATGGCATGCTATGGTCAGGTCCCCAAGTGAACAGTTGGGCTACCAAGACCACGGACCTTGTATCACTCTCCTGCTCTGTTCAGATGCAAACTCAGGCACTAGGGTTAATCCTTGCATCCTGATACTGCTTCTGCTAATAATTTGCTGAAGTCTGAGGCACTCCCTGGCCTGCAGATCAGTTCCCTGATCTGCTTGCTGAGGATAGTGTACCAGACCCCATTTAAACAGACATTTGATTTCTAGAGATGAATCAGGTTAGATCCAAGACAGAGTGACTCAGGCCTGAGAGAAGGCTGTTTCCTCCTCTTCCAGCAAAGCACCTGTCTGCCAGGGTTGCCAACAAACAGAATAATTAAGGACAGCCTAAGAAGTACCTACTTTGTTTGTCTGTATAGATGTTCCAGGGGCCAGACAACAGAGATGGACCACTGAACCCAGACTAACATATACCAACCACCCTTCAGCAGAGTTGAGGAACTCAGGCCAAGGCTGGAGTTAATGCAGTTCCCATACAACAATAACCCATGTGTTTCTACTCCACATTTTAAGCTCTGTGCTGTCACACGTGCATTGCTAGTAGCACCTGGCCTGTTTTTCAGCTTGCTCAAGCACTGAGCAATAGTAGCACAGACCAATCTCATGTGTGTCTCCTTCCTCTGAGGCAACTAGACTGCAGGCTAGCAATGGAGAGAAAGTGGGACTTTCTCCTTCATCTTTCCTCAGTGAGGATAAAAGATTGAAGCAGTGTCTCCTGCACAACACGTGTGGCAGTCAGCCCACTTGTTGTGTGCAGGTCTGTCTCTCATAGGGAGAGTGAGGGCCAGGACCCCAACATGTATTCAGCTGCAGTCCTGAAGAAATCCTCGCTCTCCCAGCTCCAAAAGAATACCTCATTTATAATGACGAGTATTTAAATGTACCATTTTAAGGGCATTAAAATCTTAATTAGTCTTCTTTAAGTTTATTCCTTTAAAGTCCATGATAGAAAGATGAATATTGTAACTGGCAGGCTTTATGGCTTGCAGGCATACTGTCATCAGCAGATGATCTCACACCTAAGGCTGAAGGTTTAGTCAGTTAAACTGGCTTGACTGTATGTGGGTAACTCAGCACACAGCACCCAGCCTGAGGGTAGGAAGTACCCTGCCACTGGAACTGCTGCTTTTAGGAAGAGGAAAGCATGGGGCAGCACAGAACTGAACACAGGAATACTGTGTTGTTTGTGAGAGAAAATATTAATGTACATGTATTGGAAATGGTGGGCATCTTCCTTTCACTCCCAAGGCTTCCAAGATTTGATGTGGCCCTTGACAATCACTTATCTTACTCTCCCATTCATTGAGTTGACCAAATTAACACTCTGCATGTGTTTACTGCCACAGCAGCAGGGGTTTATCACAGGTCAAAGCTGGGAGGTCATCCCTGAAGCCTCCCACACCCTCATTGCCTGCAGGGGCTTGGAAGGCTTCTCTCCATTCTGACCTCAGTGTGCTGGGGCCACGCTCAAGTGCTACACTGCACCAAGGCAAGTCTTCAGCTTGGGGTCTGGAGACACTGGGCTGCTCCTGGTACCAGGGTGAGCTGCTTCAGGGCATGATTAGGTATCTCTGCTTAGCATGGCATCATGCCAGGTAGGCTTACCTAAGGAAGGATGATTTAATTCCTCAATCAGCCATAGCTGTGTTTGTAGTCGCCTGTATGTCAAAGGCTGGCATATGGTAGCCATTAACGGTTCCTGCAAATACAGTAACACTTTCTGCTTTTTGAACCGCAACTTTCTGAAACAGATCTAAACGTGCTCATGACAGGGTGAAAACTCTCAGTCCTTTGCAAGGCAGGCAGCATTAGTTCTGCTGCATGGAGAAGCAAGAGCACAGGGAAATGAAAAGTCAGAAGTATTAAGGTGTCCAAAGAACACTTAAGCACCTTCTCTCATTCACTGCAGCTGGAGATAGGTGTGAAAATCCCACTGCCTATTGATTACCCTTAGACGTCTTGACACACTTTAAAGTCTGGCTTCCAGGTAACTTTACAAATTCACACAAAACTTTACAAATTCAAAACCTAAATGCTAACTCCAGGCAGAGAACGGGGTTGACGGAGTGCTTGTTCTGTGCTTCAGGTTTCTGCAGTACTCTCTTTTTAAAGATATGGATGGCCATTTACTCACAGCAATGGTGTTCATTAGGCCTGGTGTCCTGCCTGAGGTTCACCTTGGGGAAATTATATTCTGTATAGTCAGAATACCCTCCCTCTTCTTTAACAAATGAATGCAGTATTGTTATGTTGTTATTACATACTGATTTATAAAGCACCTTTCACATACATCACAGTGCTGTATGATCTAACTACCAAACACCTGAGACTTGAGTAAGAAGTATCTGGGCAAGAAAATTGCTTGAAGCCTGACCTTTAATGTACTATAAGAACCAGAGGTTTGGAGTGAGGGGGAGACCTAAGATGAAGAAATCCATCAATCCTTATTCTATATAGGAGTAAGAGCCTAGGTACTAGCAAAACTGTACAATTAGGAAGTGGCCAGGTGGAATAATTATGAATAAAATGGAGAAGCCTTCATTAATTACTACCTCTTCCCTACCTCAGAGCCCATGGAAATCAAGGGGAGCAGTGCTCTTGACTTTGCTGGGTCCTCTGATGTCCTCAGGCTGAATAGCAGGGGTTGCTGTTGCCAAAGTCCTGCTGCATCACATCCCAAATTCAGTGTGTATGCAATGATTGCTTTACATATATCTAGTCCAGCACCCCTGCCATGAGCAGGGACATCTTCAACCAGATCAGGTTTCTCAGAGCCTCGTCCAGCCTGGCCTTGAATGGGGTGTCTACCACCTCTCTGGGAAACCTGTTTCAGTGTTCTGCTACCCACATTGTAAAAGCTTTCTTTGTCATGTCTAGCCTGAATCTCCCCTCTTTTAGTTTAAACCCCTTGTCTTGTCACAACAGGGCCTGCTAAAAAGGCTGTCCCCATCCTTCTTATAGGCCACTTTTAAGTACCGGAAGGCCACAATAAAGTTTCCCTGGAGATTGAACAACCTCCCTCCAGGCTGAACAACCTCAACTCTCTCAGCCTGTCTCACAGGAGAGGTGTTCCAGCTCCCTGATAATTCTTATGGCCTCCTCTGGCCCCTTTCCAACAGGTAACAGGTCCATGTCTCTCCTGTGCTGAGGCCTCCAGAGCTGGACACAGGACTCCAGGTGGGGTCTCACCAGAGCGGAGCAGAGGGACAGAATCACCTCCCTCGACCTGCTGACCACGCTGCTTTTGATGCAACCCAAGATACAATTGGCCTTCTGGGCTGCAAGTGCACATCGCTGGCTCATATCCAATCTTTCATCCACCAGTATCCTTATGTCCTTCTCCACAGGGCCACTCTCAATCCCTTCATCCCCCAGCCTGTATTGATACTGGGGGTTACCCTGACCCAGGTGCAGGACCTTGCACTTGGCCAAGTTGACCCTCATGAGATTCACATGGGCCCACTTCTCGAGCTTGTCCAGATCCCTTTGGATGGCATCCCATCCGTCACGTGTATCAACTGCACCACCCAGCTTGGTGTCATCCGCAGACTTGTTGAGGGTGTACTTGATCCCACTGTCTATGTCATTGGTGAAGATATTAAACAGTGCTGGTCCCAGTACAGAACCGTGAGGAACACCAGTTGTTACCAGTGTCCATCCAGACATTGTGCCATTGACCACTAATCTCTGGGTGTGACTATCCAGCCAGTTCCTCATCCACTGAACAGTCCACTCATCAAATCCAGACCTCTCCAACTTAGAGAGAAGGATGTTGTGTAGGACCATGTCAAAGGCTTTTCAGATATCTAGATAGACAACATCCGTAGCCCACCCTTTGTCCACTGATGTAGTTACTCCATCACAGAAGGCCGCGGGGTTGTTCAGACAGGACTTGCCCTTGGTAAAGCCACAATGGCTGTCTCGAATCACCTCCCTGTCCTCCATGTGCCTTATTCTAGCTGGATTTTTATTTGTCTTAATTCTGAAGATTGCAGTTCACTTTCCTGAAGTCATTTTTATAGTTAAACCTCATTTAAATATTTTGGTCACTTTCATGAACTGATTATAGTGACTTATGGTTGAGAAGGTATTTTCATTTTAATCCTCTGTTTGAAGATACTTAGAACTTCAAGAAAATAATATCCTCTGGCCTTAAAAGTTATGTTTCAGAGATCAAAGCTGACCTAGGGATGGAAAACAACTGTGTATGAGGCCTATTCCCCTTTTTCTGATACACAAGAAAAATATGAAATAGTAATTTTCCTCTGGTTTCTTTTTTCATTACCTTCTCAATTATTGGGACTATGTCACGTTGTTTATACCAGTGTTTAGGGAAGACTTCTTGGAAGACTGAAGAGGTGAGAAGGAACATATCTCATCAGCAATAAACATTCTGTGCTTTTTGGCTTTTTAATACTGGTGTTTTTTTATCAGATTTTAAGGCATTTAAGCAACAATAAACCTATATATTAAAAAAAAAATGAGAAGGAAAATAAAAGAAAAAAAAAGATAATTTTATGCAGAATGACTGGAAGAGTTTCCCTCTTCACAACTACAAGAGTTTCATCATTTTGGGCTTGAACCAAAGACTGATAATCCTGTGGACTTCTTTTTGGTTGATTTCAGTAAGCCTCAGATCCTGTGTCATGAATAGACTGCTTAACCTGAATTCTGTGTCAATCAAAAGAGATAAAATAATCTGTCTTTCTAGGTCACAATAAAGGTTCAAACCCACGTTTGTATTAGTTCTCCACTCTTTAGAGAGGTCTCCAGCAAAAGCCAAGGACCTTTGACATGGATACTTCTAAGGATAAAAAACAAATGAAGTCCTATGCCTCCAAAAATTGACAGGCATCTCATCTTCTCTTTGAGATCTGATGGTGTCCAGCACGAGGACTTTGTTCACTGATTTTATATTACTGCATCTAGAAAATTGCTCAATGCATCTGGAGGATGAATCTGCTGGAAAACTGATGGGGATGCACATGGTTTCAATTCCAAAGGGGTTCAGAAAATGCCTTTTAGGTCAGAGAAATAAAACTACAGTCTCTCTGCAAGACCTTTGAAGAGCCTCTGCTCAGAACCAGAGCTGCAGCCTCAGAACAGGTTATCCCAGATGTCCCAGCCATTTCTTTCACTTCCCAGGAAGAGTGGCTTTCTGAACAACAAGTGATTTATTGTGGTGCCTCATCTCTGGCCCTCAGGCTTTATAGCATCTCAGCCAAGCTGAGGAACTGCCTTTGGTATCTGCCTTTGTTGTTTGAGCTGCCTGACCTATCCTTACATGTCCCTTTTAATTAAATAACACTCGACTTGGTTTAGTACAGATAATAGAAGATGACGAGGACAGTACAAGGTATCTTTACCTTGCCAAGCTGATTTGGGGAAGCTGCAAATCCAATCTGTGTGTAAAAAACACTTCTGTTTGGGGGCTAGAGGGGAAAAGCTATCTTTGTCTTTCCTGACATTCTCCTCTAGGGAAAATTAAAGATGTCTAAGGTTTTGTTTCTTCTCCCTCTGCCATCCCATCTTTCACTTTCTAGCTTCTTTAACTTCCAATCTCCTTTAAATTGCATTAAAGGAATAGGAAAAACAGTGCTTTTTTCTTTTTTGCCTTGGAGCTAAAAGCTTTCTCTTTTCTTCACAGTGCTTGTTAAATGCGATAGACAGAGTGAAAGCTTCATAAATCATAAACAAGCAGAGGACCTAAATAAAAGTCACTGCTAACTGAGTAAAAGAGAGGCCCCAGCATGCACATTAGGGCTAGCATCAAGTACAGAGTGCTTATTTTAAACTACACTAGCAAGAAGCAGAAGACATGCCTGTTTTGTGCCTAAGCCAGGAATGAAAACAAAAGTCAGTGGGTCATGAAAATCAGTTAAGAAAAAGCTCTGCAGATACATTCAGATGTCCCCTCTCCAGTTTTGCCCATCCCTCTACAATTCTATCTGTGCCTCCTTATAGTGTGGAAAGACTCCTCCACTTTTCACCAAGGAGTGACTTGCTTTGAGCTCTGCTGAGCCCAGCAGCAGCAATCTCCAGAGCACTCCAGCAGTGAGAAACACTGGACTATGATGCTGGCAGATCAGCCTGTGTCCATGGTTAGGGTAAGGATGTTGGGATTCTGGCAGGGAAGAAGTTTGTTTCAGAACTTCCTTCTTTTCCTTTGTGCCTGCTTACAAAGCTATGAGATGTGTGAACAGGTGATCTAGCAGAAAGAAATGCAAAAGCAGTCCACATTCCCTTGAAGAGAAGCATTCATTGGTGATAAAGAAGAACAAGTTAATGCAGGAATCAGAAAATCAGCTTCCATGCACTCTGCTGATGAGGGCCAGTCTTCCCATGGTCAACCTCTGCTCCGTAGGACACAAGCTGGGCTCTGCTCCTCCATCTCCCAGAGCGAGTCTGCACAAAGAAGGGAAGATCCAGGAGAGGCCCTTGACACCACGGCTTGGGTAGAGCTGGCACATCTTGTCAGTCAAGAATGTGTATAATGAGCAGGCTGGTGTCCTCACCTTTATCTTAACAGTGCAGGTGTTGCTGACCATGTTTTTCTGCAAAGACTTCTCTTTTTAAGGAATTCTTTCTTGACTTCGGTAGAGCAATGTTTCTTCCCTGATGCAGAAAAATCTAATCTGGGTTTGCGCTCATAACACTGCACTCCTTCTCCTTGCTCTGAAGTGGGACTTTATTCTTTCATTCATGGTGCTTTTGGAGGTGGAAGATTTCAAGCTTTGGGTCTAGAAAATACCTTGTCAGGGACTGTCACTACAGCAGTCTCAGGAATAATACAAATACCATCCCTTTATTCTAATTTTTTTGCCTTATAATTAGCCTGTAAATCCATGACAGGAGTTTTCACAGATGACTATCAAACTTATTGAATTACCCTCCTGTGAGCAGTTTTATCATTTTGGGGGGAATGTTTTATATCTGTTTATCAATCACAATTTTCCATTATATTGTTCTTCTTATACGGTATTCTAGCAAGTTAAACAGCATGGCTTCATATTCACAGAAGTCACATTGTTTTGTTTCTACTCTCCTCATCTAGACATATTTATATTTTTAGCTTCAATAATTAAGCTATTCTCTAATGCACTAAGGAACATCTGCATAAAATTTCTCGGATCCCATTGAGTTGTTTTTAACAAGACAAACTCATAATTTGAGGTCATGTATCTGTTGATTTTACAGGAGTTCAGGAAGGTAGTTGTTTGAAATAAATGGTACTCTTCATTAACACACAAATTGACATCATTTTGTGTTCCTTCACCAGTGTTTGAAACAAATTCTACTAAGTTAATTTAGTACAATCTAAAATCTTATGTTAACTGATAGGGAATGTTTGGTTTTTGTGTTTAAGTTCCTCCTCCTCCTAAGTTCTGCTAGTGCTAGTTGCTTTTACCATATAACAAGACAGACCACAGGGCAGCTTTCTTTTCCCATCACAACCTGGGGCAACGATGGGAAAAGAGACATTTAGTCCTTTGCAGTCAACTTCCCTTTGCCTTCTCTTTACGTCCTTTTGCAATTTTAACAAACCATTTTTTTTCCCCCCACAGGATGCCTATTTCAGATACACTCTGCAAATTGCATGTCTCAATTTTGCTCCTAGAAATCTTGACTTGACAAATGCTACTCCTTCCTGGTGTCCAATACAACCTTTAATAAGTGATGAGAGGGGTTAACCTTTGGTCTGTAGTGTACAAGGTTATAAATCAGTTGCTGTTCCGAAGGGCTGAGTTTGCATCAGGTGTCTTGCATTTTTTCCTTTAGAAAAACATAACAAACAAACAAGCAAAAACCAGAACAGATAATCTAATACAGCTGTGGCTGGGAGGAAACAAGACATTTTTAACAGCTTTTAAAGCATTAAAAAGGAAGCATGCCAGGAACAAATACTGTGTTTGTGTTCTGAGGCTAAAACATGACAGTTTTGAAATAAGAGATTTACTGAATCGAGTTTGATGCCTTAAAATAATGAGAGGGTAGGAACTTCCAGGGGAGGAGGGGGAACAGAGTTAAAGTGTGTGGCCTCATTTAGAAAAAACATAAATGTGCACAGAGCAGAAAGGAATTGAACATTTATGCCTTGGTTTATTTTCATGGAGGAAAAGCTGTGTAATGTTAAACATTTATCAGGAAGACTCTTACTGCTGTGGTCATGCTGAGCCCAGAAGTGGCTTGGGTTCAGAGGTTTTAGTCATGACAGTGGGATGCTGAGTTGCTCCCTGTAGGAACAGAGGGCACAGCCTCCTGGGGAAGGGCAGGAGGAACAGCAGCACAGGGCGGAGGAGAAGAAGGAAAAGGAGGACGTGGGCTGCGTGCTCATTTCCAGCAGAGACAGAGCCTCTAACTGCGGCTTGGACTGGGCACAAAATCATGGTGCTAAATCTGTTTATGTATCTCAGGTCACAAAATGCAGACACGCTAGGCAAAGCCTTTGCCCTAGCCTTTACACTATACAGCACCTTCTATTTGAAATGCTTTGGTAAATGCTCATAGCCAAGTCAGCTGTGTCCTCAGCTTCCCGGCGATTCCTCCCAGCAAATTGGCGAACAGAAACAGGTAGGCCATTGCATGAAGGAACTGGTATCTGATGTGAGTTTTCCTGAAAATTAAGTAAAACTCATGATTTATTTATTTATTTTAAATGAGGGACTATTAGATGATTCTTTTTCCATTTCTGACCACTTCCTTCTCATTGACCTGCAGTCCTCATAAGAGAGAATACACTGATGACTCTGCATGGAAATTAAGTGATGTGTGCTAACTTTTCTTGTTTAGCACTGGTAATCTTGACCCATATTTCCTTTGATGCTGTCATATCAACATGGGTGTCTGTTTGACTTTGCTGGCAGGGCTGTTTGGGGAAGTGAGGAGGAGAAAAGGGTTTGCTGAGGCTGTTTTTCAGATGGCCTGGTTCAGTCGCGGCACACACAGTGTTTTCACATCTTTCATAAGGACACAAAATACCTGTGGTTTTGTAGAAAAGAGAAATTGCCAAAAGGAATGGTGAATAAGCACTGACAGACTCTGATTTTCCAGAAGCAGGAGTCATTTAACCATGGATAATGACCACAGCACAGATGACAAGATAAATACAGTATATGAGATTGAAGTAGACGCACAGCATTTAAAAACATCATCCCAACAATGCCAGCTGCTACATTCATTCATTAAACAGTGACAAAAATGCTATTTGAGGAGGGTATAAAGCAAATTGGAGTTAAATGGACATATACAACTGCCTCATGCATCCACACGCAATCACTAGTGCTGCTACATTTATACATGTTATCACATATGTTATTCACTGCCCTACTCTTGTTCAAATAACAGCAGCTTTGCATACACACACACATTCTCCCATAGAACTTAGTTCAACACTGTAGTGCACAACACACTTTTACGTTCAGTACACATAGGCTATAATTGTGACATTCCTAGGTGAAGTTGAGGCAGCAGGAACTAAACTCACAAAGGTAAACTATGTAAATACTTTGAGTCATTTTAATGCATGTTGTATTTCTAGAGCTAGAGGTGATATAACTAAGCCAGGGAAGTCCTGTGATCAGAGCTACTTCAGGCAAACCTTTTACCTTGTTTCCCCGAAAATAACACAGGGTCTTATATTAATTTTTGCTCCAAAACTTATTACTTTTTACATGTATAAGTGCCTGGACACTAAATTGACTTCTTTAATGAACCATAACTAGGGCTTATTTTTGGAATAGGGCTTATGTTTCAAATATCATCAAAAAAACCTGAAAAATCATGCTAGGGCTTATTTTTGGGGTAGGTATTATTTTTGGGGAAACAGGGTACTATCTACTTTCAAGTCAATGCTCACTGAGTGTATGAAAAATACCCTGGAGGAGTTGTGTTCCATTCCTGGTTTGGATGGAAGTAGCCAAATTATTGTTTGCATATAAACAATGTATATTTCTCAGTCTTGTTACAGTCATGCAATTAATATTCTGTCTCTGAAACAGATAATTTTCATTATTTCAGAGGGATCATGCCAAGATAACCGATTCTAAGGGTATCTCTTAATGTGCTTTCCAGAAACCTTATACCAGATCTTCCATTTAGTATCCTAGGGCAAAAAATATTTATAACTCTTAAGCTTCCTTTATATGCTAGATACATAACTGATCAGATGATGAAAAAAAGATGGCTTCTGTCAACTAACTATATTGAATAGCCCTGTTCCTCTGGTCTAATTTTGTAGCAGCTTTGCCTAGAATGGGATAGCTAATTTCATTTTCCACTATTCATTTCCACCAAAGCATTTCAAATAGAAGGTGCTGTATAGTGTAAAGGCTAGGGTAAAGGCTTTGCCTAGCCTGTCTGCATTTCCACTATTTCCACTATTGGGACTTGACCGATGACAGCAGAATGGAGGACAGCTTGGGTAGCTTGGCGTTCATCACAGCCTGCCCCAGTGCTAAGGCAGTAGCCCTTTGAGGAGAAGAGCAGCTCCAGAGCACAATCTAGAGAAGGAGGTGGGAGAAAAAAAAAAAAAAAAACCCACAACAAAACAAACAAACACACAAAACCCCAAACCCAAAACCAGGCAGCATTTATCCATCTGAAAGCAGAGGGTGAACTTAGATGTCAGGCAATCTGAATATAGCTTAAAATTTACTAGAGAGCTGAAAGATTCGGCTTGCTTATTGTCCAAAGCAGCTAAACCCTATGCAGTCAGTGGAGAGCAGCTGGGATTGTAATCCTCTTTGACACCTTTGCTAGGTGTCTACGGCCATTTGGCATTTGTGCTGTGGCAGTATATTACCACATTAAGAAAAAAAAGTCCTAGCTCATCTGGAAAATATTTGGTTCAATAACATTTACTTTACTACAAGAAAGACAAGGTAAAATCCTATCTGTGGCCTGTGTGATGGCAGCAGATTAAAATATGTTCAACTGGCAGGCTGCTCCTAGAAGAACAGCAGCCCTTCCAAATCCAGGATACAGAGATCTTTGGATACCATCCATATCTGAACATAGAAGTCCATGTCAGACAGTGACAGCTCTGTCTGCCTAACAGGAGAATGCGCTATCACATACAATATATACACGAGATGTTTGTTGGGAATAATTCAGCCTTGGCTAGGTGTAGGCTTTCAAGAAAACATGAAGATACTGTGTCTATTTTTTTGGACTGGCATCCCAATGAAAAGAAGCCCATGAGCATCAAAACCAGTCATTCCCCCTGTACTGTTCACAATCCGTAAAACCATATGGTGAGGAGGTTGTCTCTTTCATTGTTGTCTGTTGGTTCTGGCATACAACAAAGTTGCCTTTTCATATGACCATAGGATAATTCAGGTTAGAAGACACCTCAGGAGGCTTCTAGTCCAACATCCTGCTCAAAGCATGGTCAGCTTTAGCGTCAAACCAGATCTCTCATGACTGTACCCATTCAGGCCTTCAAAACCTCCAAGGATGGGGAATTGGATGCATAGTCCCTCTGGGTAGCCTGTTCCACTGCTTGACTGTCCTCAATGTGAGAAGTTTTTCCTTATATCTCATTTGAACCCCTCTTCTTTTGATTTATGTTTACTGTGTCTCCTCCTTCCGTGCACCACTGTGAAGAGCCTGGTTCTGTCTTCTTGATGTGTAGGAATACTGGTAAAGAAGACTTGGCTCTATTTTATTTTCACAGTGGACGTAAATAAGCTGAGAATAAATTCGAGCTGTTGAAAATACAATCAGAAAACTCTGGTGCTATTTGTATCGATTGAAGATGATGTTAGTAGCTGTGACCATAAGAGGGCTTTCAGGTGTTGTTTCTCAGGAAAACAATGCCCATCAAAAGCATGCCATGAGCTTTGTGCAGTGCAACAGAGATGATGTAGTCATGTATTCCAGAGCATAAAGACAATATATAGTGTCTACAAAGACAATTCTACCGCATTACTGCAGTAGTATCAATCAAGAAGAAATTACAGCATACTTTACTCTTTTTTAAAGATAATGTGGGTATCTCAAACTTTTTGCTTACGTCCAAAAGTGTTCTGCCAAGGACAATTCTGTTCAGTGTTAGTCCAATGGAAAGCAGAGCTGTATGTCCCATGGTTTGTGTCATTATTTTGAGTACAGGAGGTATAGATAGTATTTTGTAAGATGCCCTGGACAGAGAATGTGTTGTAATCTATCTCTGACACATACCGCAATTTAGTACTACTTCAAGAGCAAAATGGACCTCGGTCTTCCTAGCCAAGGGCATTGCTCTTCTAGTTTTTTCATTGCTCCTGAATGAAGTACATATTTGAAATACCTAGTGTTATAAGCCACTCTGTACTCAGTGGAGAAAGACTTATTGCCTCTGAGAAGTGATGCAGAGGATCTAAGGAAGACACCGAGAAGAGAGCAGCTGAATGGCTGCCAAACAAACCACTAGTTGCAGGACCTGGGTGAACATATTAGGGCATCAGCATGCAGCCTTCAATCTATATTTGTCCATTCAAATGAGTGGCTTGAGGACTCAATTATTTTCTGTGTGAACAATATTTATGTTCATAAGAGAAAAAGGAGTCCCAAGGCAAAGCTCACACCTTGATCACAGAGTGGTTTGTGCCTGCTAGAAGGCAAATAAGGGGAGGGATAAACATGGTGTCTTTTGGATCTGTACTTGACAGGCAAGCTCCTTGTCCTCTAATTGCTGTTTGCAGCAGTACAGACACCTGAGGCAGCTGTGGAAAATCACAGGATGAGAAAGGCTTTTATGTTGTACAAGGTCATTCAGGGAAGCATTCAGCTTGTGTTTTCAGGTGTAAAGTCTAAAATAAATAAGAAGGTTATTTTGAACACATTAATGTGGGCAGCATGAGGCCAATGAAGGAGCTGAAATTTCCAGTCTGGACTGACAGCTCTGGTAAGGGCCAAATGCACAGCCCAGTCAAGTGTCCCTCGTGGAGCGATGTGACACAGAACATATTTTCAGCATCCATAACAAAGGCACTGTATGTTTGCTCTACTTTCTCTTTAAGCCAGCCTAAAAAAAATGCTGTGGCAGCTTGAGTCAAGAAAATAAATTTGGTTTACTCAGATCAGTTCTAATTTTTTTGCGCTTTCATCAGTTGCCAGGTTAGGGGTGAGGCAAATGAGATTAGGTTCTTTGCTCTAGGTGATGCTGTACCAAACCACTAAACTGCCTCACTTTCTCAATCAGTAAAATGGGGAATGCTATGTGAATAAAATCTATGATGGAAAAGAGCTATGACAGAGGCAAATTTTATTATACAGTTTCATAATGCATTATTATGAATGCATTATTATCTCATTTTCTTTATGTTTTCAGATGGCACTCAGGTTTGAACAGTAACAGAGCTGTTCAGTGTGTTCATAAACTGTGTGGATGAGAGACTACAGACTTAGCCTTAGTCTGGCACATCCATAGGAAGCTCCCAGGACTGCTAAGAGAAGAGAGGTGTTTTCCGTGCTTCCTTTCCATTCTCCAGGGGGCTGGACTGGGACTCATTCAGTATCAAAGCAGGCTCTAAGCTGAGCCAGGTGAGTAGCTCCTTCGTGTAACTGCTCAGAGCAGCAGGTTGTTGGAGATTGCAAGTCAGAGGCTTGGAGAGCACAGCCTGGGATCTCCAGGAAACTACCAATTATGTCTGAATGTCCAGACTTAAGAAGTGTTTTGTTCCTCCCAAAATGTTTGTGTACTTCCAGGCTATGTCCTGTCACCAGAAAGTTACATGGGTACAGGGCAAAAGGGTGTTACATTGAGTTAGAGCTGATCAGGCACCAGGACTTCAGATGCATCATGGATTCATCAATGAGGTGCTCAGTAGCTAGTAGTGGCTGACAGTAGAAGGTGACTCTTCTGAGAGGTCTGGAGGCACCCATTTGCCCACTTGATGCACTCTTTAGAGAGGTGTGTTTCTTACTGAGGGCTCATATCAGCGATATCACCAAGAGAGCACCAAGCCTCATACAGTCCATCAACGATTATCCACTGCTGTTGTTTCACTTGGGTACCAGTGATACAGCCAGGAGCAGTCTGAGAAGTATCAAGATGGATTACAGAACCCTGGGAACAATGGTAAGGGACTCTGGAGTTCACATAGTTTTTTCATCAGTCCTCTCAGTCAAAGGGAAGGGGTGTCTGGTATGAAAAGAGTAAGAGAAAAGATTGTGATGAATTACCTTGGCCTGTAACAAGTCATCTCCGAATCTGGCTGCTTTCCATGTTGCTCCTGTGTTGCTGGGTCATATTGCTGCCCTGTCTCATCTTGTACCAGCATAGAAAGGGAGTTTCTCCTCTCCTTTTTCCTCTGCTCCTCTGTCCCACCTTCTTGACACAAACAATTTTTTAGCAAATATTTGATTTCTGACATTTTTCTTCAATGTTTTCAAACCATCAATTGAATCACTAGAAATTCAATCGGTTTAAAATGGCAAAATTCCAGAATTTTTCAAGTTTCTAGTTTGGTAATTTGCAATCAGATGTGGAGGAAGGAAAATGAAAGGATCATTGGAGCAGTCAACTTGTACTATACCATCCCTGAACATCCATAGAGAGAAAAGTAAACCTGGGCTCATTCCAGTCCAGCCTTCCGGGAATGAGCAGGAACTCTGACAGGAAAATAACTCATACTCATTTGATTTTTGTACATGATTTGCTCTCAGTCCTTCAACAGCTTGCAGTCTGCAGAAGAAGATTTTAGTTGATTTCAGAAGCAACTGTATTAGCTTTAGCTTTGCATGAACCATTTTTCCTACATAACCAAGACCCTGATTTTTGAAACCATCTCTCTTCCCTTTAATAAAATGGGAAAGTGATATTGAAAAGATCATAGAATCATGGAATGGTGTGGATTGGAAGGGACCTTAGGGATCATCTAATTCCCTTTTACATGGACAGGGGCATCTTCCACTAGACTGGGTTGCTCAAAGCACCATCCAACCTGGCCTTGAACTTTCCAGGATGGGGCATCCACAGCTTCTCTGGGCAACCTTTTCCAGTGCCTCACCACCCTCATGGTGAAGAATTGCTTCCTTATATATTTTCCAAATCTACTCTTTTTCTGTTTTAAGCACTCCCCTTTGTCCTATCCATACATGCCCTTGTAAAAAGTCCCTCTCCAGCTTTCTTGTAGGCCCTCTTAGGTACTGGAAGGCTGTTATAAGGTCTCACCGGAGTCTTCTCTTCTCCAGGATGAACCCCAGCCTATCTTCATATGGGAGGTATGCTAGCCCTCTAATCATCTTCACAGCCCTCCTCTGCATTCGCTTCAATGGGTCCATGTCCTTCTTATGCTGGGAGGCCCAGAGCTGAAAACAATACTCGAGGTGGGGTCTCATGAGAGCAGAGTAGAGGGGGAGAATCACCACCCTTGATCTGCTGGTGACGCTTCTTTTGATGCAGTCCAGGATACGCTTGGCTTTCTGGGCTGCAGGCACACATTGCTGGCTCACGTTGAGCTTCTCATCAACCAACAACCCCGAGTCCTTCTCCTCAGGACTTCTCTCAATCCATTCTCTGCCCAGACTGTATTTGTGCTTAGGATTGCTCTGACCCATGTATGGGACTTTGCATTTGACCTTGTGGAACTTCATAAGGTTCGCACAGGCCCACATCTATGGGACTGGAAGGCACCTGTGGGTCCTGAGGGAACTGGTGAATGAAGTTGCTAAGCCACTATCCATCATATTTTAGAAGTTATGGCAGTCTGGAGAAGTTCCCACTGACTGGAAAAGGGGAAACATAATCCTTGTCCATCCCCAGGCAGAGCTAGATGCACTTTAGCTGAGCACTGACATAGAGGGTGACACCTCTCCTTGTCTCCCCTGCCTGTCCTTCCATTCAAACACTCCAGTTACAGAAGGCAACCCATCACATCTCTGTGATGCCAATAAGATCACAGCCCTCCAAGTGTACACACATCTCTGACTCCTCTTTTTTATTTCCTATACTACATGTGTTTGCCTAGAGGCATTGAATTTGGGCCCCTGATGAAGGCGACTTACTGGCTGCAGTGGCTGAAATTCCTTTGTGCTGATCTTCAGGTGCTCTGCTGTTGACCTATGATCCCTCTCCAGATGCTAGACATCTATTGCTGGCACTGGCATCAAACTGGTAGGAGTGGGACGGATTGAAGTTCCCCTCGCATGGCAACTTCAGTTTAAAACCATCTTCACCAGCTTGGTAAGCCTATGACCAAAGATGCTCTTCTCCTCCTCTGAGAAGTGGACCCCATCAGCCTTCCATAGACTAGGTTGCTCAAAATTACTCCTATGGTTCAAGTAGCCAAAACCCTGGCTGTGTCACCAGTCCTGTCACCACTTGTTGGTATGCCAGATGTAACTGGCCCTTTCAAACCCCTTCCCTTTGACTGAGAGGACTGATGAAAAAACTGTGTGAACTCCGGAGTCCCTTACCATTGTTCCCAGGGTTCTGTAATCCATCTTGATACTTCTCAGACTGATCCTGGCTGTATCACTGGTACCCAAGTGAAACAACAGCAGTGGATAATCGTTGATGGACTGTATGAGGCTTGGTGCTCTCTTGGTGATACCGCTGATATGAGCCCTCAGTAAGAAGCACACCTCTCTAAAGAGTGCATCAAGTGGGCAAATGGGTGCCTCCAGACCTCTCAGAAGAGTCACCTTCTACTGTCAGCCACCTGCTGCAGGAGGTCCTCCATCTGGGCACACATTTTGTGGGCAGGTCTGCTGCCTGTCCCTGCCCCAGGAGAAAGGTCTGGGCACTTCTTGCAGCCTGAGGTCTGCACTGCAGATAAAAGGATTGCGTATGCAGAGCTTTTGTGCCTAAGGGTTTAACCAAGGACTTAATGCTATGACAGTCAGACACTTGGAGTCAAAGAAACAACAAAATTAGGAAAACCACATGTGTATGGTAACAGAGTATATTAAAGTACATACCACTTGGACTTAATCAAGAAGTTCATTTAATTGGGTCATCTCTTAGAGCAAATCTAATTGAAGCCTAATGACATTTAATAGTGATAGCTATGGCTCGGTGGGGATGGTAATTCCATTTAATTGGGATGCCTCCAGGTGATGCAATGGTGTTCGTAAGTGCATGTGTCATGACTGCAGGCTGGTTCTGTTTATGTACCCAGCAGCAGGCTTCAGTCTCTGTCTAGCTGCCAAGTACCAGGACAACTCAAGAAAAAGGGGTTTGGAAGTCCTTAACTGCAGCTTGAATTTGGTAGAAACCATATTCACTCCATGCCAGCAATGCTAGTTGGTCTCTTGGCTTCTGTCTCCATATCTGCCCCTGCAGTAGGGGTCTATTCTGGTCCCCCTCCACGGCATCCTCCCCTAACTCCCCAGGACCCATTGCATGCATTTAAGCTTACTGTACAGCTTCCTAGAGAGTGACATGAATATTGCAATGGCACCTGGTGTCAGATGGAAATTCAGGCCCATCAGGATGAAGGCCATCCACAGGGGTGTCCCAGAGAAGTGGCTTCTAAGGCAGCTTGCCAGCAGTCTCCCTTTTACTAATAGAGACTTTAACCTTCATAGCTCTTTTGGAGCTATTGCTGCTGAATTAACAGTCTCTGTGTTTGTCTGTGCAGTCCCTGTAGCACCAGCATTCAGCTTATTACTAAAAAGCCCTTTGGAATACCTTGAATAGGAAAGTGTCCAGGAAAGCCAAATTTCAATCTTTTAAAACTCATTTCTCAGTCCCAGTGGGGTGTGATTGCAAGAAAAAATTGTCCATTTCAGTTCCCTCTGTAGGACTCACTACATCCACAAAGCATAACACTTAGATCTTGTCTGCACACAAAAGTGGCATTGATTTAAATAATCAGGTTTTAAATGAATTTAACTGAACTGGTGCAACCTTTTACATGGACTTTAAGTCAATTTAAAAGAGTCTTTTATCCTTATTGCTCAAGGGTACAGTCAGATAATCATAAGTGATGGAATTAGTGTGTCAAGAAGTTGTTGCCTTGTCAGATGAAGGCTACTGTCCTCTCTGCTGGGAATTCCGTACCCCACACCCTCATGCCCCAACTGTAATCGACCCTCTCACCCCATCGCACCCCATGACTTTGCAGGTATTCTCAGTTCACTGCATTGCAATTAAAAATGGAAAGTGATGCCTCTACCGCCACTGAATCCATGTCATGAAGCAGCATTAAAAAGAGCAGGGGGAAGGGTTTCAGTCCAGGAAGCTTGGAGGGCAGCAGTAGGAAGAGACACCTTGAAAAAAAATTGTAAACCAGGGTAAATTCTCTAATGGTGTAAAGAATTGCAGATGTCTCAATTATGATGAGCTTTAGCCCATTTGTATCAGTAGAGAATTTGGTATTGAAACCTTCAACATAACACACATGAAGTATATGGGGGGAAGGAAACCAAGATAAAAACAGGTGCATCCACAAGTGCATGTGCACATTCTGTGGCCGTTTTCTTTCCTGAAAACACGGGGTGCCTTTTAAGAGGGGACATACTGTTTATGCCCTTGGATTATGGCTGAAAATGTCATGGTAGTCAATGCAGAACTTCTGCAGAGAGGAAGGAAACACAGGCAGAAGAGGACTGTTACTAGAGAGACAAGTGCAGTTGAATAAAGGAAGAATTTTAACAACAGCATGAAAACTGGTGAGAGTGATTAAAAAGAATCCCACGTCAAGTGAGAATGATGCTGATATTTCAGTTTTCCACCTGTCCAGTGGATGGGTGAACTGGTCTCTTCTGAACACTTCAAAATACTGCACTTTAAAATAGGCATGTTAATTTTTCTCATTTTTAAACTAGAATTTACTTTCTATTCCTAAATAGAAAGGTCATCTTGACCTCTCAAATAAAACATTATAATTGAAAAGAAGCCAACATGTAATGACAAAGCAAAATGCCAGAGGAGCTGAGCCCTTTTCTGCAAAAAGCTTTGTTTTGATAAATCAGCGTCTTCTGACAACAAGTATTTAGTCAAAATATTCCTGTTCTGCTCCAGGCCTCAATAATGATTCTTTAATGCAAGTTCTCTAAAGCAAATGCAGCAGATCGTATCCAGCTTGCTGGATATGTTTGGCTGATGGCTAACTGTGCACTCCTGTAATAAGTCACATAAAAGCAGTGACTTTCAGAACCTACCACATTGTTGGACATTCATCTGAAATATAAGGGGACATGTGATTTTAGTCACATGAAGAACAGACAAGTAGTTACATGGAGGAAAAAGACTAGAACAAAATGGTTCTACAAACTTCCATTGCAAGTTATGAGGCACATCTGTTTTAAGCTTTCAGACAGCACCTTCACAGGTTTAGAATCCATAACCATGCAAATATGCATATTTTTATATATATATATATATATACACACATGCATACGCATACCCGTATCCATTTGGATACATATGGATGGATTGGGCTGTCTCTGGATTTGTAGCACAGTCTCTACAAGAATAAAGGAACTACCTTGGTTTTTTCTTTAATTTACCTGAACAAAAGGAACACCCGCATTCCTACCCCAGGTTAGGACACACCAGAACTTCTAAAGGGTGTCTCTCCCAGCCTTTAAAGAAGAACCTGCTAACACTGAAAGAATTTGTAAGGGGATGTGATCTCCCATACACTCAGCAGCTCTGTCAGAGCAATATTTCATTGCTACATTATTATGCACAGAAGTGCACACTCAAGCCGTTTCTGTTTGTTCAGAATAGTGTTTACTGAAATATGTTCTGTAGTTTACTGTTCCTTATGGAAGATAATATTGTATACACAAGAGTAAATTGAATATATGTAGTGCAGTAATTGCCATCATGCTCAACAAGTTGATGTGTTTGAATATTCAAGATAGATATGGTTTCTCTAAGGGTTACCCCTCAGCACATTCACCAAATTTAATTTTGTATTGTTATTTACAATTTCTTCTAGTATATTATTCATAAAAGAAAAAAATTGCTGTGAATATTTGAGAAAACACTGCACATGCTTCCCACAGTCTCCACCATTGGGATCTTTGGAAAGCAGTTTTATTTTTCCTCCATGCAATAATGGGCTCCATCACTGAAGAGCAATCCAGGACCATTATTCTAGAATGGAGTCTGGGGGAAGCTGAATGCAGAGTATGCAAATCCACACCCCTTATATACTTTAATACCCTGATGTATTTATTCAGTACTTGGTAACACAATTAGATGCTAAAAAACCGACCTAGTTATCAGATACTGTTGGGAAGGAGTTTCAAGAGCCATCAGCATTTAAATGAAGACGTGAAGGAGTACCTATGAGAAAAGAAAGGTTTGAAAAAAAAGAAGAGAGGAGACAGGATTTCTCCTTTCACGATTCATATGGGATTCTGATAGAGCATGACAGGAAACAGAGACTGGAACAAAACATAATGAAAAAGTATAGGCAAGCTTGTCCAGGCAAGGGTCGTGTTCTAGCCCTTCCAGCAGGAAGGGTTTGTATATTTGCTGTTCAAGGGATGTAAGAACCTGTACAAACTGGAAAACGAGAAAGAAGCATCATTTACCCAGTTTTCAGGAGTTTCTGTGTCCCTAGGGTTTTGACCCTACTGATCTGCACTGTTCTTGCACCACTACTTCATTATGGGGAGGTCCTGTTTGAGCCTGCTCAACCTAGGATGTTGAGACAGCAAGTGAGATTCTCTCTGCTGCCCTCCTTTCCTTTCCTGATTCAAGCAAATCTGCTTTCATGTTCCTCTGTTTCTGGCTACTGGCTTTGAAGCCCCTTTCTCTCTCTCCTCTCTCCTTCCTCTGGAGTCTTCCTGACAAGAGGAAAAGAAGAGCAGCAGGATTTTACTGTAAACAGAAAGAGAGTTTTGTGGCACTAATCAGCATTTGCAAATGAAGATTAACAAAAGTGCAAACAAGCCTATGTGATAACTCCAGAGCCTGACCTAATCTTAATGAAATCTACAAGATCTATTTATATAAATAATAATGAATTTTCTTGCTTTCAACACAGTGCAATTTGCGCATGTAGATTACAAGTGACACACACAATTGTTTTGCCTGCATAAGTTTCCCAACTTTAAAGAGCTTACTGACAGCTCCCTGCAAAGTGAAGACATGCAGCTGACAGAGCTGTCTCAACTTTATTCAGCTCCAGCAGGAGGGCTCTCTTGCTTTTCTTTTAAAAATACATTCCATTTAATTCCTCACTTCCCTGAGGACATCAGGCAAGACTGAATGTTGAGACGAGTGGGATCTTTGAAAGCTGGCTTGATGGCATGTGGTGGAATAAGGACAGAGGGAGATAATTTTGTCTGAATAGCTTTGGGATTCTCCACTGGGGAGTGTAACTCAGGCTTCACAGTTTTCTGCATAAAACCAGCAAGGGCTGAGCACTGTTCAAATGGTAATGTATATTTAACTTAAAAACATTCATATGGAACAAGCCAGCAAGACACTGAAACACCAGCTACACATGTGGTAGAAGGACCACAGAGGAGGAGCTAGAGGTGAATCAGGAGACATCAGTGTCAGTGCGGGTTTGGTTGCCTTGTGGAAAAAAAACGTGTTCCCACTTCATGTTATGGAACACTTATACATTACAGGTGTCCATCTAACCAAAGCAATATATAATAACGTAAATGGACAACTAGAGTTCCAAGCTGAGGACAAGGAAATGACTGAGGGCCAGCTCGTGTATGTAACTGCACAATTCTTTACATTGCTCTTCCTCACAGTCCCTCCACATCCATATGATAGCCAAACTTCTGTTGGTACTTCATCTCCATTCCACGTGTTGTGTTACAGCTTCAACTATAGTCTGCTTATCAGAGACCAGAGATAGTGCCTAAAAATGTTAAGATCTATGGAGAAAAAAAAAAAGCCTGTACCCTTTCCGTATATCACAACTGACAGGTACCAGCAAATTAAGTAGGAAAGAGTCTGAGGCTGTTGTAACCTTCCACGTCAGTTACTTTTGGCTGCTGACACCTTAATATCTAACGAATTAGCAAATGGAGGTCAAGGGGAAGGAGAGGGTTGTAAGAATACCATGGAAGGCCATGATTTCACTGTAGACATTTTAGCATCTTGCCTGCTGTTCTGCCTGCTTGTACTTCTGCTAATTTGGTTTGACAATAAACTTTGAAAGCTGTCAAGTGCTGAGATATCTCTGTGCATCTGCATTCATGTTTGCTTATTGTAACCTGTCAGATAACTTTCCATCCCACAAGTTAAGAAGAAAAGAAGTAGTGCTGGATAGTTTTCCACCAGGTATTGTCCTTGCATCATTCATGATGGGCTTTCATGGCAAATTTAATTTTGAAGAGTCACAAGTCATTTACCACTGCATTTGCCCATCTTTCATAGACATCTACTGCTTGTTGCTGTGGGCTATCCATCTGTTTCTCTAGAGATCTGGCTGCCATATATTTTTGCCATATCTACATCTGCAATATTTATGCTTACCGTTTTTGTGCATTTGCTTATCTGTTTCTATTCCCTCTGCCTTTTCTTGCATATGTGTGTTTATGTAAGGAAGGAGCAGCATGTTGTCGTCTTCATGCATCAACAAAACTAACTCAATTACTTGAGATTAGAAACACCAGTACACATAAAGCCTCAGAAATCATAGGCACACGGTAGTCATACAGTTTATTCAAACACTCATTACAGAAACCAGCTGTGGCCCTCAAGGGGAACTGGGTGTCCAGGTGGCATTTTGTATCCATGAAAACATGTTGCAGAGTCTCTGACTCTTGCTCTGGAGACACGGGATGCCTTAAAGCCTCTGTCAATGAAGAGAAATTAGAGCACCTGCCTGAGCTGCTTCATGAGAAGGTGGAAGCAAAAGAGGCAGCTGGACAGGGCTACCCCAGCAGAGCAAGGAGGACACGCTTGGGTTCAGGCCTTTTGTGAAGGGTACTTCATAGATCTTTTGCCTGTGGGCACTACAAAGCAAGCAAAAAGCTAACCTGGGTACTAACACAAGCTGCCCCTCAAAACCCAAGGTCAGTGGTAAGACTTCAAGTCAACAGAAGGAACAAGACCAAAAAAAGTCACTGGCAAGGACTGAGCTGGTCACTAGTAGCATGAAGGAGTTCTCTGTTCACCAGCTCTGATGAGAATTGCTATTCCATGTTTCTTTGTTGTGATGCCTTTAATCATGTGCTGGCTGTTTCTAGACATAGTGGTGTTCTTGTTTCTGCCTGCAGGTGGATAGCATAAAATGAAAGGAGAAAATATGACATTTTTATTCTAATATAACCCATAGTGGAAGATGACTTCTACAAGAGGGATTAGAAAGGATGAGGCCATGGTCCTCTGGAAGACATAAAAGAAGTTGTTTAGTTGTATTTGCCTTCTTAAAGGAAAACAGAGAAGGAGGGAAACTAATGGGTAGCAGAAGAAGAGGGAAGATGCATGAGCATTCATCTTTGTTTTTGGTTGCATCATGGGGCAGTTTATATGAAGATATTTAGGCCTACAGGTGGTACCTTCTACTCTTCTACCTCAGCCATCATGGTTTTCAAGCTATGGATTTTTGATCCCTAAATGAATATAGTTAATGCCTCTGTACAGGGAATGTAAGACTTGCTTATTCACTTAAAAATAGGCTAGACATCACAGACTACAGATTGAGAGTTACTGCACAAATACATACTTACATGTAATATTCACCATCACTAGTTTGTAGAAATAAGTGTATGTTAACTACCCTTTTGACAGCTCTGTAGAGCAAAAAGAAAGCATTTGATTCTTGCTTCCAAGTTTTCAAAAAATGGAAGGTGGATTTAGAAGACACAGTAATCAGCTATTTCAATGCAAACCCAGAAGAAATCTGTTACAGGAAAATTGCAAGTTACTGCCTAGGGCTTAAAATCCTACATGTCAGTCTCCAGAAACAAAAACACACTCCTGAGAATTCAGGCTTTCCCTGAAAGGTACATAGTGAGATTTTAGCTAAGATTCACATTTTTTTAAGCTTAATGTGTAGGAAAAATAATCACTTGCTTTGTAAAGACAATTTACACTAATTCACTACCATGGATGTATTTTTATATCAATTGACATTAAATGGTATAAAAATACGTAATGTCAACGTAAAATTAGTGATTAACCACTCCAAATAACACTCACTGCCAATTTCTGCACACAGGACTAGTTGTCTTTTCACTTAACAATTAGTGTACAATTTGAGGCTTTCAAAACATACCTGTACACCAGCAGATTTGAAGAACCACTAAGTGAGACAGAAAAGAACAAAAGCCTCCCTTTCTTTTCCTGATGAGTGAAAAAAAAAAAAAAAATTACTTCAGTTTGGTTCATTTACTAGCAGCTTTCAACAGCTCCACATTGCTGGATGGAAGTATAATAATGAGTAAGAGAGGGCTGATGATGTTTTGTCTTCTGTTCAAAACTCATAGAAAATGAAAGGATTTGGAAAGCTTCTTTCTGCCTCCAATTTTTTAATCATTTTACTGAAGTTCATGAGGTTTTCTATAATCTAGACTATTCAAGACTTTAAAAATGCAAAGGGGAAAAAATCCTCATGTTTTTCTTCAGGGGGAAAAAAAGTTAAAGGCCAAAGTACTGAGGGTTTCAAAAAGATGGACCCAATTTGAAATCATACTACCTTGAAATTTGGTCCATCATTTTGAAACATCCTGTAGTTTGGCACAAACCCAGAGAGTATGATTTGCTATATTTTTTTTGCCAAGTCACCTGGGAGTCAGTTTAGGTCCCTGGTCTCTCCAGCTTCTGTGTAGCAAGTTCACTGTCAGGATGACACAGCTTAGCATCTACTTACCTAATGTCTGTTGTTGTGGAAGTGTGGGAGTTTTACTTTTTCTGCAAATGTCTTTAATGAAAAAGATGATGACAAAAGGAAACCAACTACAGCATGAAATGTCACAGCAGACTACCCAAGCAAAGTATGAAAGAAGCCAGATTTAAAGGTATTTCATACACACACCTGGCACACTCACAGAAGCAGAAGTAGGTATTCTCATAATTGGAGCTCACATTTTTCTGCTGAAAAAAACATTTTGAGATACAATTTCTGACCATCAGTTTCAGCCATTAAAATGAGTCATCCCTCTCATGCACAATGATCTATTCATATTTAAATTTATAGAAGGACAATCTGAAATGTTAATGAGCTAGGATACATGTAACAAGCTTGTATTTACTTCTGGAAGAGAGTGTAAAGGATGGAAGAACTATGGAGACAAAAGCATTATTATTTGGAGAGCCCTTGTATTGTGGTTTTTTGTTTGTTTGTTTTGTTCTGTTTGTTTTGGGGTTTTTTGTTTTTGTTTTGTTTTGAGTGGGGAAGGAGTAAATTTTGCTTTAACACTGTCCTCAAGATCAGGTATTTATAAATCTTTTTTTTTTTTTTTTCTGTAATATTTGCTCTTCAAATTTTCAATGTGCATTCACAAAGGTAAGCCAATAAGGTTTCCTGTTGTAATGTACCTATTTTTAATAAACATCATATGAAATACTTGTGTGCAGCCTGAAGCATAAAGCTCTGTGATTATCTGAGAGCTACTTTTCAAATTTCATTGTGTAGTCCTTCTTGCTAAAGCTGCAATTGCTTATTATCACTGCTAAGCTGTTTGCCTTGTTGCAGTGAAGATTTTTAACCCTGGATGGCATCAGCAGCAACATGGCGACGGTAGAAGACACATAGTAAGGAAAAACTCCTTTCCTTAACTCCTAAATGTTTCTTTAGTGATTCCAGGATGATATGAGACTGGGAAACCAACAAGAACGAATGAGAAAATGATTGTGTGTCTCGGGGCATGGTTGCTCATGGAGTTAACAGAGGGGTCACAGAATTAGAAGCCCCATGTAAGAATGCTGTTTTCGTGGGGTATGAATAGCGGTATGAATAATCCCTATACGTTAAGACTTGGTGCTGGCACATTACTGAAAGAACAGCTGGCTGCAAGGAGACTGAAGCTCCGTCTCCAACAGAGACACAGACTGCTGCTGTCCATTCTCCTATTTTGTGACTTCAGAAGCCTATAATATCAGTGACAAACTCAATAAGCAATTTCAGATCCCGTCAGGCTGCTCTGCTATTTCCATTTTTCCAGGGGAGAGCTTCCAAGTTCACCAGCCCTCTCCTCTTCTTTTTTATGCAGAGTGGGAGGGATGAGGACCTTTTGAATAAATCATATTTGAAGTTTCTAGGCCAAACCATTCATGAGCTATCACATGGCAGTAGAGCAAGGATCATTTCAAATAGTTCCAGATATGATTTACACCAATTTTTTCAAACTCCATATTTTACAAGCTGCTTCTCTGCTTTTCTTTTAGTGCACCCACAAATAAATTATCCCTCTTCTGCAGACTACACATTTGACAAACTTTTCAGAATATGAAGTGAGGCAAACTATAAATTCTCAGATATTACACCAGTGAGTGCTATGGAGGTGCCTTCATCTTTTGTCTAATTAACAGACTCTTACTTTTAAATTAAACTGCCTCAGAATAAATAAATTCTGGCTACAATCTTAATTATGCAGAAGTTACTTCTTTCCACTAATCAAAATCTTGACTGAAGCCCAAGTATTCACAATAGGTCATCATGATTTGGATCAGTGAGTTGTCACAGGTGGGATGCTAAATTGTCCTTCCTTCATTACATTTAATGAAAATGTGTATGCCAAGGAAACTGCTTTGAATAGAGATGAACAATTAACAGAACCAAAAGTATATAGGGAAGGGGGCGGATGGAAAATGCGTTGAATGTGTTTAGGCAAGTTTCTCATTTCAAAGCAAAATTCCTCTGTTGCCTTGTTTTTTAGATTGTAACCCCAGAGCAAAGGCAACTCTGCTGAGCTATGAAGCTCCGGGGAGGAAAGGATAAGAAAGACATTCACAAGAGAAAAACAGGAGTAGCAACAGGGAGAAAGAGATCATGCTGCAAGAAAAATGTGAAAGCTGTGAGACAAATAATTAGAAAAGAGGGGCCAGAAAAGTCTTATGCGGAGGATGGGAGGAAGCAATGCTGAAGGGCCACAGAATAATTGTAGTTTCAGCTGCCTGAATTGGGAACTTCCTTATTTAATCTTTCTCCTTATGTAAACAGTATGCACATAGTCAGCATATCTGCAGGACTTAGAATCCCTACCCCCCAATGACTGTTGAACCTGCTGCCTGGTTCCAATCTATTTTAATAAAAATTGAAGAGAAGCAGAAGGTAATAGAGCCCTAATTTTTAAAGGAAATGGCTGGCTAGAAATAAGGGACTTTGAGAGCCATAGCTGTGAGAAAAACTGCAAGAGGAGCCCACCTTTTATTAGAGATTAGAGAATCCATGCAGAATTTGCCCTGGATCAATTCCCCAAACACAGGCAATGCTTCCATTGGATGTTGTATTCCCTTGGGCGTTGCAGTTGAGCACAATATACAAATCCATAGAAATATGGGCTTCATTGATTCTGGTGTTCACTTGTCCTTTGTCAGTGTCAATGAAAGGTCAAGTAGCCTTACTGCAATTTTGAAATTATGTGTCGAGGCTTAGATTGCGGGGTGACAATAAAACTGTGGCAGATGTATTGTTAACCTCCTCTCTCCCACCTTTCCCCTTTTGCCCCTCCCTCTCCCCCCTTCCCACTCAGGACAGGCGATCGGGAGGGAAAGAAGGACAGAGAGAAGAGAGTTGGAAAAATTAAGAATGTTTTACTAATGCTACTAATAAGAATAGAGATAATAATACAAAATATACAAAACCAATGTTGAAAGTCCCAGCAACTGCAGAGCCAGCACCCGAAGTCCTGGATTGGATTCTGCAGCCAACCGGAGCTGGATTCAGTCTGTCACTAGGCCTCAGTTCACAGGGACGACTAGCAAGGTCTTCTCCTAATGTCGGCCATAAGGAAAAGAAGTGACGAGATCTCCCACTTTTATATGAAGTATTCATGTGAATGGAATGTTATATTCAGTTGGTCAGTTTCTTGGTCACCTGTTTCTTGTTGCCCCTCTCACGAGATGTGCATCAATTCGTTATCAATAACCTTGCATTCCATCGCTATGTTTACCAAAACATGTATCTGGTTTTCCAGGAAAATGCAGCTAATATAAAAGCTTTAGCTGACAGGCAAATTCACTAAAAGAGAAACTTGGTTTTAACAAACCCAGGACATTATGTCAGTAGGAAGGCTATGTTTTTCAGTGTCATGGGTCCTGCAACTAGTGTGTAGCCCAGGAATCCCCTCCCTCAGACACAGAAATGACTCCCTTACCTTTTGAACATGATTACTTCTGGCAATGTACAAAGAAGTTCCACATATCTGTGTTTAAGACTGCCAAAGCAAATATCTACTGAAAAATACAAAATGTGTAGACAGCAAAACAATCCCTGAAGTAACTGATGTTTAAATGTCTAGGTATAAAGGAATATATAGCTTAACACAAAACCAAAGTCAGGTTTTTCTCTTCATGCCTGTACACATACTGTCCCTGTTAATTCCAAGTTACCTTATACTTATTTGCAATAAATCTTGTGAACTTCAGCCAACTGGTACCTGATTATAATATGACACATACCTTGCACTACCTTGTTTTATGTTGTTAGAAGAGATGAGACTCTAGAAGGGATGAGCACTCTGGATGAGATTCTCAGATAGTGAAAACCTCTGATTCTCTGCTGATTTTCATTAATGACGCCAATTGACATTAGCAGGGAAGCTACCTCCTTTTACTGATTCTCTGTGTGCAGATGAGGTATTCCATTATCACTCATCACAGCTCCTAGTATGGATACAACCTATTAAAAAAAAATCTAGTTCATACAAAATAAGAAGAAACCCAGGTACCCACCAGCTGCATTTCTCTGCCCTCTATCTAATTTTACTTTTCAAAAAGGAAATAAACTATCAAACCCTGAAGGGAGTTAAATCTTTCTGCAAAGAAAACATTGCTACAAGCATACTGTACAATTGCTAGATAATTCATGTAAACTTTCAAGGCCATGAAAGTATATTGGTCCTTTAGCTCCAAAAAACATAGTTCATCATTCTCTCCTTCCTCAATTTACAATGGACTTAATCCATTTTTTTCCCTCTATAGGTTTCAAAATATGCTTGTAATTACTATTCAAGTCCCTTTCCTATTTCTAGTATATTGTGTCTAGGGTTTCAAAGACATAAGGGAGTTAGATGCATGACTCTATTAGGCTGCTTTGAAACTTCAGCTCATAGCACTCAGAGATTATTTATTATGCAGTGTGTGCATTCATCCCATATAGGCTCATAAACCATGTTGTTTAACAAAAACTTCCATACACAAGCTATCCCTAGGTTATATAATCTACACATTTTGTAATACAAATGGACTGATCCCTCTGATCCTAATAGCTAAAATGTTCTCCTTCAGCACATAATACTGTTACAGAATCTTACCTTCTTCTTGCACAACTAAAATAATCCTGGGATTATAGTCTGTTCAAAACTCTTTACAGCACATTTGAGAAGATCATACTTAAACAAATAAACAAAAAACAAATACAAAGTTGTATTTCTACCAGAACCAAGCAAAGACAAGAAGGAAGCTTATAAAAGACAACTAAATTAAGAAACTGTGATGACGAATGATGGAAGGTTAGGTAATGACAGGAAATATGCTGGCAGACTGTTAACCATTCACCTTCAACCATTCCAACTCTTTTGAGCCATAGAACTTTTGTGAGGGAACTAGAATAATGGTTTTCTGATCATTAGCTGGACTGTAGCAAAATGCATTTCAGCCATAACTCTCTTCTAATGAAGCTTTTTGTTTAGGAATAATGCAAATTATCCTCATTACAATCAGATGGGATGGTTGTTAATATCTTTGCATAATTAGAAGCTATTTTCCTTAAATACAGTTTATGCATGAACTTTCCAAGGAGATCTATCTACTGGGGTAATACTGAGTCATTTTCATCTAGAGGGACACACTGAAGGTTACACAAGTCAACATTTAAAATTAATTTTAAACATGAAACAACTCACACCCTACACCCTATGGTAAGGATTCTGGTCTTAATCTAGATATATGATAAGGGTGCTTTACTAAATTCAAGTGTATGAATGATCCCAAGGACGAACATGCCTAAATGAATTTCAAGGTCACAAGTGTTCAGCACCTAACAGGAATTATGCCCCTTCACTGTAATATCAAAGTGCTTCCTGTGCAAATGAGTTTGCATAACAAACTGTTGGATGGAGGCATTTTCTGACATTGCAGCTAAGCCCACTTTGCCTTCAGAAGAAACCACTTTTAGGGATAACTGCAAGGAATAAGAGCTTATTGATGAGAGAGTATCTTAAATACTTTGATCTAACCTTGGCTAAAATATTACTGTGCCATGTGTTATGTCCACTCTAGTCCCAGCAAAGCCAGTGACACCAAAATATTTTCAAGGACCTGTCCATAACTTACTGCTCCTATTCTGCATTTAAGCAAGACATAGGACCAGAATCTGCACGTGTTGATTGTCTGCTTGTCTTGGCTATGATCACTTACTATGATTTTTGAACAGAAGAATACAGTTTTGCCTGAGGCCCAGAAATGCCAAAACCCAGGGAGAAAGTCTGCACCCAGGCAGACATATCAGCTTCAATGGTCCTTCTAGACATAAGTTTGGAGGGGAACAAAGCTTTTAATTGAAATGGGGGATGTGAGATTAGCGTAAAACAGCAAAACCCTTAACACAAGCTAAATGAAAAGAGAGTGTATACTCTGAGTAGAAAAACAATCAGTGACAAGTCTGGGGAGAAATTTTAATTGCTTCTACAACCAGTCTTAAATTATGACAGCAACATTTCTTAGCCATACTAGTGAGTCCCTTCACAGTCAGTACTAACAAGACTAGTGTTTTTCATTGGTTTTGTGGAGTTTTTTGTGGTTGCTGTTTTTTTCCTTTCTTATACAAATGGCTTCAGCTTTCCATCAGGCTGTGATTATTGTTATTTTTTAGATCTGCGCACAGCTTGTGCTTAAGTACTTTTAAGGACAAAAGATTGTCTACCATAAGGCAGGAAGATAAAAGAAAATAGTGTTCACTGGTCTATAAAATAATAGAAAAAGCTTGAAATAGGGCATGAGATCTCAAATGAAAGCAGCGACCTAGACTGTGAACCCTGCAATGAAATGTGCTCTTGATAAGGGTGGCTAGCACAATGCATGGCTGTGAAGGAGGACTACTCTCCCTGCTTCCCTTGTGCCTTGGGTGGGTGAACAACCTGCTGCAGACAAGTACCAAATGTTATTTGAAATGTAACAACCGATCATTTCTGGGAAATGAAATGTCCTAACTTGAGCCCTTTGTAGTGGACCAAGAAGAGGCAGAGAAGCTTAGCTGAGGCACAGTAATTCTTTGCACTCTATGATGAGACCTGCCAAGAGAAAAATATTGCTCTTCCTTTTCCTTTTTTAACTATCTTTACTTTCTCAAGGGTTGAAAAAGGCAGGAACAGTAGGGGAATGGCAGCAGTTGAAAAGGCCTTACTATTTCAGGGATGTAGAGGGAGAGAAATATCCATTCAAGGAAAACTAGCTGTAGGGGAGTGGGTGACTCCTGCGAGATCCTGAATGTAGTACCTACCTTGGGGATGGATTGGCTGCAGATCTAGGGGCAGCTTTTAAGACCTTGTTTTCCCAGACATTTTCTTGAGCTCTCTAATGCCTCCAGATTTGGCAGCATAGTGCCAAGTAGAACATGTGCTGCTTTCATTTCAGGGAACAAGAAATTTTGCCACTGCCTGTCTGCTGCTTAAAGGAAGCGGACTTTGTCTCTGGCAGTTTCCCCACAAGGGTCTTAGCAGAAGGGCTGTGACATGGGGATTTCTGCCACAGGGAGATGTCATGTCCAGACCCTTCCTCTGCAGGGATGCTGGTAGGGATGAGACTTTTCTTGGGAGCAAGAGTGTCTAATGATATGACAGGACCACTGAAAGTGCTAGCAACTCCTGCCTTTTCTTTAAGATCTGGAAGTCACAAAAAGGCATATAGAGGCAGGAAAGGATCCCTCTCACAGAGTTCACAAAG
The DNA here is from genome assembly GCF_964273445.1 of Streptopelia decaocto. NCBI lineage: Eukaryota > Metazoa > Chordata > Aves > Columbiformes > Columbidae > Streptopelia > Streptopelia decaocto. The sequence goes on from NC_138663.1 coordinate 57,768,330, forward strand.
GGAAGTTTGAACCTCTGAGCTGGAGCATTAATTGCCAGGGCTGAGGCTGGGTAAGATAAAGAAGTGGCACTGTATATTAAAGCCTGTCTTTTCACATCTCTCTGGACATAATGTGACTTGATATCACATCATCATCCAACAAAGAATTCCAGGATGGCAATGGAAATAGCTTGCACAAGCATGTGGAGACACTGAAACCCCTAAGTACCTCAGGGGCTCTGCAGCTGAAGGAAAAACACAAGCTCCCAGAACAAACGGTGCTCACAGCCAAAGTGAGAGGAAGAGTCTGCCTTGTGGGGACATCTCCCAGAGTCATGAGGTGTCATTCACACAGATATCAAGAGGCCTTGAAAAACCTTCCTGCTGTGACTGGGTGGACCTCTCATCTTTCAAGATTCATCCATGTCCTTTTGGAACCCAAATCATTTGGAGTTGCTGGCATTTGCCAAGGTGCCTGTGATACAGCAAGAGCTGGAGCCAGGGCCAGACAATACAAGCACGCATGGTCAGGGGTCCTGTCACTGCTTTGAGACCTGGCAACATATATCTGGTCTGCCAGATTCTGGTGGAACATCAGGCAGCCTAACTCACCTCCTCATCTCACTGAATACTACTACAGAGGGTATTTAAGGTGTCACAAAGCCCCCTCAAGAGAGGGGGAAAGAATCATCCCACACTTGGGGATAGGGAAGGAAAAAGGAGGATTACATTTTTTGTGGGTTTATCTCTCACCACTATGAAACTGGTCTGCCCTGTGAGGTGTAGCACATGGCTATAGCTTCCATGTATCTGCAAAAATGGGCAGTTGTGTGACGGACCTTGAAAGGAAAAACTGCTCAGTTCATGTTGTTTAAACTAGATCAGTACTGAAGCAGTCTCTCATTTTACTTAATGACATGTAATCACTGCCAATCTGTCTACTCAATACTCAGGATCGATCAATATAATGGATAAACCATGAAACCAGACCCTTAAAAATGTTACTGTAGACAAACAGATTTTACAACATCCTTTTATAACTAGTGCAAACTTTTGAATCCCACATTCCCAAGTAGGATCCCACATCACACAAGGCATGTGCAAGTTCCCCTTCTTCTGTGGGAGCTGTGAGTGCTTGGGATTTAGGTGCACCCTTACCTCTCCCTACAACCTATTAGTGCCTGTGTCCATGCAAAAGCCCCCAACGAGGCCACACATCTGTAGACCTTGTACCAGGTTGCTCAGGGCTACTCTGGGGATGCAGTACTCTCTGGAATGGGCTGGTGTCACAATGTCCCAGGGATAACTGCTCGTAGAGTAAATCCAAGTTGCTCTCCTATCACTTACAAGTATGAGCTATTTTAGGATGGTGCATATGTAAAGTGGTTTAATGTGGGGGGTTTTTGCTGACTTATTTCTTTCAATTAGTTAACAAGTGTTTGCATGTGTTTGGAGGGTCAATTGGAAAATTTAATAGGAAAAAGCTCACTTGGCTGACACCTGTTAGTGGTCTCTCATTGTCTCTGGCTAAGAGTGCAGTGTGCATGTGAGAGGAAGAATTCATGTGGGAGAGAAAGAATATGTTTCTTTTACAGTACAGAGGGGATAATCTAAATCATAGTTGTATTTTCAGTGTCTGGAAGAGAAGACGCTTATTTCAGTTACAATTCTTCTTTCACACGAATGTAAATACTTAATTCCTCAAAAGCTTAGTGCCAGTTTCTTAAATGCTACTATTAATAAAAAGGTATTTTCCTCCAAGTGGGTTGTTTAATCTTTAGTGGGAAATTGAATGGATAGAATACAGAAAATAGTAGAGTAATGATTTTAAAATAGTCCCATCAAACCAGCTATTGCCTTGAGGTGTTATAAATAAATGAAAATGGTCTGAGTATAATGATTATGTTTACTCTCATCTTACTGTAACTGCTAAAGGTTCCTCTGACTCAAAATTACACTTGTATTTACCTGTGCTCTTCTTAAAACCCTCTTTGGCCCTTGACTCAAGAAAGCAAATAAATGCACATTTACAGAAAAGCAGACACTTAAAAAGACCAGAGCAGGCTTACAGAGAAGCAGGCCCAAAGCAGGGAAATTTTATGAACAGGAGAAAAAGGGAAGGGGCTTTATTAACAGTAGTGATAACACACTGGGGGCACATGACAGACTTCAGGTGAGACATGTTGATCCCCATATTTCCAAGATCATGCTCCACAGTGAAGTCCCACAGCTAAATCTGTTTTCCCAGAGACATAGTGCTGGACAAAGTGGGAAGGGGCACTGTTAGAAGTACCGTGTTTCCTGAGTCATTAAGCCAAATCTACCTTTTAGCTCTCTAAGGGGATGGTTACAGATGCAGCGCGTGGAGTGGTGTTCTGCTGCTTCTGGTGCTGTTCTGGGCCCAGGGGCTGAGGCCTGTGTTGAATAGCACTTGCAATAGGCATCTCTGGAAGCCAAGATGCAATCACTTTGTTAAATTAGAGCTAATTTCCTCCACTGTTAAAGACAATGTACACGATCACTGCCACCAAGTGATTATATTTAACGTGAAAGGATGCAGAGGGAATGTCAATTCTTTTGGTCTATATTCAGTCACAGCTGTGAGGGATTAAGGGTTGTTTAACAGTCTTTTAAATGCCTGCCAACTGCTGCCAATTATTACAACCAAGAGGTGCTTATCATTCCAGGCATTATTCGAGATATTGGAAATTACACAGCTACAGGTGACCACATTGCTCATACAAAAAGAACGTGTGGGAAGTTCGGGAGAAAGGATTTGGGCTTCTTCCATCCTTTTGCAGTATATTCATTGCCGGAAGCCTTTTCACCTGTATCTTCAAGCATCTCCACAGAAGTAAATTTCAACCCATATCACTCAGTTGCTAGACCCAGCAATCCTGCCAAGCCTTAGAATTTAGCCTGGAAAAATGTACACAGAAAGTGAAGAGCAAATATTATGGTTCCTTTCCCTTAACTCCTATGTATATTTCCATGTATGGGTGTTCATGCATTGGGCTGCAGCACTGCTGTATTTTCCTCAGAACTTTTTTACCAAAATGTGTGGTTTTCAAGCAGACTATCACTTTTCTTTGCAAAACTATGTTTCAGCAATAGAAATTAAGTTTTTTATTTTCAGCCAGATGAAGTGAAAATTGGTAGTTCTGCAAAGTAGATTAGAGAAGTAAAGATATACAGTGCTGGAGTGGCTGGCACTGCTGGGTAGGAATTACAGGGTCCATGTGAAGTCAAACACCAGACTTCAGCATTCAAAAGAGTTTCCATTTCAACCCTCTCTTTTCACTGGGTTTGTACTTTCCATGACAAGCTGGATTTTCAGGTGATGATGTTCTTCCACTTCATTGTTAGCTGACAGGTGTGTTTTTATGAAAACATTTGAGGAAAATCTGTTCAATTTTCTGTGCTCAGGGAGCAGGGCCTTATTCACTCATCTTTCTGGGTTTTGTGTCACTTCCTGCAGCAGGCTGAAAAGAACTCCCCTTGACACGAAAGAAACCATAGTTTCTTTCCCTCCCTACCCACAAATAATTAAAAAGCTCCTAAATCCAAAACTTGAGGTGTCTGTTGTGAGGTTGCATAAGATGCACATCCATGTTCAGCCTGCAGAGAATTGGTTAAATAATGAAGTTTGAAAGACTTAAATGTCACTCACGGTCAATCAGCATCAACCAGGTATTTCAGCAGACCTAATCGACCTTTTGTGACACCACAATGAATATACGCTCTGCCCAAAATAGCTGCCTCTGGGACAATTTGCATGAGAGATACGGACACATTCACATCAATCTGAGCAGCTTCAGACAGAGAAGCTTAAAAGCTCAAGTGGTGAAACTTTTAATAACATATCTCAGCTCCCTGCCCCCAGCTTTTCCATTAATATTCCCACATTCTCCCCTCTTTAAATAGGAACATTAAGTGCAGATAAATAAAACATTAGGTTGATAAAATTACTTATATTGTGGTAGCAGCTGGAGGCCCTGATAAATGCCTCACGATTCTAGGTCCTGTATGAACAGGCAGCACAGAGACAGTGCTGGCTCCAGAGGCACAAAGCTGAAGTTGACAGGATACAAGCAGACAACAGTAGTGAGGTGTAGAAAGAGATAGAAACCAGGCAGTTTGCTTTGATTAGTAAACAGCAAACACTTCAGGAGTCTTCACTTTATGTTCTTTACTTGTGCAAATAGACATAAAGTATTATTTATTGCACTGTATATTGTAATTGAAGGTTCTCTGAGCATGTTTGGTATTATAAAAAATGACTTTTCAGAATGACAGCCTGGGTGCCAGAAGCTTGTTACTACTTTGGACTCCTGCTTGTTATTTGTCAGTAGGGGAAGTTTATAAGCATGGGTGTTCAGAAAGGTTATTAGCATAACCTTTGGATTGTGTTTTTAATTATCCAAGCTGGGAAGTCAGTGAAAGAATTATCACAGTAACAGGGGTCACAGCATCACAGCAAGAGGCACCATTTCAAGTGTTCCAGGATGCTGTGATCACACAGGCAGTCCGAGTCACAAAGTCTGACAAATTGTACATGTAATCCCTGGTTCTGTTGGAAAACACGGAGGAAAAAGAGAATATTTGTTTTTGACACAACTTAATGCTCCTGGCTGGAGCATTCCAGTCTTTATGACCGCTCTTAACTGCACAAGTTGCACAAGGAGCTTTCCATTATATAGCCACTGAAAGGAATGTACATAGGCTGATGACTGGAGCAGAGGAGAAATTATCTATCCTTTTGTGTAACAGAGACATTTCTAGAAACAAACTAAATGAAGTAATGTGTTGCACATACTGACACCTGACAATTATGACACCAAGCTGGGAGGAGTGGCTGACACGCCAGAAGGCTGTGCTGCCATCCAGCAGGACCTGGACAGGCTGGAGAGTTGGGCGGGGAAAAATTTAATGAAATATAACAAGGGCAATTGTAGAGTATTGCATCTGAGCAGGAACAACCCCAGGTTCCAGTATAAGTTGGGGAATGATCCATTAGAGAGCAGTGCAGGGGAGAGGGACCTGGGGATCCTGGTGGACAACAGGATGACCATGAGCCAGCACTGTGCCCTTGTGGCCAAGAGGGCCAATGGCATCCTGGGGTGTATTAGAAGGGGAGTGGTTAGTAGGTCGAGAGAGGTCCTCCTTCCCCTCTACTCTGCCCTGGTGAGACAACACCTGGAATATTGTGTCCAGTTCTGGGCCCCTCAGTTCAACAAGGACAGGGAACTGCTGGAGAGAGTCCAGCGTAGGACAACCAAGATGATTAAGGGAGTGGAGCATCTCCCTTATGAGGAAAGGCTGAGGAAGCTGGGTCTCTTTAGTTTGGAGAAGAGGAGACTGAGGGGTGACCTTATTAATGTTTACAAATATATAAAGGGTGAGTGTCACGAGGACGGAGCCAGGCTCTTCTTGGTGACAAACAATGATAGGACAAGGGGTAATGGGTTTAAACTGGAACATAAGAGGTTCCACTTAAACTTGAGAAGAAACTTCTTCTCAGTGAGGGTGACAGAGCACTGGAACAGGCTGCCCAGGGAGGTTGTGGAGTCTCCTACTCTGGAGACATTCAAAACTGGCCTGGACACGTTCCTGTGTAGCCTCATCTGGGTGTTCCTGCTCCAGCAGGGGGATTGGACTAGATGATCTTTCGAGGTCCCTTCCTATCCCTAGCATTCTATGATTCCATGAATTAATATTCCTATTTGTCCAATATTAACTTGCAAATAAACTTGCATCAATCTTTGGCCTGTTTTCTTAAATAAAAGAAACCTCCTTGACTACTCTGTCAGTCCATTCATTTCCAAAAATTTCAGAGCCATTTTCTCTAAGTGTATCCAACTGTGAAAGAAAAGGGAGGTCTCAGTTATGTTTTGAATCTGCAAGCTTCAGAAAAATACATGCCCCAAAAGATCTTCTCAGTGTCGCCTATGAGCAAAACTGCCACGTGAGTCCCACGTACAGAAATGCATCCTTATCCATGCCCTCCAGGGCAACAAAGGCTTCAGCTGGAGCTTTCATCTTGTTAAATTCCTGGAAATCCAGTCACGAGACACAAATCAATGAAAACCCAAGCTTTGTTACCCCTGCTGCTCACAGAGTCAACTTGATTTTTAATATGAGGATCAAAAAAAGCTATTAAAAGCCTAACTTTATACTCCAAAATTGGTTCTTTTTGTGCTGTGTGAAAATTTGCATGTGGTTATGCTAATCTGGGCTTCCCAGTATGGGAGCTGAATATCCTGCTTAATGGCAACCGTACTTAAGAACAAGGCTCTGAATGGGATCTCCTCAGTGCCAAACTCTTTTGAAAAAATGCAGACTTTTATTTTGGGAACCTAATAAAGACTTAGAAGCCCAACTACAGGAACTTTTTTGTGCAGATCTTTGTCCATCATGTGTCAGTTATAGCTGTACCCTGAGGCTCTGTGCTTGTGCTGTCAGGGTATTGTACGTAGGCACTGCGTGTGGCTGTTCATGCATGGTTTCCTTGATGTAATTCCTCCAGAAAGAATTTTAGGGCTTGGTTATAAGAAAATACAAGTGCTCTAGAGAAACATGTCCACCCCAGGGCAATCTGCTGCACTTTTGCCCCATGGAGCTTAAAGCATGGGGTCTGCAAGGGCCTTGCCTCCCAGTGCTGTGATTCCCATGCCTGGCAAACAGGACACGGCATGAACTCGCTCAACCCTTTCAGCTGGATTTCACTTTTGCGCACAGGCATTTCTGGACTGACCTCTCTGCCTTAGCTTGCTCCAAAGCAGAGAGTGGCAGCTGAGGTACTGAACTGCCACAAAGGGCATCTGAGGGAAACCAGCCCCTTCCCCCTGCGCTTCTGTCTGACCAGAGCAACACTCACTATTTCAAATGATACTGCGAAGTTTGTCACTTTAATGTATTGCGTCCTCTTTAAGTTGCAGTGAGAGAAAATGATGCTATTATAAGCCTATCCATTAGAAGAGCAGTAGAAAGGTCACTCTGGAAAACTAAAAAAAAATTTTTTTACCTTTTCAGATGAGTTAAATTGTGATTCTGAAATATCAATAGAAAGCTGAGCCACAGATAAAGCATTAGAGCAGGTCCATTCCTTAGCTCATTGCTGATGTTGCAAACAATTCTTTAGGGTATAAAGCCTTTTGCAGGGTGTATCCCCCTTCGGTCAGCAAAACTAGCCCTCTCTCTAAGTCGGTGCATATTACAACAGCAATTTTTGGTTTTGGGGTGGCAGAACAGCTGGGATCAGCCAGCTGATTTCATAAGATCCTGTTGAAACTTTGTGACGCTGCTGACAGGAGACATCACGAGTGAAGTGTTTTGTGCCTCACCTGGTTTGCAAGCTCTCCTATTTAAGCAGTGTTGTGACATGGGTTAAGAAATTACAGCACCTCCAGCTCTCATAGTATGTTTGTGAAAAGTCACCTCACAAAGTAAGGAGCAACCTGAATGCTCTGTGAGTTTTGCAGACATGCAACAATGGTGTAGAGCACTGTAAGGATCTGTGCCACACCAGCAGACACTGGGAAGTGTCATTTTAGAGTCATTGCACCCAAAACTGCCAAGAACAGCTGCACTGAAGAAGGAAAGTTCTAATTCTAAACCAGTACTGAAGCCTGCTCAGCCTTGAAAGTCAGCTGTGTCAGAAGATAGCGATAAGCTTGGAAAGGGGACAGAAAATATTGAGATATCTGCTACTTGCAATTCTCTTATAAATAATGGGGAATGGAGAGAGTGAAGTCCTGCCCTGGCAATAAATCTTGAATCGTAGATGTATAAAAAAGATGGAAAGTAATAAGGGAAAAGCAATATTTGCAAGCACAGTATACTAAAGAGGGAAAAATAGCGGTAAAGGAAAGGAGAAAAAAAGTAATTTTATGTAATCAAGATTAACTCCAAAGTTTTGATCTGGCAGTTCTCCAAGTTCCTAATATGCCAAGCCTTGGTCTTTCTTGAACATCAATTTAGAAAGTAACTCCTTGTTTAAATATGGCATGAAAATGGACTGCAACAAGTGGAGAAGCCACCGCATTTTATATCTTGCGCAGATATCCAGGCCAAATTGCAGTCATGCTCCTTAGAAGAAGGTTGTCCAATATGTCTTTCATTAAGGTACTGCTAACAATCTAACATAAAGTCAAATTCAGCAAGTATTTTCTTCTCCCCATAGGGTTCTCAGGAATTTAACAGGAAAATAATGTATAGAAAGTCAATGTAGATTAGAACGCAGGACAACGCAGGAGCAGAGAGACCTGGAACCAGTAAGACTAGGGACGGTAGGAGACCTAAGTATTACAAGTTGTGTCTTGAGAGGGGGTATTGGTGCCTGTGATACCAGGCAATGTGTCTCTCAATGAGCTAAGGTCATTGGTCTTAAGGTCTCCCAGTGCTAAGGTCCAAATATGATGGTGGTGATATCTCTCTTATTTCTCTCCCTCTCAACATTTAGGAAAACAGGAGACAAATCAGCTCACATCAAGAGATATTTTCCCTAAAATAGAGCTTCCACTTTGAAGGACTCAAAGCCTTAACTGGAAGATGGCTCTTACCAGAGAGCACTTTGTATTGAGAAAGGTGCAGAATTTCTAATATACGTTCCTGGTGGAAGGATGCTGTAACTCAGCTGACACACAACAGATTACAGTATGTTGTTCCAGGCTTTTCCAGTACAAAATTAGATCTGTCTGTCACATTAATTAATTGCTTTCCTACAGGTGAAACAACTTTGTCACTTGTTTTTGAGTAAGGTTCATCAGATGTATTCTTCCCCATCACTGTCTCCATGGCAAAGTCTGAGCTGTTCTGCAGTTTCTCTGCTCAGCAGGACACACCATGAAGTCCTTTCTTTATCACAATCTCAGTGAAACTGGCAACTGAGAACAGCTGATGCTGAAGCAACAACTGCAAGCAGACAAAGCTAAGTTACCACATTTTTTCTTTCCTTGCTCATCATTCATGTGAATGACTGTTTCTAGAAGTCAGAGAAGAAAAATAAATTATATAAAGGCATAGAGAATGAAACAGAGGAGTAAAGAGAACAAGATTTACAGTTTGGAAGGAACAACCCCAGGTTCTGGTATAAGCTGGGGAATGACTTGTTAGAGAGCAGTGTAGGGGAAAGGGACCTGCGGGTCCTAGTTGACAGCAGGATGACCATAAGCCAGCACCGTGCCCCTGTGGCCAGGAAGGCCAATGGCATCCTGGGGTCTATTAGAATGGGGGTGGTTAGTAGGTCGAGAGAGGTTCTCCTGCCCCTCTACTCTGCCCTGGTGAGACCACACCTGGAATATTGTGTCCACTTCTGGGCCCCTCAGTTCAACAAGGACAGGGAACTGCTGGAGAGAGTCCAGCGCAGAGCAACAAAGATGATTAAGGGAGTGGAGCATCTCCCTTATGAGGAAAGGCTGAGGGAGCTGGGTCTCTCTAGTTTGGAGGAGACTGAGGGATGACCTTATTAATGTTTACAAATATATAAAGGGTGAGTGCCATGAGGACGGAGCCAGGCTCTTCTTGGTGACAACCAACAGTAGGACAAGGGGCAATGGGTTCAAACTGGAACACAGGAGGTCCCACTTAAATTTGAGAAGAAACTTCTTCTCAGTGAGGGTGACAGAGCACTGGAACAGGCTGCCCAGGGAGGTTGTGGAGTCTCCTTCTCTGCAGACATTCAAAACCCACCTGGACACATTCCCGTGTAACCTCATCTAGGTGTTCCTGCTCTGGCGGGGGATTGGACTAGATCATCTTTCGAGGTCCCTTCCAGTCCCTAACATTCTGTGATTCTGTGATTCTATGATTCTGTGATAGTTGTTATTCAAAGGAGATGACTAGTTGAAAACTCCTCTCTGCCACATTTCACACTCATTTGCTGCTTTAAAGAAAGATATAAAGCCAATATAAGCTATTTTACGAGCACTAGGCTGACAGGGCTGAAAGCCAAGGGCTTCTCTTTAACCCCTTAATGCAGAACAGGCTGTGGCTCTGCAGACTGTCCCTTGTTCTGCTGAATCATCTTTCCAGGTCTGCCTCCTGTACCCCAGGTACCACCCATAATGTTTAGTGATGAATTAAAAATATAGGGTTTGGCTGCTGTAGAATTTGTGTCTAGTTGACAGCTTCTCTTTTCCCTGGCCTTTTCTATTGCAACAGTGGCTGTTAAGATCATTTGTGGTGTTAGTAAATATAAAACTTCAAAAGAATGAGATGTAGGGTTTTTCTTGACAGTTCTTCAATAAAAAATTTCCTTTCAAAAACTCAGCATACCATCTTGTTCATTGCATCTAGTGAATAGGAGGATGGTATCAGTATTCCCAAGATTTAAAATGAAAATAGACTTTTTCAACTCAAAAACATCCATGTGGTAAGTTGAGGTAGATGTAGTTCAGAAGCCCATGGTCCACATTAGTCTTCTAGGCTGGGCTCAGATGGACCCAATTCCCATTTACCACTAGGAAGATGCAACTGACATAATGCATCACCAGCTCCTACCAAATCAGAGATCAAGATGATGAGATGTCTGAGATGTCATTTCTGTAGGAAACTCAGTCTAAAATGAGAATGAGGGAGCAGGAGGCACCTGAACCACAACTTCAGTAGCATTTCATATAGAAAATGTTTGAATTTTCAGAAAAAATATATAGTGTCTTGATTCATTGGAGTGTGAAGCACTAAATCTCTACATCTTTTTGACAAAGTGGACTAGTTTGTATCCATGTTGAAATTTTCTGTGCTGTGTTCTTTGCTGGCAAAAGGCAAAACCTGTCAATAAATAGCTAGCAGTTCAAACTGGCCAAAGCAGACAGCTGATTTTTGTCTCCTTAAGAAAGTTGCCATTGAAACTGGTATGAAATAATTACCATGCTCAATAAAAGGACACTTCTTCAAAAGATAACCTGTCATGTAACAGATGCAAGAGACTTCATCTAGGAATACCTATCTGGGCAATTTGCAGAGAGCTTTTTTGGCAGTAAGTGGTAATTCCAAACATTTCACTTTTGACTTCTTATCCTTCATGCTTTAATCCTCACCCACATGCATGTGGTCATACACACACTCGTAAACTTTCCTCAGATGTGGACGCGCTTTAATCTTGGGCCTGATTCACTTCCCAGCATGAAACTGATTTTAAAAAATCAGGGATGCAGAGACTCTGAATGGAATGAGAGAGTCAGGCTTTTGTCATTGTTAAAGTGCCTTGGCTTCAGTTCATAACAAGTCTTTGCTTTTAAGGAACAGCGCCCAAGCCAAGAGCTCTGAAGCTGGGTCTCCTTTTGCATTCTTCGATGATCATTGAGCACAAGTGGTAAGCTTGATCTGCCATAGACCTGAGGAAGGAGTAGGCTCTTCCTCTAAAGATCAAATAAAAACAGGCAGAGCTCCCAGCTATGCCTCCACCATTCTCTCTCCTGGGCCCAGTGCTAGATGCAGGAGGGGACCTGGGACTCATTTTCAGAATGAGCTCATTGTCCACGTGTTCAATGACTGTGCAACCTCTCTACTCGTCCCAAGTGTGATATCTGTGAGGGATCACACAAAGATGCAACAACTTGCAGGGTCAACATCTGTGATAAAAGGTCGAATCCCAAAAGCCCATACCACAGGGCAGTTTGGAAAGTTGATAAGGAAAAGGCCCAGTTGCCTGCCTCTGGAGCAGAGACGAGTGCATGGGATATTCCCTGTCCTAAGTATGTAAAAATCATTGCATTAGCATGCTCACTTTTCCTTCCATACTTTCTTCTGGTGCAGCGAGCTTCTCGGATGCAACTTGACTTGGTACCAATGGAAGAAGAGGTGAATCTATCACTTCACCATCTGTCTCAATGCAGAAGAGCCTGGAGCCTGGTGGCTGGACCTGTCTCAAGAAAGAAAGGTTCAATTCCCATCTCTGTTCAAGTTCCTCACTCTAAGGAATCCAGTGAGGTTGAAAACGTTATGGAAAGGTTACCTGCAGTGGAAGAGACGCAAAGAGAGGGGAAAATTTTAGGATGTGTCTGTCCCCAGCACCACCTGAGACCTAAGTCTAAGTCTGAGCAGCCTGGGTTTAGCTGACATCGTGGACAGCAAGCCAGGTTTTCCATTTTTAATTGCCTCTTTCTCTGCACGTGCCATTTCAGATTAAGGGTCAGATGCCTAAAGGTTAGTATTTTCATGACTCTGGGTCCAGATTTGTGTCCTTGAATCCTTCTATACAAAATACGGGGTATAACGATGCTTTTTTCCTTTTTTTAAAAAAAAAAAACAAAACACACAGCTATTACATGAGAATACCTTGCTTTAACATTCATTCGGTGCATGGTGAATAAAGTAGAATATTACAAATCATGAAACTCCAAATTCAGATGGAGGCTTTTTCAGCTTCAGAACTATGCAGTCAGGCAGCAAGCAGGCACTGGGCAAAGGGGTACCTACATATAATGTCTTTGTTTTTTTGTTCCCATGAACCAGTAATTAGGACCCTTGAATAAATTGCGCCAGAATTATGAGTCACCAGCATAGCACAACAATGCAGACATCATCTATGAGAAATTTGCTTGCTCCGTGGCAAGCTGAATTAAACAAGATGAAACACTGGGGAGGCATTCTTGCTTTGTAGCTTTTGTTTAAAGTGAGGTTATGCAGAGGAAAGTGGTCATAAAAGTGGCACTTCATGCACTACGTCTCCCCGCCTTAACAGCAGCCCTTATTTTTACTGACACAAATAAAATCTTACTAGTGTCAGCACTGTAGTCAGGCAAAAGTGAGCTCTGTTCCATGTTGCCACATCCATCATGAAAACACACCCCCCTCCTCCTTTCTGACTCCAGAATCATTGTTGTTAGTGGTGATGTATGAAACAGAAAGAACATAACTTGATTGTGAGAAATTGCTTTGAACTCATATTTGCTAGCAGGTGAAAGGCTTATTTTTGAGTTTTAAATGAAGCATGTTTGATATGGAAGTCACTGAGAGGGAATAAATAAGGAATGCTAAGAATTCATTTTACAGACTCACTTTTCAGACTGTAATCATACTTTAAAAAGGAAAACGGGCTGAATTTAAGCCTGATGAAAGGCCGTGGACTGACAGCTCTGTGCAATAATGTTCTTGAGACACTGTACTCATAATTTCTGCTACAGTGGGAGTTTCTTGCTAATTATGAGTCAGTTTGAGGGCTGTGTTTCCCCTCCCTTCAGGCTCCTAGCTCATGTCAGAATGCCATCCTCGGCACCATGAAGCCCAGAAGTGGCAGTAGGCAAGGCCAAATGACTGTAAACGGGCGTTAACCTAACTGTCATGTTCACTTGTGGTGTAGGGACTCCATGTGATGACAACAGCAATCTGTGCCTCTCCAAAATGACCATTTGAGCTGACAAATGTGCTCAGTGTTAAGGCAAGCACATGCTTTGCTCTGAAAAGCAACCCATTGCTGGTCAGCTCATTGTTCCAGCAATTATATGCTGGGAGAATCAGGGCAATCACTGCATTTTCATCCATCTTCTGTCCTGACTGGTTTCTTCAGAATGAAAGGACTGAAGGAACTGAAATGGTGGAATTTTTGAAAACCTCTGTCTACAAAGAAACTAACCTGAGATAATCAACTTGATCAGGACTAATATTGAAATGATTTATGATCACCTGGTCCCCAGCTTGTCAGGCCTACTGGATGGCTATGCCCTTTTCAGGAAAGACAGGCCAGCCAGGCGTGGTGGTGGAGTTGCTCTCTATGTGAGACAGCAACTACAATGTACTAAATTCTGCCCAGGAGCGGATGACGAGCGAGTTGAGAGTGTATGGATCAGGATCAAGGGGCAGGCTGGCAGGGCTGACACTGTTGTGGGCGTCTGCTACAGGCCGCCAGATCAGGCTGAGGAAGTTGATGAGGCCTTCTATGGGCAGCTGAGAGTGGCCTCACAGTCACAGGCCATGGTTGTTGTGGGTGATTTTAACTTCCCTGATGTTTGCTGGAAGGACCATTCAGCCAGCCAGCCACAGTCCAGGAGGTTCCTCCAGTGCATTGATGATAACTTCCTCATGCAGATGGTGGAGGAGCCGACTAGGAGAGGTGCACTGCTGGATCTCATCCTCACTAACAAGGAGGGTCTGGTCGAAGCAGTAAAGGTTGAGGGCTGCCTGGGTTGCAGTGACCACGAGATGGTGGAGTTCAGCATCTCATGTGGCAGGAACAGAATAGCAAGTAGAATTGCAACCCTGGACTTCAGCAGGGCTAACTTTGGCCTTTTCAAGCAATTGCTGGGGGAAATCCCATGGGCAAGACTGCTTGAAGGAAAAGGGGCCCAAGATAGCTGGGTGGCATTCAGAGATTGCTTCTTCCACGCTCAGGATCAGAGCATCCCCACACGTAGGAAGTCAAGGAAGGGAGCCAGGAGGCCTGCGTGGTTGAATAGGGAGCTGTTGGGTATGCTCAAGCAGAAGAGGAGAGTTTACAGGTCATGGAAGCAGGGGCTGGCCACTTGGGAGGAATATAAGGCTGCTGTTAGAGGATATAGGAAGGCAGCTAGGATAGCCAAGGCCTCCTTAGAATTACAGCTGGCGAGAGGGGTCAAGGACAGCAAAAAGAACTTTTTCAAATACATAGCAGATAAAACTAACACCAGAGGCAATGTAGGCCCACTGATGAATGGGGTGGGTGCCCTGGTGGCAGAAGATACAGAGAAGGCAGAATTACTGAATGCCTTCTTTGTCTCTGTCTACTCTGCCGGAGGCTGTCCTGGGGAGCCCTGTACCCCTGAGACCCCGGATGAAGCCAGGTCAATGGAGGAGTTTGCTTTAGTCGATGAGGACTGGGTTAGGGAGCAATTAAATAGTCTGGACATTCATAAATCCATGGGTCCAGATGGGATGCATCCGCGGGTGCTGAGGGAGCTGGCTGAAGTCATTGCTGGACCGCTCTCCATCATCTTTGCCAAGTCTTGGGAAACGGGAGAGGTGCCCGAGGATTGGAGGAAAGCAAATGTCACTCCAGTCTTCAAAAAGGGCAAGAAGGAGGACCCGGGTAATTATAGACCGGTCAGCCTCACCTCTGTCCCTGGGAAAGTAATGGAACAGCTTGTCCTTGGTGCCATCTCAAGGCATATCAAGGATAAGAGGGTTATTAGGGGCAGTCAGCATGGCTTTACCAAGGGTAGGTCATGCTTGACCAACCTCATAGCCTTTTATGAGAATGTAACAAGGTGGATGGATGGTGGCAGAGCGGTGGATGTTGTCTACCTTGACTTCAGTAAAGCCTTTGACACAGTCTCCCACAGCATCCTCACAGCTAAGTTGAGGAGGTGTGGTCTAGACAATAGAGTAGTGAGGTGGGTTGCAAACTGGCTTAGGGAGAGAAGCCAGAGAGTGGTAGTCAATGGTGCGGAGTCTAGTTGGAGGCCAGTATCTAGTGGAGTGCCCCAAGGGTCAGTGCTGGGGCCAATATTATTCAATATATTCATTAACGACTTGGACGAGGGAATTGAGTGTACTATCAGCAAGTTTGCTGATGACACCAAGCTAGGAGGAGTGGCTGACACGCCGGAGGGCTGTGCTGCCATCCAGCGGGACCTGGACAGGCTGGAGAGCTGGGCAGGGAATAACCTGATGAAATTTAACAAGGACAAGTGTAGAGTCCTGCATCTGGGCAGGAACAACCCCAGGTTCCAGTATAGGTTGGGAGATTACATATTAGAGAGCAGTGTAGGGGAAAGGGACCTGGGGGTCCTGGTGGACAACAGGATGACCATGAGCCAGCACTGTGCCCTTGTGGCCAGGAAGGCCAATGGCATCCTGGGGTGTATTAGAAGGGGGGTGGTTAGTAGATCGAGAGAGGTCCTCCTTCCCCTCTACTCTGCCCTGGTGAGACCACATCTGGAATATTGTGTCCAGTTCTGGGCCCCTCAGTTCAAGAAGGACAGGGAACTGCTGGAGAGGGTCCAGCGTAGGGCAACGAAGATGATTAAGGGAGTGGAGCACCTCCCTTATGAAGAAAGGCTGAGGGAGCTGGGTCTCTTTAGTTTGGAGAAGAGGAGACTAAGGGGGGACCTTATTAATGTTTATAAATATATAAAGGGTGAGTGCCATGAGGATGGAGCCAGACTCTTCTCAGTGGCAAACAATGATAAGACAAGGGGTAATGGGATCAAGCTGGAACACAAGAGGTTCCACTTAAATTTGAGAAGAAACTTCTTCTCAGTGAGGGTGACAGAGCACTGGAACAGGCTGCCCAGGGAGGTTGTGGAGTCTCCTTCTCTGGAGACGTTCAAAACCCGCCTGGACATGTTCCTGTGCGACCTCACCTAGGTGTTCCTGCTCCAGCAGGGGGATTGGACTAGATGATCTTTTGAGGTCCCTTCCAATCCCAAACATACTGTGATACTGTGATACTGTGATACTGTGAAAAGGGAACAAAGGGAAGGACAACTGAGCTTGCTGACTACTTGGAGATGATCTCTGCCTGCATGAGTCATGCAGGTGACATCTTTTGCCTTAACAGAAAAGACAACATGCATCTGAGAATCATCAAGATGTTACTAGCAGAACAAGCACAAGCTCACACACTAAAATGTGCACCTGTGTGAGAAAGGGAACCAGATTTTTCAGTAAAATTTGCTTTGATTAGATGACTGAATTTTTTAAAATGGAATTTCTATTATCTCCATGTAAACTTGCAGTATTTCTTTTCTCCTCAGATCTCTTGTCCCACTGAAGCGTCAGTGATGATGTCACAACCACGCGATCCCAAGCTCAACTCTGCAGAACAAAAGTTATAAAGGAAAATTTTTGTTTGGATCCCAATACCTCTTCTCCCTATTTATTTTCCTGAAACTTGGAGGTGCAGAGGCACACACTTGTACACCAAATGATCACATTAGCCTTGTTTCCTCTGGAAATCAGACTAAAATGTGTTTCTAGTATGGGGCATTCCCTCTACCCTGCAAACCACTACAAGTCACTTCCAGATGTCGCAGTGAAGGATTGTGACCTGAGGACAGACGCTTGCCCAAAATTCCACCACATCCAGTGTGGCTTCATTGTTCTGACTGCTGTTAGATGAAACAGTGGTGGCACGGTGCTCTTGCATGCATGCACAGACCCTTGTCGAAGTTAAAAAGGGACATGCTCCTGAGGGAACTATCAAAGGTGTGGGGAATGTGCTTCTTCCAAGACAGGCAGCCAGCCAGGCCATCTGGGACTTAGTTCTTCTGACCCTTCTGATGTAATTATATGTTGGCGCATAGTATTGCTCTTTTTATTTCCTTTCTTTTTTCCCCAAGGTTTAACAAATACTCCTTGTGACTTTTGGATGAGAGATGTTTTGCTTGTTCTCTGCTAGTCTGAGGAAGTATAATTTTAATGCTTTTTCACATTTTGGATACTGGTGGGGGAAAAAATTACCTCTTCCCTTTTTCCCCAAGATTTATATGGCTTGTCTCCTCTGGGTTCTAGCTGTGCATCATGCCTCTCATTTTCCAGCTCTAGTTTATGACCACTGAGTCTGTTTGGCAAGTGTACGCCTTACATTTGTATATTATAGCACACAGAGGTTTGCTAGTGCTATGAATCTGTATGGGGATCTGTGGCATCCTACAGTCTTTTACACTGTTTAATGGGCTCTTCCCAAAGATTTCCATTTTTGTCTGCTGCCTGGGCACCACGAGTGTTTTTCAGATTTGTTGATATTCTGACACACTGTGCAATGCTGGCGTGGAAGTGGATAGGTAATGTCTTGTTTAGATGTAGCCCTTATTACTGTAGTCCAGTGATCCCCAAAGATCAACTGCCGTGAAACTTCGCATGTGGCTTTAGAAGGTGAAAAATTGAGGCTAATAGGGAAGAAGAAAGTACAGTTGTGCCTAGGGTATGCTCAGAGTCAGTGTAACACCACCAGGCAGGGGGTCCTGCCCTAGAGCTTTGAGATGAAGAAAACATCTGCTGCTCTCCTTTACATGGTAGCCTGAACATTTTTTTTCTTTCAGTATATTCAGTATCTCAGGAGACGTTTGGAAGTGCAAGTGTTCCATCAGTTTAACACTAGCTTAGGACTTCTTGGAGTTTCCACAGGGGACTTAAGAATATACAGGCTGTTTTCCTCATAAAAATCACACTGATAAAACCTTGGTCCTGTTTGTAAACTATGACTGAATTATCCTGGCTTTCAACAGGCAGACAGGATGAATCCTCCGACAGTGATTGTCCTTAAGAGCAAAAGGTAGGGTATTTGGTTTTAGGGCAAGAACTGTTCCAGATTAGCTAGCAAGTTGCTCATAGCTAGATGAATGATGTTTGAGTTGAAATTACTTGTTGATCTTAATTTTTTAATAAGCTTTTTTATTTCAATTTTTATCTTATTTGTGTTTTCTGCTATCGCATTCAATACCATCCCACCTCTGCCCACTAGTTTGACTTCCTAGCAGAAAGAAGGACCAGATGGTGTCTAGTAAAGAAAGTCTGTGAAGGGAAAAATAACTTCTGCACTTTGCAGTGGGTGGGGGGGAGGTTAACACTTTTGTTAATGCTATCTCTAAGGTGAAGATGTTATCGCTGATTCAATTTTTAGGAAGGAAACTGATTTGGCTTTTATTAATTATGTTGTTAGTGGCCACAAATGGTTTCATTCTTTTCCAGAGTAATAGATTAGGGGAACAAGTTTTTGAAGGAAAAGGACAGGACAGTCTGCTCATGTAGCTGTTAATACAAGTATCTCTGCAATTACTTTGCTTGAGAGTATCTCTGCTTGCATATATTGGGCAAATTAGTCTGTTACACTGTATTTCTGAAACATGTTAGGGCTAGAGGTTTAGAATAAATAAACCCAGTGTTTATTCAGATCCATGTTTCAAGAGCTCATTTGAGATGTTGCCGACATCACATAATTTTCAGAGTTTTAATTTGTAGATGTTGCCCTTTTGTTCCTGTAATACATCAGCAGTGTCGAAAAAGACATGACAGTCATTACTGGTCTTTTCAAGTTTGCTCTTTTTTCACAAAGCTGGATATTTTCCTTTTGTGTAGAAACTCTTGCTTCACATAAGTCCTTCAGGTATTCTGTCTAGATTTGACCATTCTGGATCTTTCTTCATTTAAACTTTCTACAGCTCATACTAATTTACGCTGCTGCTGCTTGTTCAGTGTTGCTAGTTAGATGATACAGGGTTGTATGTAATTACACTTTTGGAAAAAATATTCAGCTAGAATATAATTGCTTAAATTGGATTTGGGGCAACGCGTTAAGCCATTTCTTTTCACACACACAAAAAGGTATTCTCAGTAACAATATATTTTTCATTGAAAATACAAGAGTTAGCAGACATTACTGAGTCACACACACTATAAAAACAGCTACAAGACCTGTTTTTTACACTTCTATGTAGTGATTTTTAAAGTTCCTGACTTGAACAAGATTAAAAGGGTAAGAAAGGTTTTCAAAAATCACAGAAGACTTTTCAGCTGGAGTTGCAATACTTGTGGTTGCTGTTTAAACTGGCAGATTGTTTTTAGTCGTGAATATGTTTTTACCTTGTAACCAGTTTAATGAAGAAAAGGTCATAAAAATGTGTGTCCTCTGCTTTGTGCCATCTCCAAGACTGGTTCTTTTTTTCTAGGAAGTTTCTCATGTCTCATGTTCTTCCTGATTTTCCTGTTTATAAAATTGTGCTGTGAGGAAACAACAAATGTCAGGAAAACAAATGACAGATGTGCAAACAAGTGGTAAAACAACATATTGTAAACTGCTCTGACAACTATCTTCAACAGGTATTTGCAAAAGACGTTTACAGCTTAGATTAATGTTGCTCAGATGGTGGTCCAAATTTCAAATCTGGCACTAAATAATTGTGTCTGGGTCATTGTTTTTATTTTCCTCCATCCTGCACCACCATGCCCAAGAAAAGGGGGGAGTTTGCCTTCACGTGATTTCAGAAATAGTTCCTGAATTGGTGACAGGCTCAAAAACTTGTAAAGGACAGATCACGGGTGATTCCAGTGCGCAAATCAAGCAAATGTTTTCTGTGTTCTTGCAGGAATCTGAGGGAAGTTCACACTGACAGTAGGACTATTTGTAAGTTTTAGCTGAGTTGAATCGTACTTGGATAATAATAAATTTAAGATTTAAAGCTCTATCCAGGAAAGACATGGACCTGTTGGACAGGGGCCAGAGGAGGCCACAGACATGATCAGAGGGCTGGAACAGCTCTGTTGTGAGGACAGGCTGAGAGAGTTGGGGTTGTTCAGCCTGGAGAAGAGAAGGCTCTGGAGAGTCCTTATTGTGGACTTTCAGTGCTTAAAAGGAGCCTGTAAGAGAGATGGGGACAGACTTCTTAGCAGGGCCTGTTAGGATAGGACAAGGGGTAATGGTTTTAAACTAAAAGAAGGGAGATTCAGGCCAGACATGAGGAAGAAATTTTTTACACTGAGGGTGGTGAAACACTGGCCCAGGTTGCCCAGAGAGGTGGTAGATGCCCCATCCCTGGAGACATTCCAGGCCTGGCTGGACGGGGCTCTGAGCAGCCTGATCTAGTTGAAGATATCCCTGCTCATGGCGGGGGGTTGGACTAGATGACCTTTGAAGGTCCCTTCCAACCCAAACTATTCTATGATTCTATGATTTCCAGATTTGCCAAGAAATTCCAGTAGAGGTGAACATAAAGGTCCCAGGAAATGCACACTAAAACATTGCCCAACTTGTTTACATATCTGTATGTTCAGAACTGTGGGAATAACCAGTTACTGCTTCTTATAGCCATGATGACAAAAAAACAGATTCTGAGTAGAATCTGAAAGGCCCCTTCTGTGACGAGATCGTGCATTCGCTGAGGCTGCACTTCACTTGTAGGCTGAAAAGAGCCTGGCCACACCAGGAAAATAAAGCTCAATTGACATTTTCCTGCTGGGACCATTTGCTACCCCTTAGGGCTGCTGAACTCCGGAGTAATTTCTCTCTGATCCTGTAATATCCATCTGTTAATAGTGTGTTTAGCACATTCCACTGGGAACAAGAGGGTGACAGGGTGGTAGTTGAACTGTATATATGAGGAACACAGCAGAAACATGTGCTTCCTGCTCTCCAGAGCCTGATAACAAAACAAAACAAAAATGCCATTGAGAGCTGTTGTTGTGGTGGAACAAAGCGTAATAAAAGCTCTTCAAAGAGCCATCTGGACTGTGCTAAAGATGCTGCTCCATGCTAAATACCCGTCCTTTGGCAAGCTTGCATTATGATCAACGTCTAGGGTTCTTCGATCTATTCCAGCAGTCTCAGGCAGGAGAGGAGAGCTGCACAAGTTGACAATAACTCTGACGTCCTTGGAGGTTTGATTGCAGACAGTGCTGACAGGCTCGGGCCTGGTGTCAGATGAAAGCGAATGTTCTTCATGCCTTTTTACATATTTATTTTTGCTTTTTTTTTGGAGGAAAAGCTGTAACTATTTTTTTTTTCTGTTTGCACGACTTGGTTTGGAAGTGAGGTATGGTCTTGATAAGAGTTTTGCTAACTCCACTGAATGACAGACTACCTCTATTCAGCATAGCAGTGAAGGTCACACTGATTGCAGTAGAGAAAAGGTTTTACCTCTATTTATAAAGGTCAGCAGAAAGACCAATATCCATAGGGAATAAATCATCCTATGGTTTTACTTTTCTTTCAGTGATGAAATCAAGTTACTCTATAATCCATGTCTGCTGAAAAGGGACATTTAAAACATCATTGTTCTTTCTCTGTCTTGAAATCAATTGTTTAAAATATTTGTTGGGAGTTCCTATTCCCAACAGCAAAAACAAAATCTTAAATGTTCAGAGTCATTACCCTTTTACCTTGGACTAACCCACCTTTCCCCTGTGTTTGCTGGCAAGCACTCAGTGTTGTGGATCCAGTCCTCAGTGCTTTACAGTTAACTCATTCCTGCAGCGTGCCTCCTCAGGGTGGAGAACACAAAGCCAAAGGAACTGGAGTGTCTGCAGTATCCCTATATCACAGCAGTTCTTGTCCTACAAGCAGATTTGTTGAAGCTACTTGCAGCTGATGTAGTCTGTAAGGTTGTCTTCGCCTTTCCAAGGGAAGCTGGATCCAGGACAAAGAAAACTCAGAATAAAGATTCGAGAAGATGTTTGTGTCTTTGAACAACTTATTCCTCGGATGGTTCTTCATGCTTGTCAGATGAAGTTCAGTGTTAGTCCAAGTACAGGCGTGTTGCCTGTGAGGCAGGAGAAGACCTTGGTAGGAATGGTTTTTGTTAAGTCTCCTGGATATGTACAGATAGGAGTGAAACACGTACAGTCTCATTTGCTAATTGTGAGAAAAAGAAGATGCAGGTTGCCTCTAAGATCTCTTCCTCGAGTTTATGACACTGACAGAAAGAAAAATAATTTATTTTGTTCTCTTTTTAACTAAGTGAACCTGATCTACAAATCATGCAATTACTGGATTTTTTTTTTCCAGACAGAGCTACCCTTAAAGGAAGGTATTATACTTGCAGCCAAGTATTAGTTATGAAAATAATGCAACAAATTAAAAACGTTATTAGTATGAGAAGTAATGAACCCAGGGCCTTTATTAGGGCCGTCTGAGATTCAGAAACCCAAAGGGTATTTGCACTAATAGGAGTCACTGACCTGAAAAGATTAGGCATTGCCAGCTAATTATGATGTCCTTATAGCAGGGATTCTTTGCATTAATACTGATTTTTTTTTTTTTTTTTTAACATAGAGCTTTTGTGAACCATCAGCACTACAATCTGCAAGTGTATAGCTAGTGTCTTTTTTTATTCACTGACATATTACATCCCTGTGCCAATGATAGTAATTGCCTGTATGGGAAAGTAGCATTACGAGAGCACTTAAATGTATTTGTAACCATTTCTAACTCATCTGTAGCTGCTGGAAATGAAAAGAAGGAGCCAGAACCATGTGAGCAGGCAGCTGCTGTTGGCAACTAGTCCCACCTGCTCTGTGGGACAGAGTCTGAGAACCTCTGTGTTAGATCAGGAGGCTATGTCGCAGCTGCATCCTATGTTAAAAAAAAAATTGCCAGCAGAGCTATGCCCACTGAGGTGATGCCAGAGGGAAGTCATTAAAAGCTTCATGACTGATTTTTTTTATTACTCAGTTGTGTACCTTCAGGTGTCCTGAATCTTTAGTCCAGGCCTTTCTTTTCATGACAATAAAGTGATATTTTCTAAGACCACTGTAATGAATCTTCTCTGGGAGAGCTGGTGAATCTGATAATTAAGAGGACTGCTGTGTTGGAACAGACCAAACAAAGATTTCTCTGGAACAGGATCCTATCTCCAGTATTGCCCTGTGATGGATGGAAAGAAGATGAGAAATAACACACATAGAAGGTGATCCTTCATCCTGGCATACCGCTCACTCTTCCAGAGAAAGGAAGTTTGGGAGCTTGAACGGTCGGTCTTTAAAATCCACCATAAATTCACTTTTGATTTGGGTTTGACTCCACCGCTGGCAGCAGCTGTTGCCTCTGTTGTCATTCAATTATACGAGAGAATGTCAATTTTTATTAAATCTCTTGTTGCATTCTGCAAAGCTCTGCCCTAATCCTAGAACATTTATATAAGCTTCTGTGACGTTGCTGTTCCAGTCTGAATGTCACAGCGCTCCCTCCCTGTGTTAGTCTCACATGCACACAGGCTGGCACTTCTCCTTTCAGCAGGACTTGCCAGGCTGGTCACACATCCTTGTCACCAGCACCAGGCAATCCTGACAGCACTTCTGCTGCTGTTAGTGGTTGAAACTCCCTAATAGGAGGACTTCAGACCAAATAGGTTATATATTGGGTTTTTTTGGTAGGAACTTCTCTGGAACAAGGCAGATGTATGTGAACACATGCATCTCAGATTCTGCAGCTCACCCTCAGAAACCCGTTGGAGCAATGAATTAGAGAGGCAAACAGTAAAGTCAGTAATAAAAGCTAATTCCCTGCTCCAATGGCAGGAGGAATTCAGTGAAGACAACACAGACACAACTGGGAAGAAGGTGATCTTCCTATGTATTTCTGAGGGGCCATCCAATTAGTGCAAAATTGAAATGAAATTAATTATACTTGGCTTTCTTCAAACTAATATTTTTGCTTTGACATAAGCAAAACCTTGCCTGTAGCTCCCTGAAGATACCACACTCACATAGGACTTTACATTCCTCTGATTTGTTCTTGTTCATCCATAGTCATCTTGAAGCCACTTCACTGTTCCAGAGAAATGTCATGGCTTCATAAAAAGGATATTGGGTCCCACACCCCCAAGACTTCTTCAGGGAAAAGTGTAAAAGATCAGAAGAAACAAGAAAGATTTAAAGAATAATCTTTAAAGAAGAAATGGCTCATATCAGAAGTGAATTAGAATTGTAAATAGCCCAGCTGACGAATGCACAACAGCAGCTGGGCCAAGTTACAGCAATGCGAAGACTGTTATAAATAGTGGTGGGAAGACAGACTGGGTTTCCCAAAGTCCCTTATATGCCCCTCCTAATCCTGGACTTTTGCTGAGGATGTATGTTGCCTGTAATCTGGGCTCCTTTTGGAAATGCAGGGCTTGTTACTGGAAGGCATTAGCAGTCTGTGCAAGGAGTGCTTGGCTGAGACCCATCTTGAAAATGGCTGGTGTGGGGGTGCAGTGAGAATGAGAATTCTCTTTCTGTGGTGTTTCCTGGAAGGTCTACAAGGCAGAGTTGGGAGGGGATGGGAACACTAACTAAGAAGAACAAGATTATAGATCAGTTGTCAGAGTGGCAAAGAAATCTTTCCTTCTTTGGACAGATTGCTTGCTGAGCATCATTAACCATTTAAGACACGTCTTTTTTCTTTTTCCCTTAATTTTTTTTTTTGTTGCAATTCCTTCAGACCTAGTGATATAAATATGAAACACCATTATGACACAATAATATCCCATTTGTTTTCTGAAGCTTATCTTTCAGTTCTGATTAGAGAGAAGAGGTATCTCATTGGAATTTAATGTATTCAGTGACTCTGAGAGTAGATTGCTCTGCAAAGGCATATCAAGATCTCAACAGACAGACATGTAAACAGTGCTCATACCACTTAAACTTTAAGCTAGCCTCACAATTCCAGGCAAGGGTGTACTCAGGCTTAGCAAAGAAATGAAAATGAAAGAGGGATCTCTCTCTTCTCCAGTGAAACCTCTCCAGATCTTGGAACTAGGCTCAGTGTGGTGAGTGCATTTATGTGCCCATTCTCTACTTGGTGCACGTGGATGCCAAGTGGTCAAAATAGAGCCATCATTTCCACCACCCACCTACTGATGATTTGTGTATTCAGTATTAGTAATGATTTAGTTATTTTTGGTTGTGAATGTCATTTTTTCTTATGCAATTTTTACAGTAATACAGTCCCTAGAATGAGCAAGCCTATAATGACGCTCTGAAAGGGGTAGGATTATTCCCATCGGTACAAAAGATCGACATAATGAAATGGATGTATCTGTACCTCCATAAGGGAAGTGATACCATTGTGTTGATTTTGTGAAGAGACTACCTAAATATGGGGATCTGATCAGGTGTCTAAAACGGT
The DNA here is from genome assembly GCF_964273445.1 of Streptopelia decaocto. Lineage (NCBI taxonomy): Eukaryota > Metazoa > Chordata > Aves > Columbiformes > Columbidae > Streptopelia > Streptopelia decaocto. The sequence goes on from NC_138663.1 coordinate 57,793,828, forward strand.
ATTTAGTATCCTTGCAAGGGGTTTACAAATACTCCACAACCTTCTGGAGTCATGGCTGGAGAGCAGGTGGACTTTGACAGCTTTGGAAACTAAAAAATGTTGAGAGGCAAAGTCCTCACACTGAGTGTGGGCATTGAAGGAGGTGTTGGGTGACACAGGAAAAATGAGAGGATGAACAGCAGAATGGGAAAACTGGAAAAACGGAAAATCATTGTTATCTTGAATGTAAAGAGAAACTTGTATGAAAGTCAATGAATCACAGCCATCAAGATGCAGAAGCAGGAATGAGAGCTGATCACAAAATTGTTTTTTCACCCCTGTATTTTCTGGTAGAAAATGAACAAACCCAGAGTGAGGATCATTGTTTGAGGCTTCAACTGCAAAAAAAATGAACCACCTACTACATCTAAACACATGCTGGCTGTCACTGTTGACAAACAATAAATGAAAACTGAACAAGCATCTGTCCTCCACGTCCAGATTTGATGAGAAATTGACTTTTCCACAGAAATGACTGTGCTAATAGAAAAAGCCAAGGCAGGGGAACAGGTCAAATTGAATTAAAAATTTCAGCCACTTTTGGGGTTTTGTTTTTGCCACAGTTCCAGAGGCTGGATCACTTATTTCCTAAACCTTGCTGAGGTCAGCGTCTAGGGCATATCCTGGGAATTAGCAAACAGCCCCAGTGATCTGTTTTGTGCCCCTGCTCTGGATGTGCACAAGACACATGTTCCATGGATACTGTTCAGGCCCTCAGGAGCTTTGGGGACCCTCTGGAACCCACAGCACAGTCAATGGTGCCTCAAAGATGGGCTGTACCTGAGCCTAGCAAAGGTGTGATACCAGCATTTCCCACTGATGATTTTGGTATGCAAGGGTCACATCTTCCCACTGTAAACCTTTCTCAATCTGAGTGCTTTCTATGAGGCCCAGGCAGGCTATATTCACTATTTAAGATTTGCAGGTTAGATTCTACCCAGCTAACATCCAGAAACAGGGTGTCTTTTCCAGTTCTCTACATTTTCTCACCAGTCAAGTGTGATGAGAACCTCCAGAGATGTCTTGTACCATCTGTGAACAAGTTTCTAAGGTGAGCAGGAAGAAAGCCCTGTTGAGAAGCCTTGATATAGTTTGAACTACACATTGTTTGCACAGCAAAACCCTGCTGAGGTTAACCTCACCCTTAGTGTTGATTATGTCATTTTGTTGTCACAGTTAATAACCCCCATCAGTCCAGAGCACCTTTCCCCATCTCTGCAGTTCCACCACATGCCTTCACAATAGACTGGCACATTGACCATTCCTGTGGATAAGATCTCACTCCCCCTGTGCTGAAAGACCTACGTCACCCATGTAGGGTGGATTTGCAATTGCCCATGATCCTCTGCTGGCTTCCTGAATCAGAATTAGCTTCCAGTTTTTATTAAAGAAGCCAGATTAAGTGCTGCACTTGCTACACCCAACTGGTGCATGTCATATTCCTGCTGAGCCTCTGCTTCCACGTCAACCATGAACCTAGAAAGGTTAAGTCTGAAATGCGTCTTCACGAGCTGCCATCTCCCTCAGGGGGGTGAGTATCCTGCCCTATCACTAACAGCAAGAAGAAAGGCTGCAGCTTTGAAGCAAACATCTATCTGCATATGAAGAATAACCAGTTTCCTGATATAGAATCATAGAATCATTTCAGTTGGAAGAGACCCTCAGGATCATCAAGTCCAATCATAACCTAACCTAACTCTAGCACTAAACCATGTTCCCTAAGAAACTCGTCTAAACACCTTTTAAACACCTTCAAGGATGGTGACTCCACCACTTCCCTGAGTAAAGAAATATATGTCGTCCCAGCTAAAAGCAAAAGAAAACGAAGGTGCTGTTTAGCTATGGAGGGGTCATGCAAGCACTGCTGGTGTGCTGGGCAGAACAAATGGAAGCAACAGACACCCATGTTCCCCACTCTCCATACACCTGCGTCTAATGGGCATGTGAAGCAAGAGAAGGCATTGGGCCCTATTTTTCTTCTCACAGCAGCTTCACAGGGTGATTAAGTTATTCTTGGTTGTAGTAAGCGAAAAAAAGAAATTGAAATACAAATTGTATTGGCCCTGTGGCTTGTGACTGAGGAGCATTCTGCGAGAATGCTTTATTTTAATCTCTTCATTGTTAATGGGGTGTTTTCAGAGTATACAGTGGCTGAAGTCTCATATATTTAAGTTCAATTACTGGCTCAGTTCCATTCTCACACAATATATTTTCTCAGCACTGCATTTGCCCCATTCTGATTTCTTGCATTTGCTGAGCAAAATCAGCAAAGAGGCCCAATTTGTTAATAGGTCTATGACAGCCCTTTAGAGCTCAAGATCCCTGTAAATTTAGCTTCACCCTTTCTGGGCGCAAAATCGCTTGTTATCTCAGGTTGAGTACAACTCTAGGAGAATGGAGGGTGAAAAGAAATAACCAGGAGAGATGGAAGAAAATAATGAGAGAAAATGTGACACAAACTGATTGGTATTTAGGAGTAGTTATACCAAGACTGAGAAATATATATATATAAATTTGCATATTTCTTTCCAGGAGGATCTCAAGATTTTAAGATAAATGTTGTGGACCCTGTATGTGAGTGTGTTTCTAAAAGAGAGAGAAACAGAAAGGAAAATAATTTGAAAGTATTACACATCTTAAAGAACAGCAACCTCTGTAGACTGACAAGACTAAGATCCCATCATTTTTTTGCTTTATATTTACTGATTGTCTTATGTAAAATATACCCTATCATTCCAAGACAGTCAAACCTTAAGCAATATACAGTGTAACATTGGAGAGACCCCAACCACACTTGGGAGCAGGCTCCCAGCAACGTTTACCATACATGTAATTCCAACCTCTTTGGAATTACAAGGTTGCTATAACAACATGATGCATTTATTCTTATATAGCTTTCCTTTACTTATTTTTTTATCATCACTTTTTAGAATATCAGTTGCCATAACAACAGAACATAGTATCTTAAATGTCACCTTTCATGTATATTTATGCAATACAGTTTAAGGCATAGGATATACGGTTTGGGCAAGCTTTGGCCTGGACTAATTCACACCTCTCCCATGAAACATTCCAGTGCTACAACTAGAAGCAAGAGTGAATTCAGATAGGACCAGCTTTGCAGTGACGCTGCTTCTTGCAGCTGTAAGCAACTTAATTTTGCAATGCTTCCGTTAATTAATAAGTGTTGATGAGTCTTCTAAGTTATAAGCCATCAGCATGGCTCACTCTCTGTATCTTTTTCTAAGCCGTGATTTCTATTAATTACAGTTGTGTTTCTGCTCTTATTAGCTAAGCTGATCACCCTCAGAGGAATATAAGACTTTCCTGAGTGGAGCAGAGAGTTGAGATATCCAGCCTGCTATTCTGTCTTTCACAGGAGACAGGCAGGCAGATTCTCAGCCCTGCATCCAGATGTTTCCACCACTGTAGTGGTGTGGCCTAAAATCAGGTTGGAGAGGTAATGATATCTCCCTGTGCAGATGGGGGTATGTCCCTGAGTCTTCCTTCCACACAGCACGAATATGGAGACGAGCTGGGGCAGAGCACCCAGCTCCCCACACACTGCTGTGCTGGCTGCAGATGATGCGAGTGACAGCGGCACTGGGGCACTTGCACTCAGAAAGCTTATGTGCAGCTGGGGTGAGCATCACCCTCCATGGGTACACATAACCCATACCCAATCTGCGCCTTTTGGAATACGAAGTCACCAAGTTCATAAATACTGATGTTTGCAATAGCACAACACAGCTCTGATGTTCCCATAGGTCCTTGTGCTCATATCAGTGCTCCTATACACTTGTTTGCCATTTCTTCTGTTTCTTTGAAGTTTCTTTCTACTCTTGAGCTGTGTGCTAACTCTGTGATCTGTGGTGCCTCCTCTGGGCAGAAGATGTATCTGAAAAACAGGAGGAGTCTTATGGGCCTACAGCTAGCTAGCAACAGGAGAGCATCAAGATCACTGATATTGTCTGGAGAAAATGTTCTTGGCAAGACATCATCAGGGAATGAAAAACATGAGCTGTATCACTCTACCTTGGAGTGGTTAGTAGTGCTTTATACACATCCACCCAACCAAACACATGAACCCTCTAGAAGGAATAATTAAGGGAAAAAAACCCAAAGCTGTCTGTTTGGCTCCCACAAGCTCAGAGGAGCTCACATTGTCCAAACACCAGAAACAGCAGACTCCTCCAACTTCTCTATGCGCCCGATGTCACTGAAATGCCAGGGCAGCAGGGTCATCCTAAGGAAGGATTCCAGGCCTGGGCCCAGTCCTGAAGGTCACCAGTTAGATTGCTTGACAGATGAATTCTCCAGGGAACAGAGGAGCAGATGTAGAAAACGGCTCTGGTGGGATAGCACAGGGGGAAGCAAGGAAGACACTATGATAATTGCAGCTTTCTTTATTAGTGTGTGGACAGTTACTGTGAGAGGAAAGCAGGGATTTCTGATTTATGACCAATATCAATATTTTTCATGGAGAATATTGTGTGAATTGAGGTGTTCAGAGTCCTGATACATGGCAAAAGCTATATGAACAATTATGTATGGAAATGATCTCTCTGACCTCCATGCTAATTTTTTGTATGAGCACGAAAATTACCATCGAGAAGAAGAATAGCAAAAGGTAGAAAACCTGATACTTTCAATTGCAGTCTTTTAATACTGACACCAAGTCATAAGTGTAAATTACTGTGATCACTGTTCTGAGTGACTAGGTCAAGTTGATGCCTCAGTATTCACATGTACTTCTTTAGAGAGAACTGTGCTCTGGATACTACAGATTATAAGGCACCACAGGCTATCAGCTCTCTGTATGCTTATCAGAGAGATCCAGAGTCCCTGCAAAAACCCAGCTGGAGTACCCTGTGATTATCAAATTGCAAATGATTGTTCTCCATTATTCCTATTCTGCTTTTACTCAATAAGGTGGTAGGGCTTTGGCAGTGGTAAGCCAGGCACCCACTGCTTCCAGCCCTTCAGACCCTAGTTCAGCAATTTTCAGTGTTCCCCTTGACAACCACAGTTTTCCCAGGAAGCTGCAGTTCCAGATATTTAGCAAAGAGGGCAGATGTGGAACAGATGCCCTCAGGAACCCTCTTGCTCTTTTCACTCAGCCTTGGCATGCTGCTCTGCCACAGGGATGTAGAATGGGACACTGACTCCAAATGCCACCCTTAGGGTGCCTCTGTAGATTAAACACAGCCAAAGCCCAATCTAGTCTTAGCATGGGCATCACTTAGAGGGATGAGATCATCCTCTGGGGACCTGTTTTCAGACACCTATGAACTATTTAGCCTCCTATCAGACTATATGAATTTTGTGTGAATTTTGGGGTCATCCTATGCAGAGACAGGAGTTGTGCTCAATGATCCTTTTGGGTCCCTTCCAACTCAGGACATTCTATGATTCTGTAATTCCATACCTTAATTTTAGATACACCTGTGTCCATGTTAAGTACTTGTTAGTCACACAATACCCAGACTGCCATGCTTTAGTAGCTAGGTCAATTCTTCAACCTACAGTATAGGTTTGATGCCTTCCTTGAAGCCACACCCAGCTCAGGTTTTAGAAGATAAAAGATAATTCAGTAAATTACAAAGCGTTCACACCTTATTGTACTGATCTGTTGTTATCTCACTTTGTTGGCAAGAACTTTCTTGGTAGCAGATTCCCTAAACAAGATAAATGGATGTGTCCATTAATACAATGGTTACAAATCTGTGGCTTCTTATTAACAGTCTAAATAAACTGGGTAATTTCTTATCCTTCTCCCCCACACTCAGATTAGCAAGACCAAATGCCCTTTCATCACTCTGGTTAGCACTTCCGCATCTATCAGGCTGAACTTGATCCTGGAGGTCATTAGGAAAAGGTAGCAGCTGATTACAGATTATGCATTAATGATGTATGTCTATATGTGATATATAGTTGTAGGCATACACAGGAAAAGTAAGGAGTTCAAGGATTTCCAGGGGGAGAGAGAGTGTAGTGTCTGGTAGTTTGAGTCCTGGACTGGGTGCAGCAGGACTATGTGGTTGCAGAGCTACAGCACTATGTCCTGAAAACTACTTGACCAAATGAGCTCCATTCTGACCACCTAAGTTTTTAATATTTATCAGAGTCTTCGACATAAGGTCATCTCTGAACTATCAGTGTAGCCCATGTCAAGCAGAAGTGGGCTGTTCTTGAAGAGAAGGGGAGCCAGGAGTGGAGAGAGCAAGGCAGGAGGGACAGCGGCCTCACTGACAAAATTGCAATCCTGCAGTACTGAAGGCAAGCAGAACAAGTCTAGTGAGGGTAAATAGGATCAGCCACCAGCAATCACCAGAAAATACCATAGTGACAAAGCAGGTCCAAGGCCAAACCAAGAAGTCAAGTCAGCAAAGCAACATCAAGGTCAGCAAGTTACAACGATCCATGTAAGTGTACTTACAGTATAGTCAAGGCAAGGACCAAGTGCAACAAACTGAAGTTAAACATGGATTAAGTATGAACTCTGACAAGATAAGTGAAGCATAGAAGGATTGTTCATATGCTTGTGTGGTCTGTTTTTATAGTCAAAGAACTTCAGATATATACTTATCTATATGCATATGAGCATATATATATATTCATATATATATATATTACTCATATATCCAACGAGGTAATAGTATTATTCAGTTTGAAGGGACTTCAGAAGGTTATCTAGTCCAGCCTCAGAGTAGGGTTAACACTGAAATGAGAGCAGGTTGTATAATACCCTCTGCTTTCCATAGACAGATTGTCAGAAGCTGGGTAAAGATGATTCACCTTCCAGATCTAAACTTTGCATTTCCAGCAACTGTTTTTTTCAGCACAACTCCTTGGTCACCTGTGGAGCCTAAAACAAACAGAGTACTTACTCTTTGGAAAAGCAAAGTTAAACTCTCCTCAGCAACAGAGGAGCCATCCACAGATTCTGCTGTGTGTTGTAGAAATTTTATCTGTCATTCAACTTGTTCTCTCCTTTTCAGCTTGTGCAAGGACGATGGAGTGAGGTGGGCAAGGAAGGTGCCAAGCTGTGTGCTAGAGCTGATGAGATGAAAATGACCTTGTCATCATCTGGATTCTTCTTTAAGCAATGCTGTGTATCCCTTGGAAGTGGGTTAGATTTCCACTGACAGGCTCTGGGACATAGAATTTCCATTAGAATTAGGGGAAGAATATCTATTAGATAGATACAACTCCTTATCTGCGTCTTGTCTCCTTCTCAAACTGTCTGCGTGTTATCTTTCTTCTCTTTGCCTGCTCTCACTATTGCTCTCTTCACCTCTCTCTGGGCTCTTCCTGCAAAGATAAAAAAGTTGCTCTTCTCAGATATGAAGTGCCATTGCTTGTCCTTCACTTTCTAACTTCAGCTTCCAAACAAGAGGCTTCTCTTGCTGCAAAATGACTGGACCAAGCAGCACACAGCCTGTGCAAACCCCTGATGTGCCTCTGTTTCCAGCAGGCACAGCAAACTGCTTGTGAGAATTCTTGTGCTAAGATCATCCCAGCCCTCTATTCACCACCAGAAAGACTTCCTCAAATGGGGACAACAGGTCAATGCAATGAATTTGTACTCTGATATCACATGAAGTCCCAGCCTAGTTATACAAGGTCGCCTACTAAGACTTAAACAGAAGAGGCCCTGAATCTTGAAGACTTCTATACTCTAATTGAGAGCAATACTGGAGTAACAAGAGTAGCTACAATTACATATGTGGCCATCAAACAAACATATGTTCCTATTCCTTCAGTGTGTTTTTATTTAATCTGTGAGATGAGTGGTCAGTGTGCTGCATAGGTAGGTCTGGGACCACTTCATTGAGAACCACCGTCCTTCCAAGCACCACACCTTAAGGATAACTGTGTGGCAAAATGATACCTTCTTTAGGAATCCATCTCAACAGCCAATGTCTGAGGCCTGGTTTAGACTGTTATATCCCACCTTTATTTAAAAAAAAAAAAAATCTGTTCTCATAGATGTGCTTTTACTAATTAAAGGGAAGAGATAATTATGCAGCCCTATCTATGATGTATCTTATTTCTGTCATACATATTATATGACAAAAAAGCCTTCACAGAGCAATGGTACATTTGGAATTACAGTCTATGGTTATGCATGCTTTAGAGCAGAATGTGAAGGCAGGGGGAGTCTAGGAAAGGGAAGGAAAGGATATAGTAGATTTAGTGGAAACGAGAGTTCTGCTGACCATCATCTTTGCTTGATCCTTGGCAGGGTTGGGAATAGAAGGCAAAGTCTGTGGAGGATCCCACAATGCATAATGGAAGCCTGAATCAGATCCAGTTTTCCTGCTCAAGGAGACTTTTACCAGAGAGAAGAACAGAGACTCTACTCAGCCCCAAATGGTGTTTTAATTCCTGGGAAAGATTAAAAACTGTCGCACCACTCTGCATCTCATTTGCAACGGCTTTTCCAAGCATGTCAGTAGATATCTCTGCAAATCATTGCCTGATTTAATTAGTTACATATAATATGCATGAAGAGGGATGCTGAGACCCAGGATCTACACAAGACTGATACACTAGATTTTAGATTAGGGCATCAGTGTTGGGCCTGCATACTCATAAACATTTACTTCCCCACTGGACTCTTTTCAGTAGGAATGTTCCTTGTGTATTGAATACTTTTTCCAAGTGAGAGCATTCAGTTGGCACCAAACCCATAAAACGCTGTGATTTAAAAAGTATACTCACAACTGAACCTGAATCACTTAACCTTCAAAATTTCTCACAAAATAAAATGTATTGTTTTCACTTCATAACAAACAAAGTACTAGTGAAAATTAAACTGTTGCACTCTAGTCCTGCCTTTGTAATAGGACACTAAAATGCAATAGAAAAGAATAATGTCAAATGGAAATTTTTAATGTTCACTCTGGAAAGGACGAGAAAAACAATTCACATATGTTTAAAAAATAAATTCTGCTTTAAATTGACCCACTTTCTGCAACTTTTAGCTTTTGATCAGTCAGCATTTTCAAAATAAAAAAGTCTGGATGAATGTTTGCCTCCAGTCCTCCTTGAAATTGTTCTTGCAAGCAGGGTGACATCTTCATCATGTCCCCATGAAAGTCAGAGGGCATTCTCTGGCACCACTGAGTGGTGGTGTGAATTCTAAGACCTGTTTAACAGACAGCACTGTACACCAGTTTGAGCTTTCACCTCCTACACAAGCAAGACCCTCCAAAAGGTGTGTTGGCTATGCTTGATAGATCAATGAGTTACAGAAGAGCACATAGCATCAGCATTACTTCGTAATGCAACATTTTATGAAGCTTCCTACAGGGATGGGAAACTCTAGGCATAGCAATATTTTAATAATGAATATCCACTCATGGATATTCATGCATGGTGATTTTGACAACTGGACAGTTGTTGTGCATTTATGTTCTCCAGCCACTGGCAAAATAATGTCTACCTTCTCTCCCTTCCATATGTTTTCGTGACTAAGATTCACTACTGCTCAGCTATCAGAGTCCAAAAACTCTTGTTCCACACTGATCTCTCAGAGTTATTGTCCTGCCAGAAAAGTATTTTTAGAACTGTGGGTTCTTTCAGAGGAAGAAAAAAAAAAAAAAAAAGTGTTTTTAAGGATTATCAATGATGCAAAAAGATAGAAACTTGAAGGAAAAAATTACTACCATGCGAGAGAGGACATTCAGGTAGTTCTGTGATAAAAGGGATGCTGCATTAAATACGTGGCATTGAATTCTCCTTTCCAAATTCAAGCCATATCACATTGCTTTCTCCTTTGCACAGCAACATTCAAAATTCATCAAAGTTTTCAGCTGGGAAAGCTTGATAGCTTCTTTCTCCTTTACACAGTTTTCCCTCCCTGTCTGTTTCTCTAAAACAAGCATGGTTATACTGGGTTTGATAATTGGCCCTCATCTCCTCTCAATAAGATACAACTAGGGATGCCGGCTGGTCCTTCTTGCAAAGGGAAGCTGACAACACCCATGAGAGTGTTACATGACATGTTCATAGCAAGGCCTTGCACAATCAACTGCATGGACTAAAGCAAATGCTGCAAAAAAAAAAATATCCACCAGGTCATTTGTGCTGTAGGCATTGTCAACATAGAGATAAGTTGCAAGTATGGATATTTCGGGATGCTTGCTTTAACGGTAATGTTATTCCCTCTGCCTCCTTCCCGCAGAGTCCTACTGGTAATATAAGCTGATAGCTTATTTGAGAGGAAGAGAAATATAACACTGTTTTTTAAGCACATGTAAACACGTTCTCAGAAATGCATCAGATAAAGAAGAGAATTGAGCCATTATACAAATACCAGATAGTGCATCTCAAAACTCACAGGCAGACCTTAAAAATGAAGCAAAAGATTTGCTTGCAATATGCCGAGAAGACAAGTCTCTGTCAGGATGCATTTATTGATTCACTTTTGTGTTCAGAGGAGCAGGAGACTCCACTGTGCCTCTTGGCCATTTTTGTTGCCTTGAAATCAAAGGGATGGAGTGTATGCTTGAAGCTAAGCAGACGGAGAAGGAATAAAAGAACATAGGGTGTTTGTAGGGTTTTAGTGGGCAATGCTAACAGCAAGGTCATCTCTGGAGTACTTCGTACTTTGCAGTGTTACAGATCCCAAGGGCTGATGGGTCTCCCTGACAAGAGACTCCTTAAGCATAGAAAAGCCACACAGAGATTGGCCTTCATCATCTTCTTCTGCCATATCTGGATCCATGTGATGCAGACAATGCATGTTACATTCTGGATACTTTTAACTTGTTGAAGTTTTCTTTCATTTGCAATAGACTATGAGAGCTCCTCAAGGCGGTTAAAGCACAAGATAGTGTAATCCATGTTCAGAGGTGAGGGGAGAAAGGTGCAACCAGTCCTTTTGACTGCCTTTGGATATGCCAGGCACAACAGAGTCTGGCTTAGCCAACTGACTAAAGTGCCAGTCTCTCAAATATATTCTTGTCCTGCAGATTTCCCACAGAATTCAAAGTATGTCACAGTAGGCAAAAGCCCAGCAATCCTGCAAGAGAGGTTCTGTCACTTGTGAGAAATGGAAGTGCTCAGCTAAAAAACAACACCAAGAATTATGGCCCATCACTATGACCTCATCTACAGTTTAAAATAGAATCTAAAGCAACACAGGGAACATATCCTTTCTCAAAGAAAGAGGTAAATAGAAGGACAAGGCAAGTGTATGCTATATCAGAGCAAAAGAGACTGACAGGTATAACCTCACCTTATGGACAATCTCTGGCACTGCTGATTTTTTGGAGATGATTCAGTTACTCATCCAGGAAAAATCTCTTTGAGAGTTGCTGTTATTTTGGGATCTTGGTTAGAAGTGTTTTAAGATGCAGGATACCTCTGAAAGTGCGGAAATGCTTCCTTAGAATATACCATGAAGATGAAGAGCTAAATGTTCTGCCCCCACGCTCTAACTCCAGGTTTTAGCCATTAAGTAGTGAAATAAAACAGAATATCAGGGCACCATACCGTTGTCACATATTTTATGTACACAAGGTCCTCAGTCCATGGAGGGGTAAGCACTGGGTCTGAACCTCTTTATATTTATATGTATCCCTTAGAAACATGCTTATGAGACCTTACCAATTCCATCATCATCGAAGGTTGACAACGTTGTGACATGGTTCTCTCAGTATTTGTAAAACGTGGCTCAGATTAACTATGTCTTTCAGGCAGCAAAAAACAACTATAAATTTGGTTTAACCAACTTCAGGTTAGGGCTTGTTGCCTTACAGGAACAGCTTAAAACAGTCAGAGGACCCTAAAAAATCTGGCCTTATGTATCATCTGAAAGAGATGATTTAAGGCCTGAGCCCAGCACAAATGCCGAGCTGTTAGATCTGCCTCTGGTACCCTAAGGTTAATGGTATTACTATCACAGATTCTGTCTGTGCTGGTCTCCTTGAGACCAAGGCCTCCCTTGCTGCTGAGAGAGTTCAACAATTCTTGTTTAAGTGCTAATATCAGATGGAGATTCAACACAGAAAGCACTGAGGCCTCTGAATTCCCATTAATGGTTTGTGAAAATGCACAGTGCAGTCTGTGCACAGAATTAACTCAGCAAAGCCCACACTTTGTTCTTAAAATACAGATTAATATATTTTTCCTTAAAGAGGCAAATCACCGTGCATGAAAGCATGAGTTGTTTCCAAAATACAGTTTAGCTCATTTTAATTCAGTTCAATCAACCTGGTCTAAACCAGAATGCTTTGTGTGGGTGCCTAATGTGATGATTTATTTTATCTGTTACACTACTACAGACTGGAGTTTATGTTTCGAGGTCTGTTTACCACCATCTTTGTACATCTTGATCCAGGACGCATATCAGGTTAGCATCACATTAGGATAAATCAGCCTCAGGCTTAGTTAAAATCATTACACTAACTTAAGATGGCTTCAGATAGGAAGTTACACTCTCCCTGTCTTCTTTCTTACCATCACCATTCATGCTCCCAAGTGCCCCCAAAACTAAGGAAGGGGGTGGGGGAGGAGGAGCCCGGTCAGCTGTGCAACAGCTGGTGGTTGCAAGTGATGTCCTCAGTGCCCAGGGTAGCAGTGATATATATTCTGTGCCACAGAGCCTGCACAGTACCAAAAAAAACCACCCCATGATATCAGGGCTTCAAGACCAAATAGAAGAAAAAAGTCAGAGATAGAAGTGACTCATAGTCCTCCTCAAAGAGCTCACATTTCTGACAGTAGCCAGCCAGAGTCTACTGCTTGCTGTTTTATCTGATTTCCATAAGCAGATAATTTTCTAGTAGTTTTTTTTTTTTAAGAGTAAACCTTGTCTATACAATTGTGATTATTTCAAGCATCAAATTTTGAAGCCTTAAAATGAATTTTTCATTGAGATCACATGATATTTGTGCAAGTAAAGTAAATCCTGTCCAATCCACCAATAATTCCACTTACTTTATTTTGTTTCATGAAGCTTTGTTGGTAAATTTCACTGATAAGAAATGCTGGGCAAGAATAAAACTGTCAGTGCCACAAGATATTTCACAAGATTTTGTGATGGTTGTTTGTTAGTTTGTTTGCTTGAAGGAAACAAAACAACATTGAAAGTGCTACATAAAACAAATTCAGGGCTTTAATTTTTGTTTGGTCAAAGCTTTTCTTGCTATCAATGGTTTCATTTTTGATGATGACTAATTTTAAACTTGAACATAGTGAGTTTATTATTAATTTTTTAAATATAATATTTTAATGGTGTAAAGCTATTTCATCATTATCACAGTTTCAATTTTTAACCAAGATAACAAGCAAATCAAAAGTTTTTTCAAAATGAAATAGTGGAATTTTACTTCACAAGCCTTTTTAAATAGAATTTTTATTTGCCTTATGGCAATGTATTTTTTTTTCTTGTTTTTCCTTCTGTCCTGTTAGACTTGGCTCAAATCTACATTTTCTAATGAAAAAACATTGGATCACAAAACTCCTGCTCAGCTTTGTTGATTAGAATTTCATGCACATAGTTCAGTTTTGTCATTTGAAAACTAAGATGTTTACCCACCTCTGCTATTCAATTTCGTCTTGCTGGGGAGATTAAAGGAGGGTAATGAGTCAGACAGCAAGAGAAGGAAAAGTGGAAATAATTAAATATAGCACTGCCAATTTAACCCTATTTGCAGTCCATTTTAAAATTCTGGTTCAGTACAGAATAACATGCATTTTGGGATCATATGTCCCAATTAAAAAAAATCCAGATTTATCTATCTAGCCTCTCTGTGCTTTTCATTTCTCTTTATTATCATTTTGAACGAGGGAAAAAATGTAACTGTAGCACAAATCAGGAATAAAAGCTGGCGTGTTAAAGCATGTTCAAACAAAATGCATTGAACCAAGTATTAGTAGTGAGCTCACATGTGGCACTATTTCCATATTATACATCACAGCCTTTTGGAAATTAAGCCATCTTTTTGATATATATCCTTAAGCAGCAGAGCAGGAAAATGTTATATTAAGCAGCATTTGCAGAAGTGTGAAAGATTGCTGGAGCAGCTGAGGGCATCAGGCAATGGATAGTGCTGAATTTTGCTGAATAAAGTTGTAGAAAGGCAGCTACGCTGTATGGAAGCCTCCTGTGTAATCACTTCTGGCATCAGTTAACATTTCCATTATCATCACTTCCAAACATTCTTTCAGCCTTTTTCTTCTAGACACAGAACTCCCTTTTGTTTCCAATCCACTGCAATTTTACGTCGTGCTGCTGTGAACAAATGTGAAATCAATTCCGTGATTTTCAGCTTGTACACTCCTTTTTTGCTGGGTGTCAGCAAAACTAACATCAATGCCAGTGTGGGTGACCCCTATTTAAAATATGTACCACTTAGAAATCATACCAAGCTCTGTAAAAGGGGTGCAGAGTATTAGCCTGGAGGTAGTAAACACATTGGAGCATCTTCTGAGTGCTGTTGAGTAGGACTATCAACACTTCAGAAGTCACTCCAGACCAGACCAGGAGAGTTACTGCAGTGAGCACCAGACAGGTTCCAAAGTTCATCAAATTGTGGTATAGGCACAGAATTAGATTAAAATACAGTGTGAAGAATAGATAGATATGGTAGTTGCTGTCACCTGCAAGCCTTCTACTCAGTCCTTGTCCTTGGCTTTTAGGTACTTTCCTAGACATCATCAGACGGTTAATGGCATGGGAAAAGACCCAGCAATGAGTGCCCTTTCTAGTGGCAACCAGAGTGCAGGACATCTTTCAACAACCTTAAGACAAACCCCATACTGCCCAGCCAGTCTAACTGAAATCCGGTTTATTAAGAAAGGAAAAAGAGCAGACACCAGCTTGAAAAGGTTGTATGAGATATAACTAACCATAGACACCATATGTGAGAATGTCACAGTATCCAGGTACACCTGCCTTACTGGAGAGAAGATGCCTATCACCTTCCAAAACAGAAGGGAGTCTTGTGGGGTTTTTTGGTTTGGTTTGTTTTAGGTTTGTTTTTTTTTTTTTTTTTTCATTTTAAACCCTGTTTGGCAGGAAGATAAAGCAGTTTCTGTGAGGTACATTAGTGAGTTTTTTTCCTTCCTGCCATCAGGTCTTGATTCTTCTTTTGACTTTCTAGATTCATAATTTCACTTTTGTTGACATGCAAAGTTCTGAGTGCTTGTTGCCCTCTACAGATAGCCCCTTTGTCTCTCTAACAAACACATACACATATACCTTATTAATATACTTTGCTTCTACACTGACACTCCCATCACATAGCACAAAATACTGAGTTCCTCTGCTCAGCTTTGAATTCTATTACTTTTTTTTTTCCCCTCCCTCTTTCTCTCCAATTTATTCCCTGTTCCAGAGAAGGCTACAAACTAAGAACCTACAACCTTCTTCTTGATGTGCCAGTCAACACCTTTCTAAGAGTTCTCCAGCTGAGGAAGCTACCAAATTCAGCTCCACACTGAAGAGGCATGTTTACACAATTTTCAAATCCCTATTAACATTATTGTACTTTATGCTAAGCACATGCTATTGGCAGATATCGTATCTGTCATGTTTACTATAGAATAGTAGAAAAGATAAAACACTCTTCTCTGATTTACAAGATATTGAATACACCTGCAATTTAATCAAAAACACATTTGTAATGAGGCTGAAAATGGCCTGTCAAATACTGGCTGATGGTTTCTTAATTAAAAACAATGATAAATCTTCTATATGAGAGGTAAGAATATTTTATTAAGGTATCAGTGGGGGATTACATAGAATAGAGAACAAGAAAAAAAAAAAAAGAAGCAAGTTTAAAAAAAAACAACCAATGAACCAACTGAATGCCACACAACCTGCCCCCCAAAAACAACAGAAAAAATCCTCATTTTTTAAAACATGCATTAATACCAATCTAAAACTGATAATCCAGCCATGACCAGTAGATTGGAATGACTACCCAATAAATTGCTGAACAAATATTACTTTTCCTGGGCTGATGTTTACTGCTAGAGCTCAGCTTTTGTTTTAGTTGGCTTGCTGCAGGAATATGCAAGCTCAGTGGCAGCCCTCCTTTTACAGCTATTGACTTGGTCCACTTAAAAGGAAAGTGTTCCTAAAATTCTCCCAAAGACTGAAAATCTCAGTTAAGTCCAAGCTACTTAATTCAGGTAAGAAAAAAAGACTAGGTAGCTTGCACCAGTCTTTCATATGCTGTCCATGGAGCTGATCACAACTATTAATGTTGTGGTTATTTAACCCCGATAGGCAGCTGAGCCCCACACAGCTTCTCACTCCCCCACAGTGGGATGGGGAAGAGAACTGAAAGGGCAAGAGTGTGATAACTCATGGGTTGACATAAAGAAAGAGTAATAGGTACAGCAAAAGCTGCACATGCAAGCAAAGCAAAATAAGAGATTGATTCACTTCTTCCCATTGGCAGGCAGAGGTTTAGCAGGGCTTCATCATGTATAAGAGTCACTTGGGAAGACAAATGCCATCAATCCAAAAGTCCCCCCTTCCTCCTTCTCCCAGCTTTTATTGCTGAGCATGATGTCATATGGTACAGAATATCCCTTTGGTCAGTTGGGGTCAATTGTTCTGGTTGTGTCCCCTCCCAACGTCTTGTGCACTCTCAGCCCACTCACTGGCAGGGCAGGGTGAGAAGCAGAAAAGGCCTTGACACTGTGTAGGCACTGTTCAGCAATAGCTAAAACATTGGTGTGTTATCAATACTGTTTTCAACACAAATCCAGAACATAACACCACACAAGCTACTACGAAATTAACTCTGTCCCAGTCAAAACCAGTATAATTTATTAGCTTTTGCCCTTGCACCCAATGGATCACAGTGCTATTTATTTATCTATCTTTCCCACAGACATGTGCTCAAAGCATGCACATTTTCCCAAACGAAAAATGACTGCATTTGACTATGCTTCCCATATAAATCTAATCTGGGCCCCACTGGGGCTGTTCTGTTGCACAAGCAAAACCACAATGCACAGATAAGATTTGTTGTACACAGCTGATCCAAATTTACAGCTACCATGTAACTCCCACAAGCATGGGCTGTGCATGTCAAAACAAGACTCCCCAGCCCTCTGTCATACCCCTGTACTATTTATACAGGGTAGGGGTTGCCAGCTTCCATTTTGAGCAGTCTTCTAGACCACAGCACAGCCTGCAGGACCCAGGAGCTCTAGAGTATCTAGTTTTGGATGTCTCCAGACACCATACAGGAGCAAGACTGGGGGCATTCACACCTCTTTACTGCTGTGTTCTGATTTCTGTAGGAATGAAATGCACCCACATTGTCCAAATGAAATCTGGTCTTGGTCTCCAAGCTGGGTGATGGGGTGACTGGGATCCCAGGACATATCACAGTCACCATCTCCCACAGAGCCTTCTCATTGCCTCTTCTGCTTTGAAGGCAGACATTACCTTAGGCATAGCCAGGAAGTTGAGAGGAACATTCACTCCTTTTTTTACTTGGCAGTCCTGAGTCTGCATCTAGAGCACTGTGTCCAGTTCTGGATCCTTTGCTGCAAGACAGAGAGTGAAAACTAGAGCAAGCTTAGCAGAGTGTTGTGAAGACAGCTAGATGGCTGAAGAATATGCTGTATGAGGAGAGAGTGATGTAGCTGGGTTTCTCCAGCCTGGAGGAGAGATGTTGTAAAGGTGTCTAATTTCTGTTTGCTACAACTGAAAGTGGATTTATGGGGAAGATGGAACCCATCCCTGAGGTGCACAGCGAAAATAAAAGAATCAAGGATCAAAAGTCTCAGTAAAAGTAAATCTGACTGGATAGAAGGAAAAAATCTTCACTGTGAGTGTGGTTGAGCTCTGGAACAGTGGCCCAGAGAGGCTATGGACTCTCCATAATTGAACTGGACAACTATGGACTGGCTAAATGGTCATTGAGAGGGTGGAAAGCTGGGTGGGTTCAGACAGTGGCAATCAGCAGTAGCAAGTCCACCTTGCAGATCCTTACTAGTCGCATCCCTCAGGGGTTAATACTAAGCCAATATCATTTATCATGATTGTTAGCAACCAAGGTGATGAGGTAGAGCTCACTCCTGGCAAGGTTGCAGGTGATACCAAACCAAGGGGAGCAGCTGCTATGCTGGAGGGTATGACTGCTATTCAGAGGGACCTAGATGTCTAGGCTGTAAAAATGGGCTGCCAGGACCATGACGTCCTAGAGAAACAAATGCCACATCCCCTACCAGGGATGGAATAACTCCACACAACAGTCTGGACCAGGGACTGACTGGCTGGAAAGTAGCTTTACACAAAAAGACCGAAAGCTCCTGGTAAACAAGAATTGAACATGACTCAGCAGTGTGTCCTTGTAGCAAAGAAGGCCAGCCATGTTCTGGGCTGTATTAGTAAGAGAGTAGCCAGCAGATCAAGGGAACCGATTATGCTCCTCTTGTTGGCACTCTGAGACTGCATATGGAGTGCTGTGTAGAGTTTTAAGTTCCCCAGTACAAAAGATATTGACCTACAGGAAAAATTCCAAACTTCACTAGGCAAGGCCCTGAGCAACCTATCCTAACTGGAGTTGTCTGAGTGGGAGGCTGGACTAGGTCATCTCCAAATGTCCCTTCCAATTTGGATGGCTCCCTATTTCTATCTCTTGAGATACACAAAACTCTGCTAAACAATCTGTAATCTGCTGTAATTTTGAAGTTGGGCCTGCTCTGAAACAGTGGTTGGACAACATCCAGAGATGCTTTGACCTATGCTTCTAGTGAACAACACCTTTGTTCATTCACCTGCACAAATCCAGTGCCATTAGAAATAAACCTGTTAACAGAACATATAAATGAACTGATGCATAAACAAGTCTGTTTGCTCCTGACTTTCAGTGGCTGAACCCTTTTATGCTGAAGGAAGGCCAAAATCTGTACATACAACATTGTTGTCATTTTGACTAATGTAAGGTGTTCTGCAAGACTTCCAGTTGTCCTTCCAGAAGGACACAGTCCTCCTGGACCTTCTCTGCCATAACTGCCAGCTCTGAGCAGACCTCTTGCACTGCTGCAAGCATAATAATAGAACTCACAGGCTATGTTTAGGGCTTGAATTGAACTCCAAGAGCCCTGAGTTTGAAAAGATCTTGAGCACCTCCCTATTGGCTTACTAGCTGTTGAAAACCAGGCCAGTTACTGAGGCTGACAGCCCACTGCCACAGGAAGACCAATATCAGCAAAAAAGAAGTTTCCTCTGGGTTTTCTCAGCTTCTGATGGGCAAACCTTTCAGAAGTACTGCAGGAACTCAGGAGCGTCAGCCTCACTGACTTTCAGTTGGATGTACCCCCTTAAGACACTTAGGGGGTCCTGAAGCCATTGCATTTTTGGAGGAAATTGAATAGCTCTGAAGACAAGGCAAAACAGGCTGCAGAGCTGGCACAGAAAACACAGCCGACATTGTTTTGAATCAACTCCTTGCCCACATGCTTTTTCTAAAAGTGCTGAAAAAGGTTCTGTACTCTCTGCAGCGAAACTGCTTGTGACCTTACCTCATCAGAGTAAAGAGATCCTCTTGCTGACCAGGAATAAGGCCTCTCTTGTCATGGCCCTACACTGGTAACTAGAGAGAAGGAGACAAGGGGAAGAAAAATAGATGTTTCATTCATCACAGAAGAAAATTTGAAGGTGAGACAGGAAGGGAGATGGGAGGTGAGGCTGAAAAGATCTGTAAAATTTTTTCAGATAGTTCCTGACATAGTATGCACTTTACAAGATCCTAAAGGCTACACTAAATACTAAACTGAGAGAGTTCTTTCCCTTTCTTACATCACTTTCTCTTCTATGCAGCATGACATGCAGCCCTGAAAAGCAAGTGTGAGATACAATTTCTAAAGCCATGTTCTGCTTCCAAATCATTTATACAAAGAGACTTTATAAATATCCAGAGATGTCACTCCTCTGCTATGCACCAAGAACAGATTTGTTCAAAGCACTTAATGGAATTAAGGTGCTCAGGAGAGGTAAAGATACATAAGTGCAATAAAACTCAAAGGCTGACAATGCTTAACAAATTATATAGTGAAATAATAATAAATTAGATAGGGAGGAGGGAGTCCAAAACAACAATGATAAAAATAAAATAAG
The DNA here is from genome assembly GCF_964273445.1 of Streptopelia decaocto. NCBI lineage: Eukaryota > Metazoa > Chordata > Aves > Columbiformes > Columbidae > Streptopelia > Streptopelia decaocto. The sequence goes on from NC_138663.1 coordinate 57,813,971, forward strand.
CTGTAATTAAGCATTTAATTGTATCACACATAAAAAATAAACTGTTGCATAGCTCGCTGGTGTTTTGTAATCCTCCTTTTTGGAAGTCCTGTATGATTTTGTTGGTTTTTTTCTCCCATGAGCAACTCATGTACACAGCAGGGAATGAAAGCCTCCATGCAATCTTTTCTAACATCAGTTACGGTGTTGTTATCCTCTCTGCAGGGGAAAGTGTCCCTCCTCAGAAGGCCTGTGCAAAGTTGTCTTGTCACTTCAGTACCTCAGCCCTGCAAGACAGTATTGTTTCTCTCTGATGAGCATCCTGCTTTGGTATTGCTGAAAGTCAGGATTTCTGCTCTGCAGCAGGGAAGCAGAGAGATTGTTGCATTTGGGAAGGAAAAGATGGATTTTCATATTTTCTAGGGGAGGCAAATCTCCACATCTTTGTCATCCTTTCTCACCTCTCCCACTATCCAGTAAAAAACAAAATATGTTTGTGAATGCAAAGGCCACCCATAGCGGGTAATACAGATGTAACATTTGAACATCCTGGAGCTGCAAACTGGAGCTTAGCTGGAACAGAGGCTCAAAACACCACTTCTTATTTTAGTGCAAGTCCCACAACTGACTCTCAAGAACAGGTTGTCTGCCTTCTGCACTTCCACAAGCCAGGCAGAGGGGTATGGTGCCAGGTCAAAGAGCTAAACAAGAGGTACAGTGAGAGGCGCACACAAAAGTGAGAGGCTACACAGAAATGCCCAGCTGCATAATCCAATATGCAAAGGTCCCAGATAGAAAATCTAGTTCAGTGACTGTAGATAAGAGCAACTGGAAAATGTTTGTCTTAAATGTTTTTTGCACCCAAATCTTCAAGTGACTTGATGGCAGCCACCATAACTGCACAAGAATTCCAGGTAGTAGGACTGATCAGAAGGATGAAAGAAGGGTAGAGGGAGTGAGAAGGGGTAGAGAAAGCTTTTATTTTGTGTGAAAGACTCATGGGTGCTGTGGACTGATTCCCTGAGATAGACACATTTCAAAAAGTTGGCTGAAAGCTCCTAAAAGGAAGTGTCAACAACCCAGCCTTGCCTGTGAGCTGCAACAGGCAAAGGCTGAGTGAACTTCAGTGAGCATCACCATGAGTAAATACACATGAATACACAGGGGAATATGGGGAAGCCTCAAGACAGAAGTAGGCTCTACTTATTCCAGGGACTAGAGACAGTCCTAGCTGAATAACTACTGTGTGACCCTGTAGCAACTCAGGAGATGATAAAAGTCTGGTTTCCTACAACATGGTCAGGAGGCTTCTGCATTTTCCTTACTGCTGTATTTTCCTCTGACATTTTCCTTTGTGGTGCCTGTGGAATCCATGCCAGCAACAAGGGAAACTTAGCTCATAAAGGGAGCAAAGAAGAGATTTGGGTTGTCCCAGCTTTTGGATGCAGTTTGTTAGCCCAGGGAGGTCAGGGTGCATTCCAAGGTGCTGCCAATAGCTCCAGCAGGATGGTGACTGCAGGAGAGGAAACACAGACAAGTGAAACTCAGCACCACCTGGCCTCTACAGGGGTCCTGCAGATGGGCTCTGTGTGATCAAGGGGAAGACCACCCAGCCATGAGATGACTGCTGCACCATGTGAGGGGTGGCATGTACCCCACAGAGCTGTGCTGTGAAGAAAGGATGTGGTCCTCCAGCTCCCCTGGGAAATCCGCTTCCATGCTTACACTGCTATGACAAAAAGGAGGGACAAAGTCCTGACACCAATAACGTCAGTAGGAAAAACAGACCCCGCAAAAGGAATAGGGAGAAATCTGCACTTTTGTATCCTTCTCTCACCTTGCTCCCACACAAGTCTCAACACTCGCTTTTTTACTTTACCTTGGCCCCCCTGTCACTGCCCCTTTTCTTGGGGTGAGCACTTTGGCTGATACACACCGTGGAGCTGCAGAGACATCCTACACATCTGACTCTCCCCGCTCCCCACCGCCTTTCACTAGACTGTCACAACTTGACATTATTGTAACAGTGTTTTGGAAACAGAGGACAGGATGCATTTAATTATACATTATAGTTGTAGGCTGTGAGCCTGACAGCTTGTTTTTAATAACCAAACACTTGGTGATAATCAAACAAACCTTTGGAGTTGAGCTGGCGAAGTGCCGGCTGGGAGGAGCATGGCAATGCAGAAGATGCAGGGACTTCTCCAAGCACAGCAAAAGCATCCAGCCACCAGTCTGGCTCCAGGGCAAGGACCCCCAGGCTGCATTGCCCAGCAAGCTGAACAGCCAAAGTCGAACTCTGCGCTCATTGCCTACCGAAGGACTGTAAGGGAGCTGTGACTTTTGGAAACTTTATCTTGACAGATAGCTGGGAGACAATAGCTCCATTTCTTCTTTTCTTCACAACCTCCCACAAGAGCCCTTCATATTCTCCTACTCCCGCATTCAGCATCCAGATATTCTCAATGATGTTTTTCATCTGATAAATACTGAGCAAGGACCATCATCTGAACCATCCACAATGATCGAAGGATTCTTAAAGATTATGACAGAGAAGCAACAGCTCTCTCTGTGGTGATATTTCACCTTTATATGATTGCCAGTCTCAGATAAATCCCACACTAAGGTTTCTTTCCCACTCAGCTCTGAATTTACCCACATCTCTGCACTACAGCGCTTATAAAAGCAGCCTTTCCTCTCATGTAAGCCCTGCATCCTTTCCAGAGCACAAACCAAAACTTTTCTGTACCTCCTAAGAAATTTATTTGCAGCTGTCGTCCCTATTCTTTCCAATGGCCAAACATTGGCTACAAAACCCCAGGCTTTTCCACAGCTGCCCTTTATCTCCACTGACAGTCAAAGCTGCAGATACAAACACAGCCAAGACTTGAAGCACTGGAAAATCTTCAGAAGTAGTTTTAATTCTGTGTACATAACTTCATAGGATGTGTCTAGAAACCTCTTTTATATGGTCTGGAGCTGAGAGGTTCTTCTGTGATACATCCCACACTGCCAGTACGAGTGGTACACTGGAATTTATGTTTTCTGTGATTGAAGAGGCTGTGATGACTGCTGGACCATTGCTGGATAAGGAAATTGCTGATATAGTCGAGGCTCATTTGGAAGGATTATAATAAGTTTATGTCTTTTTTTCTTACCATCTAGATGAGAAACTGGTTGTTTCATTCCCAAGAAAGAAGAAAAAATAAGGAAGACTGTGCTCTGTGATAGCTGAACAAGGTAGAGGACGGGTTCTCAAGAGGGGAGATATGTCAATATTGCAAAACTGTTTGCTCTGCTTTATGTAAAAAAAAAAGATAAGATATAAGATGATATAAGATGATATAGAATATAAGATAATATCCTCTACAGGAATGAACACTCTCTTAAAATTCTCTCTGGACCTCTCTGTCTCTCTAGAGGATCACTTCCTTGTTCAGCCCAGATGGAATAGCTTTTCTATGCCATTGAATTTCGCTCTTTCCTTCTGTCAGAGGGCAACACTCTTTGGTGACCTTTCCCTGTCTAAACTCCTGATGAATAGCCAGGTGACAGGTCACTGGCAGTCTTGTTAGGAAGCCAGAGGACAAGAAATCCAGCTCCGTCCCTTCACATCTTTTTTCCCTGTGTTATTCACAAAGGGCCAAATCACCCCTCAGCCAGTTACCCCCAAATCCTGAAGGAGCACAAAGGTCTTTAAAACTCCGTGGGGGTTTCCGTGCCCACCCCTCTGGGATGAGGCAGTGATGCTGGCATGGACAGGCTGGATAGTTTTGAAAGCTATGGGCATGGTGGGTATGAAGCTTCTCCAGATGAAGCCTCTGCGTGCACGTGCTGTACCCTGCACCTGCTTCTTCTGCTGGGTGGCCATGGCAGCTTCTCTCTTCTGCCTTTCTTCTAGTCACAGGATGCTCAACTCTCAACCTTTTTGCACAAAATTTGGATCAAGGTCTCCAATAGATAACTCATTCTGGAGCCATCTCTTTTCCCAATTTTCCCACTATTCAGGTTTGGAGTTTTGATAAAGATGTAACTATAGCATGAAAAATATAGCATAACTATAGCATAAAAATACAGTATCTATTCAAAAAAGTGTTCCAATGACAGCCCCACTTTTAGAGGAGAAGAAATAAGTTGAGAGTTAGGTACCTGTTTCACACTTACCTTGTAATTTGCCAACATAGGCCTATTTGTAGTACAGCTGTGACAATATTTAAATATAAATCATTTTGAATCTGAATTATAGATGATGTTTTGTACTTTAACAGATCTCAGTGCCTAAATATTTATCTTTCAGGTGTCTCCTTTTGTTGGCAAATTTCCCGTTCCTCTGCATTACTTCTCTCCTTTGGAAACACTGCATTGAATAAGGATCTCTTTTCTTCAGAACTTGGCTCCTCTTTCACCTGGCTCCTGTGGTGAAAGCAATTAAGAGCAATTGGTTGCTATAGAAATATTAATATTTATCATTAGTACTGTAGTAATATCCTGAAGCTTCAGCAGCTGTGATATAAATACGTGAGAAAGTAATAACTGTGATAGTGCCAGTTGAGGATTATTACTTCGACCACAAGGTCAAAAACCCTGCCATCATGTGGACATACTCTGTAAACAGTTAAGTAAGGAATATTCCAGAAAAACAAACGCAAAACACAGTTGCAAGCATTTGCATGCAATACAAAAACAATCATTCTAAGCCACATTTCTCTTGAGAGGATCTCTGGGAACTAATATCTACAAACTGATCTTTTGAGAAGTTGAAGAATATGTGTTGAAAGAAAAAAAAAATCCCCCATTTAAACTTCTTTACTATGGGTCAGCATCCCTTCTTGCAATTGTGCCACATGCTTCATTCTGCTGAAAATTAACTGCAATCACCAGGAAACATTGTCATGACATAAGCACAGTAAGCACAGTAAAGGAGCTTTTTTATCTCAGTGTGCCTGGCCCACCAAACCACCGTGCTAGACCGTTAACCACTAATATTTCTTATTAAGTGTATCAGCCCCACAAAAGACCAGTATCTTCCTTTTGAGGAAGAAGGTAAAGGTGAGATTTATGAAAGCAGGTAGCATCCATCCCGTCTTGCTGCCACTGCTGACTGCAGTCTCACTGATTTTGGCCAAGAACGAAGCAATTTTAAACGCTGCCGCTCCAACCTATTATTTTGTCTAGAGACACAGCCTGAAAATCACGTCATTGAAGTAAATCCCAGCTCATACACTTTCAAGATATCACAGCAGAAAGGCTACAAATAAAATTAACATAAAAAAAAAAAAAAGTTGTGTCTGTTTTTTCAAATCACTTATTGTAACCTTTTGAAGAACATGAGACATTGTTTCATGGAAATTCCTATACCTTTAAAAGATTGTTTGCCATTCAAAAGGCACTTTGAAGAAAATTTTCACCCACTTCAGTGCATTAGTGTATTCCTGCTTATGTATACATAGATTAAGAGGATATACACACCATGTATGTGTCTGAGTGAGTTTCTAACAGCTTTATATATTTACCGATGAGTCAAGATGATTATGGTGAGATCATGGGAAGGAGAGATAATGCACTTTAAATATACAAAGGGATTTTATGAAAATGACAAGGGCCAGCCATTCTAGTTAGCCAACACAGAGAGAGAACAAGATGCAATAGGGTCAAAGGGACACTGTCAAAAAAAACAAAAAAAAAATCCATATTCTGATACCTCACACTTTCAACAGCATGTTCTGGATTTGAAACTATTCAAAATTTTCTTGAGAAGGAAATTGCCACTTTCTCTTCATTTTTGGAAGAAATTAAGAAATGTGAAAACTGGTTTCTGTATGTAGAGGTCATGGAAGCAATTATATGTGGATCCATTTATTGGGTTTTACTCAAATAAACCAGACAAAAAATGGCTTCTTATCTGCCAGCTGTAGCCAAATTTTCATTTTATTTCCATTCAAACACATAAAATAATTTTGAACAGACATAGTATTTTTCAAATAAGGATAGAGAAATATGAAGGTACTCTTTATGTTGCATTATACCTGCTATGTTACTGCTTGTGTCAGTGATACAACTTAGGACATGTCTTCAAAAAGAAATGTTGATTATGGATTTTGCAATCTCCAATTTGAGACAACTGAAAAAGCCCACTTTTCAAACTTGTACTACTTAGTTCTTTCTGAAAATGAGGTTCCATCTCACTGTGCCAGAAAACAGAGGCCCCTAAAATGAACGGTCATTTTGAAAAACTTTGTTCTCTTTTAAAGTACATAAGTTCTTTCAGAAGTAACGTCAGGGAATTAAGAAGAAATATTCTGTCTCTTTTGGCATTTTCTTCCAAATGTGTCATTTGGTCACAGTAATTCTTCTGAGGAATGACAGACTCTCATATGCTAATAGAGTTGTAAACTTTTTTTTCTGCACAGATACAAATCCAGTTTTCAAATGCTGTTATATAAGTGTATAAGTTATTCTGCCCTAAAAACATATCTGACAGTCTGAAATGTCCCAGTTCAAAGTATTTTTCAGTGACATTAAACTTTTGTGGATTGTTTCTTGTTTCTTTTGACTTTTTTCTTTTTTTTTTCCTTTTTTTAAAGTCACAGAAATATTCCATATTTTTAGTTAAGAACAAGCATAAATTATTGACTAATTTTAATTTTTTTTACAGGAAAAATACTTACTGTTTCCTAACCAGCTGAAATGTTTTCCTGGAGGAGACCTGCCATGGGATGCTGTTAGGTATTGATGAGAACTGTTTTCCATTCCAGACACTGTTATCCAAAAAAAACCAACTTATTGACAAACGCGAGAGAGTGCAAATAAAATCAGTAGAAAACATTTATGATTAGATAATATGAAAGCTAGAGATGAGAACAAGAAGAGCAAAGTGTCATGTTAGGTAACTGAGCAACTAGATGAACTGGTTTACAGAGAAGGATGAAGCTAGGCATGATTAGACTCTCTAAATGAAAATGAATTGTCAAAGGCATAATAGACTACATGTATTGATAATAAGGAACAAATAATAAAGAGGTAGGCATACTGTTTATGGTGACGTAACTGGTCATGACTATTGCCTTAGCCTGAAGATTCTGACAAAGCAAGAGGTGTAGAAAGGGAAACTTCCTGACAATGAAATCTTCAGGTTGTTCAAAATTACAAAGCAGGTGAAGGAAGTTCCATTGCCTGAGGCCAGACCGTGCAATAGTCCAACCCACTGAGTAGATATTTTACGGTTTCTTAAAATTCGTATCAGGAAGTTCTAGGATGTTTTAGATGGCAAAGCAAAGGTACAGAGAGATGTGCTTCAGAGTTAAATTTGCTGTTCATGTTCCACTAAAGCTCTGCAGAGAAATTTCAAGAAAGGACCTTTCTGTGACTCTCAGTTCTTGTCACATGTACAAATGGAGGCTGCAGGTATCATGCCTTTGGAGGTAAGATGAACTACATGATGCAATAGATCTTTTCCATCTCTAATTTTCATGAGTGCACAAACAAATATTCATACCTGGGAACATTAATCACTATTGGGTAGAAGTTTAAATCAAAGAAAGAACATAATGTTTTGTACATGCTCGGCACACAATGTTTATAACTATGTAATTTCCAAACCAAATTTCTTCAAACAAGGCAATGCATCATTCAAGACTACATTCACTTTCAAGGGTGACGTTTCAAAACAAAGTTGGTTTGAGCTTCTGGGGATGAAAAGCATATGAAAAATACCTTAAGTGGTGAAAATCACTTTCTCACTCCTCCTGACTGGATAAACTTGAAAAAAATACAAACAGCTGGATTGATTTTTATGAAAGTTTCTAAAACCAATTCAGTCCTGGACTGAGACTGAGCATGAAAATTTGAGCCCCAAAGGTAATATTTTTTTGAGAAAGTTATAGATGACTGTGATTTAGAATTGAAATGCCATTTTCAAGCCTGGTAATATTATCACAACCACAATGCAACATTAACTTGTGTTGTGCAAAGCTGTAGTGATAATAGAAAACCAAATTCTCCTGATTTCAGCTTACCTGCAGCATGTTATGCTGTCAGGCAATCTGCCACACAAACAGAAAACAGGGAGTAGGAAAAAGAATATAGTCCGTAGGACTAGAGATGAGAAGGAGAAAAGGAACAGGAGTGAATGATAACAGGAGGGATGAAAAATAAAGCATAAAATAAAACTTAGAGCAGTACCATCTCCCTCTTCCAGTCTTCTGTTTCCCCATGGGAAGATAAGATGTCATCTATAAATTTTGTTCTTTTGCACATAGTGGTAAGCAATACAAGGCATGGAGATGGTAAAGAAGAGACCAAAACCAAGATGAAAAATGGAGTGGAGATAGAACAAGTGCATAAAATAGGGACAGTAAAAGAGAAATTACCACGCAAAGTAATTTTGGAGCTATTGCTAGAATTTCTAGAAGAGTCCTGGAACAACTCTCCCAATTATAATTCAGTAAGAGCTGTACTTGAAATCATTTTTAGAAACGTGCAAAAGCAGGACCAGGCTAGAAGGAGGCTGTGTTTGTATAGGAACAAAAGAATTGTATAAAAATAAAATAGGTGAAGCAAGAGATAGTCTGGTGGTGTCCAAGTCTGCAGAGTATTTATTTTCTTCTTACCATCTAGAAGGAGACCTGTTTGGGGTTTGCCAGCATGGCTGCCCCTCCAAAGCCAAGAGTCTGGCCGTGCCAGTTCCTGCAGAGGCTACTGAAGCTTTCAGCTTGTTAAGGGTGCCTCAGTGTGAGGTTCCTCAGATTAAACAGGTCCTGAGCGAGCTTTCCTTATATTTGTTAATAAACTGAAGACTCTTTCCAGGGATTCTGCATAAACATACTCCCTAAAGATCCTTTCTGAAGTTGCTATAGCTTCTCAAAACTACAGTGGTTGTTGTGGTTACTGACCCTGCTCTGCAAGAGCTAGCTCAAAAGCATTTCAGGGAGCAGTTTTTGATTGAAGCTTGCTCTTTCCTTTACGACATAGATCTGGAGCCTTATCAGTTTTACTCTGACATCATTTTCTCTCTTCTCTAATGTAAAACACATATCCTCTATTCTGCATTTTCTGCTTGTCTCCAGGTAGTATTCAATGAAGGACTTCTCTGTGAGTTTCAGACACAGGCCCCTCTCTTACCTCCTTCCAAATCACCCCCCAGGGGTTGAGTATCATTCCCAGATTTTCCTTTATAAACTAGCCATCAGATTACAGACATCCATTCGGCTTCCAATTTGGCTAGTTACGAGTGAACAGCTTATATCCATAACCTGACACGGGCAGACAACAGCAGTAAAAATCAGCCTCTCCTCTCCTTCTGACTGTAGATATTTTCTCTCATTTTCATGCTGTTATTTTAAACTAGCCATCATCGCTTCCTACCCAACAGCAAAAAAAGTTCAGTGACTCATCTAACTCATTCTGGTCTTTCTGACATTTAGAAACAAATGTCAAGTTGATAGCTTATCTGGGAGACAAGAGGAGCATTGTCCTCTGCTATTCAAAGAACCTTGGTACAAATTTCTTAACATTTTTGCAATATTCTACATACTACATGTCTTAAAAGCTATAAACAATATCAAACTTCACTTTTATTTTTAGCAAACCCTGAGCAGGTAGTAAAAGTATTCACGGCAAGTGCATGAAGCATAGGGATAATAAAGCTGATAAGAAAGAGCTTTGATCCAGTTTCCTTCCTCTCTGAGAATATGTTTGTGTGTTAGTTTTAGGGCAATCTTACATCACACGTAAGAAGATTCATTTTAACACTAAATTTGCCTCATGCAATGAGCGTCAGACAACAGAGCCCATGAGAAAATACTTGGTACAGTGTGAAAGTGGCTAAAGGCAGGTACTTGGCAGTACTGATTCAAAATTCAGCTATTTGAAAAATTTCCACTGAGACTGCTTTCCAAAGATTGTGTACACATAAATATTTTGATCTGGAAAAATACTCATTCTGTAGTAAAACAAAGCTCATTAAAGAGAAACATATCTATAAATTTCTATCTATGTCTATATAGACACATTTTTTGTGCTGCCATACATCAATAACCATAAAAATGCATTGTGGGAAAGAGAGTTCTGTTGCTTGAAGTACATATTCAGCATATTAGTTGAAGTTCCCTGGAGAAAATGTATCATTTTAAGTGGTTTAAGAGACTGTGATGCATTCTACAGGCAAGTAACTATATTATACCTTATACTGTGGCAACTGTGGTTTAGCTATCTTTAATGCATCTCCAAGCCGATCAGTTTTGTACCAAAATATATGGTTTTTAATTATTCACACATACTCAGTAACCTACTTCAGGGAGCAAAAGTCATTTTCACCTTGATTCTTTAGAAAACAATAACAAGTCAGGTAATTGCATGCTATTGCACAGGAATTTTCAGCAATAAGGATGCTTAGTAAGAAAGCTGGGCTGAGGAATACTCTGCACCACTAAAGGGAATGGATAACAAGGCAGAAAACTTCACAGGACTGTGGAACTCGTTGCCTTCCTGGTATGAAAAAGACTTCTCTGTAGTGCAACTCATTCTTGTAACATTGTTTTGTTATTCTAAGGACAGCAAAATATACTAGGTATGCTTTATACTGAGAGATATTTAAGGCTAGGTTGGAATTTCATCTTGAGGGAAGCTTTTAGGGATAATTAAATCAGCTCTAACGTAATTTAGGTGAATGGCCTAGGCAGGCAATTAGAAATGTATCCCAAACTCAATAGCTCTATGACAAAGCATCCAAAGACAAAGTAGTCTTAATTGCTTGCTTTTTCCACATTAAAAATTCTGCCAGAGTTAAAGACTAAGAAACATTAAATAATTTGTCCAAAATGTCCACAAAATTGATGGAAACACAGGCACAGTATCTGACATGGATTCTATAAGAAAAGTATTGTATGCAAAATAGCTATGTCTTCTGGGTAGTGATCACAATGGCTCGAGTCTTCCTTGATCAAAGCCAGGATCTAATGGCAGAATCAGACCTGACAGCCTCATATTTAAATGATTTGAAGACTGAGCAGTTAAAAGTTACAATGGTTATCTACAGCAATGGGATCTACATATCTTGGAATGAAAACAGGGTCTGCAATGACATCTAGTCACTTCTGGTTTTAATGAAAGCCCAAATAGCTAATCCTAGACTTCCTCTTCAAATGAGCACATACAATTTTAATCACATTAGAACAAAGAGCAAAGAAGAATGTAAAATACATATTTTTTAAGCTGCCATGCAATTTAAACTTCAATTAAGGTTGATTTTGGCTGAATTACATGCCAAGTTATGGGCTGTTTGTTAGTGGACAGCATTATACATTGCCAACTCACTTTGATAAGGCTTCCTAAGTAAAATCTGTTTTCTAGAGAGGTACAAAGGGTCTTTTGGATGAGTTAGTAAAATAAAATGTTCTGGAAACACTCAAACGTAATGTTTCATGTGGCAGCCTTCAGCACAAGAGGTTGCTGAAGACCTTTCTGCCCTCAACCTGCTGCCCTTCATCCCCCATCCCCAAAGCTCTCCCGGTGCTTACCTGTACGTTATCAGTGCTCTACTCTAACCTGCATTTGTGGGTATAATCTTGCTAAAAGAAAACAACCTTTTATGGGGAGATTTGGGGTAAAAAAAACAGAGTTTTTTCTCTGTATGTGTTGACTAGATTATTTTCCACATCTTTAGACAAAGACCACACAAATAGTAGGATGGATGGAAGTGAAGGAGTAGCTTTTGGCAGGACATAAATCACTTAAACTAGCTCTGCCGCAAAAGGATTCATAACATGAAAAAAACATATTTGTAACACAGCTCACAAATAGATTACCATTTCCAGTCTTGCACCAAACATGTGTCTTTCCACACAGACTGATAGATTCTTATTGAGTTTTCTGATTGTTCTATTTTATCACTGCAGGCAAGCAACAAAGCCATGAGCACTTTGGTTTAATTGTTTACCAGGTATTATTGCAGCCTTTTGGGTCCCTTTGTGCTACATCGTTTTTAATTAACGTGTTATGGACCTGCTCACACCCATGAGACACCATTAAATGGAGCTGGATGGTACATAACGCTTACTGAATTCCAGCACAAAATTTGTTTGTCTGTAAATGTACTGTCTTAAGACAGACTCCACATCCAGCTAAAATTCAATGAAAAATTTAATGAAGCTTGTCTGCTTGTCTAATAAAGACTGCTACCACTCTGTACAGAGCTGGAAAGCACAGAAAATTTTGTCACGGTGTTTTTGTCAGACATGATGAGCACTGTAGCCCAAACTAAAGTATAGACTAGAAACAATTACTTTTCATTTGATCTAGTTATGTTGCTCTCCTAAACAAATTAAGAAAACAGTAGGTAATATATGTGGAAAAGGGAAAGCTGCAAGTCTGGCAGTAAAGTGGGAGAGAGAGGGAAGGAGGTAGTTTGCATTTTGGAACAGACAGTTCAGTGAGAGGTAAAACAAAACGAGGCTGCTGGTGGTGAAGATATTCAGAATGCTGAAAGAGGGTTAATGCTGAGAAGTTTTTGAGGGATAGTTTGTCTCAGAGAAAACAAAATATGTTCTCTGTGTGGGAAGAGAGTTTCTGTGTGTCCTACATTTACTAGAACCAGGGTTGGGTCTGATGTGTTCTCTTGGGTTCCTGTACTCATCATTATAGGGGAATGTATAGGAAGCTCTAGGGAACAGGGGTGGAAATAAGAGAGCTGGTAGCGCATCTTTTTCTTGGGGTTCTCTGAGAAGGCATTCAATTGTGTCTTTGAGATTAAAGGCAGAGAAGCATTTGTCTTTTTTTCCTTAAGCTCCTTTTTGTTCTGACTATCACAAAATCACCTTCTTGTCTTGCTGATGCAGTCTTGCATGATGTACAATTTCTGTAGCTCTTCCTGAACATAAAGATTCTCATTGTTTTTGATGACAGGTAAAATACAACTTGAATGGGATTATCAGTTACTCTCATCCATCTACATGAAAATAAGGTCAGATTTAGGGCTTTCAAACGTGTGATTTCCAAAGCAATCTAATTTGGAGCTTGACAAGATGAAGAGTGCTTAAAAGCAGAAAATATTATTTCAGGGGAAGGAGTTATTGATATGTAGGTGGGAGAGCAGACTAAAATCTGTTTTACAATATAAGTCCCCCCAGTGGGGCTGGCAGTCACACACCATGAGGGCTGCCAGGTCATCTGGCCTCATTTGTTCTCTTCCTTTCCTACCAGTAGCTGACTGCAAGGCAGGGAGCATCTGAGATGAGACAGGGGCCACAGACTTGGTGGAAAATCCCCATCTACCCAGTCTGTGTAAACAAAATAAAATGTGTTGGAGATGCAAGAACAGGAAGGAGAGAGTTGGGATGTCCAGTTCCTCATCTGCTCCCCCCAGTCCACCATTTTCCAGCCTTCACAGGAAAAAGAAAAGTCACTGCAAATGAGTCATAGTAGCAGAACATCATTTTTCAACAGTAAATAGAGAAGAGAGGTTATGCACAGGAAAGAAATGGAACAGAAGGAGAATAAAGCAGCAACAGGAATACTGACATTTGTTACACCATGACATGGCCTGTAGGTCCCACTTTATGTTTGTGTACCCTTCTGCTAGCCATTATTTCAAACATTACAGAAATATAGCCATTACTGTGGGAGCATAAAAATAAACAAATCCTGCAAGAAACAGGAAAATCAGATTTACTGTCAGAGCTCTGAAAATGCTGGTAGCAAGAATACATGTTTTAAGGGATGGGTATCATAAAAGAGGACTGTACAGCTTTTTAGTGAAACCTACTTGGATTTCAACAACATCCAAGTCCTGCAAGACACCTTTCAATGCCATCAAAAGCCAGGGAGAAATGTTGTACTGATTGAAAACAACCTTCAATGTGCTTGATGGCACAAAAATCTTCTAGTGGCTGGGAGTCAACATGCCCAAACCTGTTTGCAGAACCGTAAAATATTTGCAGATATTAGCAACTACCTAAGAGACACATCAGGTTAGCTTAGGGGACATATTTGACCATTGTGGGATATACCAGCATGACAAAGTCAAAACCATGCAGCCTCCTTTGAATGAGCAAAATGAAAAAGATTCTGGAACAAATGGACCTCCTTGAGCTTTTTTTCTCCCACCTCCTTGGGGTCTTGGCTCCTGATGTGACCTACCCAGGGAATATGTGTGCAGCTGCTGGGGCAGTGACTTCATTCAGCTGGATGCCAGGTTTAGGGGGTAAAGGCAGGAGGAAGGACCAAGCGTCTGCCAGTAGCTCTGCAAGGATCACATCACAGGCAGTGCTTTGGGTTTTCCAAGCAGCCAGTCAGAGTTCAGCTCCACTTTGCTGAGTCTTTGAAAAACGAGCATTTTGCTTGCTCACTGGGATTTTTTAGTGTCTTTCCAGGAACATTTAGCACTCATATGCAAACACGTTTAACTGAAAAGCTGCAGGAAACCTCTATTTGCTCAGAAAACTCTGGATGCAGCAAGCAAGGTTTTTTTTTAATGCATCTGTTTTAGAATCTCCAGGAAAAACAATGAAGAGGAGACAGAAAGAGGAAATAAGAGCTGATTCTAAGGTTTAAGAAGTGATGGGAAAACTGCTACACAGTGCAGGTACTAATGACCTTGTAGTAACAGTAATATAATTATATAACAGCCAGAGAGAGCAATAATGCTCATTGCTAAACATAAAGTACCAGTTTCTATCCTAAGTCTGCATTTTCTTTCTTTTTAGAATTTTACCAGACACTATCCATGTAAAGTAATATACTCAATAACAATTACATATTTTCTCTAATTGAAGCAAAAGACATTTCAATGCTTTTAAGGAAGGTGGTTGGGGAAAATGGTCTACTCCTTTATTTTTCACTAAAGAACTAGTAAGAATTTGTTCCCTTTTTTATTTTTTTAACAAGTCTTCTAATGTTTACGTACTTTGCAGCAGAGAAGTGGCATTTGTTTGCTAGGGAGAGTTGGGGAAGAAAGAAAAGCTCTTTATTATGATGGGCAAAATCCAGTACATTTTGTAAAACAGAACTTTACATTCTCACTAGAAAATCCCAAACGCCCTTTACATGTTTCCTATGTGTTATGTATGTTTCTAGGCTCCACTAAACCATCTCTTCATGTGGTTTTTGACTCTGTCATAACACTAAAACTTATCCCCTGTCAGAAATATGCCACAGCATCCATAGATCTGAATTCCCCCAATGCAGAGACCCTTCCAGCAAATAGTTTTAGGTTACAGCACTGAAATTTGCGTTATTTTCCCCTCCTGTATTTAGTTCACGTAGACAACACGAGTTTGCTGACAATATCAGTTACCCCATTAGCTGAAACAACAGAGGCTCATGTTGGCACCCAGCCTCCCAGCGAAGAAAAGTGACTTGTTCCACATGAGACTCTTTTGGTGTGGAAGTCAGGCTGCAAGTCCAACGAAAATATGTGCCAGAATGCCTGTATTAAAAGTTTGCGAAGTCAAATTGTGAAGCTGAGGAAATGTCAAAATTATATATACATTGCTTTCTCTCCCCAGTAATCTTGTTTTGTTCGGTACACAACATGGACAATCAATGAGGCAGAAGCTGGTAAGAACAGAAGGGTTGCTCTCTGCTTTAAAAGTTAGTCTGAATTTTATTCCAAATTCAGCTGCTGAATTTCTACAGGTTATTGGACAAAAGAGTAACAATAATTAATATGTACAGGAAGAGTGGATTGTGTTATTAAGTCTGGTACCTCTTGATTGTAATTTTGAGCTAAACCTTCTTTTAATACATTTTTTTCAAAACCATTTTGATACACATTGAAATGGGCCCATTTCTTATATCCAGTAATGCCCATTAGCAGGACGTTCAATGCTGATCTGTCGCATACAAGGGGCTCAGTTATTCATTCTGCTGCAGCCCTGTCTCCAGGAGCCTTGCCAGTTGGGTGTCTAAGCCATACACTGACACCTATTGCAATGCATCTTGTTGACCGTGTGGAGCTGTTCATGGTCAGGTTTTAAGCCGCTGTAGCCCCTGGCTGGCTCTTCACCAGAAGAATTATGAAAACATTGTAATATCATCTTTATTATCCATCTGAGACCTTGGATAAACAGTCTGGTCAGGAAGAAGTGCAACCAGGATATGTGCATGTATTGTCTAGAGATACATGTGTGTGTGTGTATATGTGATGTGTCACAGGCTCACATCATAACCTGCAAGAATGCTGCATAAGAACTTGCTGCTTTCTTACCTTGGGGCTGACAGGATCTTGCTATGTTGCAGTATCAGCGAAGAGGAAAACACATTTTTCTTGAATTATTTTTCCCCTTGTATTTGTGAAAACACTGTGGTCCTCACTGATCTATGCCTGATGGGAACCACCAGCCAAAATGCTACAGCTGAACTGAATGACCTTTGCCAATACCGAGTTCATCTTGCAGAAACCAATGGACAGGGAAAGAGCAAGAGAGCGAAAGACAGCTCCGGCAGTAATGGGCTGTAATTGAGTTCTCAGTCTTGCTTTAACTGCCTTGGTGCGATTGCCTGTGAAAATTGCTCTGTTTTATGCTCTTTGTTAGGTTCTGTCAAGCCTCATTTAAAATAATGAGGCCCCTTCACTCACTTTCTCTCCGTAGAGTTCGGAGCAGACAAGGGAACTTTCAAAGGAAGAACAAAAACTCATCTGTGGAGGAGAGGGGGATGTTGTAAATTACTGATACCCAGGATTCTTGCAGCGGCAGTTAGCCAGGTGTGACCTTGACAGAGGACAAATCAAACACACATTATCTAGCTCTTTCCGCCAATGCCTTGTGTTCCCAGGAGGTGCAAACTCATGCTGTGCGAATCCACAACACACATTGCAGGAACAGGATGGATATAAAGACTAATAGGCCTTAGAAGGCTCTTTATGAAAGTCGCATTTGAACTGGGAGCAAGGGCCACGTGTAGAGAGGTGCTGAGAACTCACAACCATACATTTGTCCAGTGGGAGCTGAAATGCCCACAGCTGCCTTTTCTTGTGGGACATCTCTACCATGAAGTGACTGATCTCATCACTAGGTGTATGCTGTAACTATCCACAACTGTTTAGGGTGCAATAACCTGCATGTCATACAATATCAATCAGCAGATCCTGCAACTACAGGTACTAATGAAAAATTATGTTGTCTTTATAGCACTTCTTTTGAAAAAAAGCAAAAATATGAATTTTTTGATTAACAGGAAACCAGTCTTCAAACATTTTTAATGAGGCAAAATGATTTAGAGCATTCAATAATATCCAAGTGGTCTGGAAAAACTTTCACATGAATAAATTGTAAAAAAAGTACAAAATATTTTCCTCACTGAAAATGGCGATACTTATCCTCTTAGTAAAAAGATTAATTTGAATAGCCATTTCATTTAATACAGTTTTCCTTATTAAAACCATCTCACTAGCTATATTGCTGGACTGGGCACTGAGACAGTTACTTTTAGGGCAAAACTATCTATTGAACATGAGGGTTCCCATTGTGTTGCTGGAGGTAAAATGCTTCCAGAAAGATGATTCAATCTTAAAATGTGGGAAATAGCTCCAAAACTCTGTGGAGAAAGCTGATTTTTGTGTAAGTCTACCTGATTTGAGATCTGGATTTTCTCCAAACAGCCCACTTGTCAGTAGAGAAGTGAAGCTGGAGAAATCAAGTGACATGACTACATGCCTTTCCAAGGTGTCACTCAGTTGAAACATCTCTTTGGATTCTACTTTCAAAACAGTCTTGCATTGCCATAAGACAATCCACAAAACACACTATGATTTGTGAGAACGCCCCCTTATGAGCAAGGCTGCTGGGTAGAGACTGAGAGACTGTCTGATCGGTGAATCCACAGAACTTGACTCTGGTCCTTTTTACTGTGGGAAGTAGAAAAGGTGAAGAAAGTAATTTTTGATGCAAACAGAAATGAAAAAAACAAGTCTAGACAAAGTCACCTACCAAAATCTGAGTCCTTTTGTTGGTTTTGACAGACACTCCTTATGCAAGACAAAGCCCCGTACATGTACTGTACATCTCACTGGTCTGACAAGTCACATACTGTTTGGAATACATTTGTTTTTTCCCAGCAGGAGTTTTTACGTGGCTCAGAACCGTTGTTCAGAGACAAAGGTGAGCACAGATTTAATTACTGCTTCCTTTCCTCGTACTAAGAGGATGGAAAACAGAGGCATGTCCAGCTGACATCAGTATCCTTACTGGTGAAAGCAGAAGGTCATGGCTTGAGGGTGGAATGGTCTAATACTTCCATTCTGAGGAACAAAGAGCCGATTGATTTGTCTCTATTACAGAAGCAACAAAATCGTGTTTTGAGAAAGGAGTAGATAGCTAAACTCCGAGATACAAAAGAAATGAGCTGATAGACTGAAAACCATGTATACAAGATGCAAGTACCTGGCAAACAGAGGCCTGTAAGAAATCATCAAACGACACCAGTTCTAGCACTGTTTTTTCTTGCAATGTATTAACAAACCATTAGATGTCCCTTTGTGCCTTGCAAAGCTACAGATGGGGTACAGTCACTGGAAAAACAAAACAAAACAAAACAAAGCAAACAAACAAAAAACCACAAACAAAACAAAACAGAAAAACACGCAAAGCTGGAGTTCAATCTGTGAATTCCACCTGTTTAGGAAGGAATATGCTTCTGCAGGTGATGATATCAATTAACTACTAACATCGTGCTCTCTGTGTCAAGCGTGTCCTTCTAGTTATGTTGGCCACTGTTTAACTTTGAGGTGTTGGAACAGTGTGTGTTGTGGCAGGCAAACACTGTGCTCCTGCAAAGTTTAAAAAAGAGGTCCAGCTCTGGGATGACTTTTACCTTGCCCACCTGCAGTACGAAAAGTTATCTCGGATTACAGATCCAGCAGCAACACGAGGTTGCCAGAGAACATGGTGAGAGGCTGTATGTGGTTGGTAGGGTTTCTCAGAGCTGCTGTGGTCTGGAGGAGGGATCCTCTGTAAGGTAGTAAACAATATCCTTTCCTCCCAGGGAGCTGTCTCTCTTCTGGATACTTGCCGATGAAGCCATCTTCTCCTGTGTTATCAGCAGTTTATCATATTCAGCATTTCCCTTAGAGAGAAAGAAAGAAAGGAAGTGCAGTTTATTGTTTAGTCATAAGTGTAGTTTTATGATCTCTTAATTGGTGAAGAGTCAAGAATTGTTTGCTACTCCAGCCCTGACCACATGCAGAGCTGCAGAAAGAGACACAAGGCTGAATCTGCAAGAAACATTGTGATAACTCATTGCTAACAATCCCCCGAGCTGCTGCTTTTCTTCCACACTATTGCTTTCTTCTTTCTTTGTTTTTGCATGGTTTCTTTTTGCCTTTTCACAAAGAACCCATTACCAGTTCTCTCACCTTGCTTCTCGCTATCTCGGAATCTGGGCACATATTTTTATGATTTTTTTTTCTCCCCCTCTTCTGTCCATAACATTGTTCTTCTGTGTATGAGAGGGCATAGACAAAGCCTAGTAAACTCTGGCCTTTTAGTGTGGTGTTTATTTGCCTTCTGGATGGTTTTATCCTTACAGCTATTTATTATCGGCTGTTTTCATTCCTCGGCATTTCTCAGTGTTGGCACTAAGCTTCCTTCATTATACACACCAGTCAGTGAAATTTGTATTCACTGACCTCTCATAATAATAATAATAAAAAGGAGGGAAGATATCTTATTATGCTGTGTGTCTTGTGCATTTATTAGCAGCTTGGAAGGTCTCTTTGGCAGTAGTGTTGCTGACAGAGTTCTGGAGCCATCAGATTTGAGACAGAAAGTGGCATTTATCCTGCAATGGTAAAGGCTTTACATTCCTCATCTTGCTGACTAGCTTATTGTCAATTGCTGGTTGCATTTTATTAAGACAATGTTTTGTGTTGTTATTTTTTATTTCACTTATATTGCTCATGTTCATTTCAAACTGCTGTTCATCTTGTTACTTGGGGCTTTCTGCAGCACAAGACATACATGAACTATGACTTAAAGATGGGGATGATGTGTTCACGTAGCATTATCCATTAAATTTTAGGGACTTGAGTTGAGTGGTGATGTAGAACTAGAGGAAAATAGTGGTACGTGCTGTGCACATATTTGCCCATGTCACAGAACAATACAACGGGGGCTACTAGCCAAGCAGAGACACCAAGCTAAATTAAGAAAGCCCATACAGAATAGTCAGAGGGAATTCTTGCAACACAGTCAGTGCCACACAAGTAATTTAAGAGTTACATTTACAAAAAGCTACCTGGGGACTGCGATGAGTCTGCCAATTCCGTTTTACCTGAACCACACCCTGATCAGATATTAATCTGAAAAGCTTGCAAAGTAATGTGCTCTGCCACGAGTCTGACAGATTCTTTGGTGTGAGTGTTCACTGCAGAAGCCAGGCAGGAACTTGGAGGCTTAACATACCTGTTTGCTGCTTCCTCTCCTAGGGGAGACATCCAATGCTGTATTATTGCTATTGGACTCAGTTTAAGAGGCATTTTTGTCTCTCTACAGTCAATTATTTCTCAGAGGTGCCTTGACTTTGGCCAGGTAAGAACCAATCCATAGAAAATTCGTTACATTGTAACTGCAGACAGATTGCACCTTTGTCATTTTTTGCTTAAATATTTGTTCTGAGTAGAAGGAGGTTTGCATTAAAAAAAAAAAAATAAAAAAATGCAACCCACCTCATTTGAAATCATCATCTCTCCTTTACTCTAACCCAGTCAGTAGCCAGAAAACAAAAGTTAGGTAGCCAGGCTACGCTCGCAACATATAGCAATGTGCAGTAATATGAAATGCACGCTGAGCTCCACATCTCAGCCACTGAAACAAAGCCTCTGCTGATAGTTTGCAGTCCCAGTTAGGACCAGAGCCTCCAGGTGAGTAATCACTTGCTCAAGCTGCTTTTCTGACTTGTGAGGCAGTGTGGTGTCCAGACAGGTCCTGGGTCACAAGCCCGCTGAGCCAGCAGCAGAGCCGGGGAGACACCACAGTGCTGCACTGTGCTGACGTGTGGAGGGGATAACATGGGAGCCCACTTTCTTGCAAAACAGATCATTCTGAACTTGAAAGGTATTTCCATTCCTATGATAGCTGGTCTAGGACTGTAGGAAGTCAGAGTCCCACCTTAGGATCTGGAGGGTAAGGGATTGTCAGGATATGAACAGCTGCCACCTGTAAGAAAACAGACTTGTGCAAATAGGCAAAGAAGATTGCAAACTTTCCTTGAGGTCGTTTGGATTCAGTGAGTTTGGCAGAGGTCTGGAAAGCAAGAATAATATGGGCAAAAGAAATGTCTAAGGAATCCACTTAGTCTTAATTTCAGTTTGTTTGACTTGGATATTTGGGGAGACGTGGAAGGAACATTTGAGTTCCCAACAGCAAAATCAAAGAAGCAGAAAACATCTAGGGGAAAGGCTTGCTTATACTTTGCTGTGAATCACTTGGCACAATCTTCTCTGCATGACATCCTGAAAAAATCCTGCCTTGCATGTCTCTGATCTCAGTTTTAATTAAACTCTGCTCAAAACTCAGTCTCAGTGGTCTTAACAGGAGGCAATGCAGCAGCATGCAAATGTGATTTAGGGTAGAGGTGAGAAGCAGGAGAGTGGTGGAAGTCTCATTTCTATACCTGGTTTATTTTTATACCACTCTCATCAGCACAGTACCAGTATGCCTTCCGCTAGCACAACAAGCTACACAATTAGCATCTTGTAACTGTGCCTCTTTCTTCTTCCTCCCACCCTCCCTATGCACAAGGGGATTTTGTTTTCAGCTAAATACTTTACATGCAGAACTATAAGTTTATAGATCTTCAGTACCTGCTATTGAAGGTGGTGGGTTGCTAGTGGCTGAGCCAGAAGCGTTCTGGTGACATGAAACATCTTCACAGATAACACTTACTTCTTCTTTGAAAAAAAAAAAAAAAGGTATAGAACTATACTGAAAGCTACCAGTGTAGTAGGTGCTGGCAGGGAAGGTACAGGAGACATGTCCTAACAGTGCTGCAGGAAGAGCCAGAAATCACATTGGTATGATGGGTGAGAAGCAGGTGTGTTTGATGAGTGGTGGCAGTGAGTCTGCTCCCAAAGACCCCATGTTCCCCACGGCAGTAAGGCAGACATGGAATCAGGCTGAAATATAGCAAAATAAGAAGTGATTCTATAATGTGCGACTAAGCAGAGCTTTTCTCCTGGGTCGTGAATAGGGGGAGCATGGTAGGCCTCACATGGCTCCCTCTTTTTGTGCCATTTGGTCTCTAATTGCTGCAGTGGCTTTGATGGGCTGTGATCCCCACTGTGGCTTTGAGACAAAGTAAAATATGGGCAAAGTAGGAACTCCTCAATTCTGGTACATAATTCATAAAACTTCTGTGTAAAAGATCCAGTTCATGAATTCCAACTTGATGAAATATTCAAAGGAAGACAAAGATATTTGCAGGTATGAGACTCTCTGGCACTAAAATCTCTCAGGACATCATTGTGCCAGAGAGTTCCCAGCCACATTAATTGTGCTGAGCTGTGAGTAGCCCACTGGAGAATGCTCGCTCTGTCAGCTGAGGAAAGTAAGGAGAGAAGCAGCCAGAGAGCCACAGACAGCACTGAAAACACCATGCAATGGCTCCATGGCCAGGGACCAGGAACGGGATGCAAAGCCTCTGATGGAGACATGTGTCCTCTGAGGGTCCAGTCCCCAGAGTCAGCAGGGTCTGAAGGCAGCTTTGTGCATCCTATGCACTGTTCTGTGAGAGGACATACGATAGAGTGAGAAGCCTGAGAAAGACCCCAGAAAATGTTCCTTCTGAGTGGAGCCACTCAGCTGTGCTGGCCTGTGTGAGCCACTGGACACTAGACAGACAAGGCACTAGCAATGTCCTGAGTGGGCACCAGCCACCAAATAGGTATTTGCTATCAGTGAGGTCTCTGGTGTATTCTCACAGCCATCATCAAAGGCCATGTGAGGAAGCTCTCTAGAAGTGCGGTGGTGGTGTCTACCCTCCCCATGCACCAGGGACCTGGGTTGGCTGTGGTCACCACTGCTCTTTAGCACTCACACTCCTCAGCCCATGTGAGGTGCACCTTGGTCCTGCTACCCTCAGCTCCCAAAGACGTCACCTCTGACATCCCAGAGTCCCTCATGGCACCAGCATCCCACCCACACCCCCCACAAAGCATCATAATTGAAGATACAGGCATGTGTAGGTTCTCTTCTCAGGGAAACATGGTCTTTAAGACCTTGACATGATAATCAAGTCTGTTAGCCCTCATTCACCAGAAGGTTGTATCAGTGGTTAGAAAGAACCTGTCTGCTGAAATATAAAAGAAGTTTGAGCTGACAGGGTTTGTGACCACCTCTCTTTTGTGTTGGGCTAGGCAGTCTTAGCCTGTAAGCTGAGGGAGGAGTGCCGTGCACCCTTTCCAAAACTTCAGTGGGAGACCTGGTCAGACATTGTGTCTGACAAAGTCTGAGAGCTCTTTGCATGCTAGACAGCGAAGTCAGCCAGACGCAAGATGAGAGGGAAGAGCAGAGGCTGTTGAGGAGCTAGAAAGCAATGTGTCAGAAAAATGTCCAGGGTCCAATGATCCAAGAACTTTTTGTTGTCATTCGGTTTATGAACTACCCTATACGCAGAGATGTACCGGAAGGAAAAGTTTAGATTTCCTTGTGCCTGGAATAAGGGTCCCTTCCCTTGCCTGTTTTTTGTGTTTATTTTAGCCTTATACTCTCAAGATTGTGCTTATAGCTGTTTTCTGATTGCCCTTTTTGGATGGGAGTTGCAACTTAGGAATATATGATGTCAAAATGCAAGGATGAGTCCCTGCAGTGATGACCTCAGTGCAGTAATATTCTAATGTTTTTTATAATGAGCATGAACTTCTTACTCAGGAACTAAGTGAGGAACTGAGAAAACAGGTGTGACAAACCAGAAGCTATGGGAATTCAGCAGCCCTACAGGAGAAAAACAGTTGAAGATAAGAAAGGTTTTGCAGGAATCATCACTGATTGGTAGTTTATCCCAATAACATTTAAGCAATTTCTTCTTTGTAGGTTTCCTAACCAG
Organism: Streptopelia decaocto; assembly: GCF_964273445.1. Classification (NCBI taxonomy): domain Eukaryota; kingdom Metazoa; phylum Chordata; class Aves; order Columbiformes; family Columbidae; genus Streptopelia; species Streptopelia decaocto. Next base: position 57,837,986 of record NC_138663.1, read on the forward strand.
TGCCGGAAATGGCTTTCGACTGGAATCCTGGGCAGAAATCCATCCAAGTCTTGGAGTGGTGTCCATATGCTGCTAAGTGGCCATACGCATATACATATGTAACTATAAAGTTAAAACAAACACATCTGATGAGCCAAGGAAGATGTGCTGTGCCTCTAACAGCCACCCAATGCTCAGATTGAGGTGAATCAAATCATTCTTTCTTCTCCAGATCAGTGAAGACTCAACCAGTTGATATTTGGTATAGAAATAGTATGAATTTCCAAAAACTTCACTGGTGACTGGGAAGATTATAAAATTTCTTCAAACCCTGCTTTCTACCTATATTTTTTCAAGTGTTTGGTTTTGTTTTTTTTTTTAAACTTAAAATCCTTATTAAACTTATTTTAAATGTCAGCCTTCTCTAATCTTCAGATTCCAGCCCTCAGGAGAAGAAAAGCTTTTATAAGGTCAAGAATCAGCTGTAACAGAATTGCAATCAATGTCGTCAGGAAGACAAAGATTGTCTTAGTTGCTATTTTCTCCTCTTTCATTATTAATGCAGCTGATGGGCCTAGTGTAAAGACGAACAGGAGCAGAAAATATTGTTGCCAAACATCTTAAAAGGTTTTTGTCTGGAGGACTGAGAGTTATTACATTTCCAGAGAGCACAGAATAATTTGTTTATCTCTTCAGTAGTTGTACTCTTGAATTCAATGCGGTTTGAGTTGTTTTACATTATTATACTAGTGCAAACAGATCCAGAGAGACTATTTACTTTCAAAATGTAGTAACCTACGTATGTACATTAAGATATTAGCATGCAGACTGCAGGGTACTCCTAAAGGCTCATTTAGGTAAAAATAAAGGAAATCAGTCTGCTCTGCCTTTCTCCATAGTCAATGAAGAGAGTGAGCTCTTCAAAGCAGGCCAACTCATGGCATTTAACATTAAGTACAACCATTCCCTCTCCACAGGCTGCAAAGTGAGGCTGGCCCACCCCGTATTAGCATTATTCTTGTAAATATCCCCATGACTAGAACATTTGTTGACACAGTGACATTGAGGAAGGTTAAATCCAGCTTTAACAACCAAGTGCATTTATAATGGATTAGTTAAACTGCATTAAATCCTTGCACAGCCTCTGGAAAATGGAAGTGAGTAAGCTGAACTGAATAAAGGCTACATTTATTCTGAAGAAGCATCCATCACCAGGTCTGAATGCATTAAAATGGGTTCTAAAAACAAATGTGGACTTTTTTTTTGAATATCACTGTATGGAAAATATTCCTATAAGCATTAGGACAAGGTAGACTGCCTGCTGTAAGTTTATACACTTCTTTGCTGTACACTACTTTTTCCGTGGTCAGATCTTGAAAGTCTAAAGCTACCTCTGCCCAGGAATTGCTGATCTAGTATCTACAAAGCCCTAGATATTGCAGTGAAAATTGCAGAGGGATCTCGGCTGCCAGACCTTGCTGACAAGACTACTAAGAGTTAGAGAGATTAATCAATTATTAAGTGAAAGTTTTTAGGATTTTTTTAACCCCTCTTTTCACTATATTAAGAAGGAAACACAGTAACTGCTTGTTTGGCAGACTGTGCCAAGTGATGTTTGTCTGCATTTGCCTCAAGAAATGGATTTTACTTAAGCAAAACTTTTCCTTTGTTGGTTTTCATATCTGGTCTGGAAACATTTGGTAAGTGGAGACAACAGTTATCTCAATTTTTCATTTGTGGCTTTACAAGAACTATGGCTCTGACTAAAAATAAAATAATGTCAAAGACCACTGCAGGCGGCGCATGGAGAAAGCTGGTTTTGAAACAGGCCTAAGCTGGTATAATTGCAGACACTTTCTCAGGTCAGAAGTGTGGGCATCATCAGAGTCACGAGGCATTGTTGCAGACATGGAAAAAGAAATGGTCACTGCCAGTTTATGATCACAGTTGATTTCTCACAGTTTGCTTGATGGTATTCATCCCTTGTCTTTCCTTCCTTTGGCAATCTGGCTATGGATGAGCATACAGATGTTCACTGTAGTATTTACAGAAGCATTTTTGCTCATCTTAATCTTTTTTGAAAGCTCTCTAAATAGCTGTGGAGAGGCAAAACATCATTTGAAAGGGAATTGATTTAGGATGCCATAAGGTAGACTTTCTTCCAAGTACATTCCACATCCCTTTATTCATCAGAAAAATGCAGTCCACGCATAAAACACAAAAAATACTCCTGCTCACAAAGTGGAAGCTGATAGAACAGATTTATCTGCACAAGATTACAGGTGGAGAGGATCTCTTCAGAGATGAGAAGCAGCACCCAGGAAACTTCTATAAAATTAATTTAGTGCTGTTGTCTGACTGACACTTGAACTGGACTTAGTATTAGTGGCAAGCATCTCACCCATAGATGTGCAAAATGCAGCTCACAACTTATCACTCACTACTGCAGATCTGGATCTTTCTGTTTTGCTTCAAGTGCTTTAATTCTGTGATGGGGACGAACAAGGTTTAGGACAGAATCGTCAATCTGACACAATGAGAGACAAAGGAGCATTGAAGTAAAATATCTTGAGATTTACAGCTACAGCATCAAGGGTCTACACTGTATCAAAGGGTTGCTCTTGTAGAGCACTGATCAGTTGTAAATAAATAAAGGAGAAAATCTCCTTTAAAATATATATATATATATGTATTGGTAACATGATAAAATATTCAACAAGGCAAACAGGACAAGTTTTAAAATGAAGAAGAAAAGAAAAAACTATCTCAGGAATGGCACTGCAGCAGCTCAGGTCTTTTCATTTCTACACCAAAGATTACTGCCTCATTAGGAAGACAGGAAGACAGGAAGAAAGTGTATTTAATAGGAAGTCAGGTGAGAAGAAAAAGTGTGACCTGGTTAACTGTGTGGTTAGATAGAAAAATAATATTTCTGATGGGCACTAACACCAGTGGACCTAGTAGTTTAATATTTTGTCCCCCACTATTATGGCCCAGTCTCCCTATCCTCTAACATTTTGTAGTACATCCAGAAGTGTGGCTGTCCATGAAATAGCTAGATTTATAGGCAAAGCAGAATTTACACAAAACGGTCAAATAGGGCCTTAGTTTTTGTGCCAATTCTGATGATGTAGTTTTGTTTTCACAGTGGTTTTGTTGTAACCTTGGAGAATGTCATGCTACTTCTAATTCTTCACAGGACCAAGATGAGCTGTCAGTTTCCACCACAAGACACTGTGAGTAGCTTTAGAGGGAAAAAGCTAATTTGTAGGAACAGCCACGCACAAGATCTGCTGGTTTATATCTAAATACTGGGGAAAGAGACACTCTGGAGGGATTAATGCTATTGGAACTATCTGACTTAAAGACCTTGTGTCCCCTTCATAGGTAATCAAGACCTAGTCAATACAGCTAGTGGAGACTAGATAGCAATTATTCCTTTTCCTCTTCCCACTTTTTCAATTAATATTTTTCAGCAGTCCCAGAAGCCTCTGCCATGAGGGCTATCGGCCATTTTGAATAGACATGCTAAGAATTGTTCCTTGGCCCAGAGAATTTCCAGTTTAGTTAGTCAAGACAGAGGAAGTGGGAAAAAATATTATAATCATGTACTACAACCAAGTTATTTCTTTCCCCTTGTTCCTAAGTGACATGAACTGTATACAAATTAAATTCAAACCAAGGAGCATCAGGAGGATGTGAAGTAGCATTATTTGGAACAGCGTTCTGAAGGAAAGTGTGCAATGCATCGCTGACTCTGGAGAGATACAGCCAGCCCTTCAGCTCACCTTTCTTGCAGGGGGAAACACATATCCAAATTCTCCATGAAAAAATGTAGTGCATTTCTTTGCAGCAAAACACTTCCATCATTCAAATGGTCACATTTCCACAGTGTAAAAATTCTGTGGCATGGTAGATGGTATAAAGGTCTATACTTAAGCTTGTGGCTAATGCATTAAAAGCAGACTGAGCTCCATCATGGTGTCTCTTTTTACATCAGGTAAGGACACAGACACAGAGAGTTACAGATGACTAACTAAGCCAGCAGAAGTTGGTCATATGCTTGAAAATTGAGATATATGAGGAATCACATTTTCCACTCTGACTTGTGTCTATTGCCATTACTTTGCACAAAGCAGACCTTACTCCATGAGTGATTTCATCAGGCTTAGGTGCCAATTTTGCCCCTGTTAGAGCAAAATTTGCAAAATAAGATCAGAACAATGAAAGAAAGCTCCTGTAGAGCAAGTAAAATTTCTTACACAGGAAGTAAGACAAGAAGTCCTGATGATTCCTAGTGGCCTCATAATCCATGAGACCTGAACATCTGAGAGGGATAAGAAAGATAAAAATCAAAAAGGAATGCAGGAGTTTGCCTATTAGTCTTGACAAGTTTATTTGCATGACAATGACTTCCCACACAACCGCCAGGTAAATCCCACTAACAGTATTTTTTGCTACACTGGAGGCTGGATGCAGCTTAGAGTACCTTGTCTGAGCTCTGGCGGTAAAAGTGTCAAAAACTGACTTTTTTTTCAGCACTTTTGATATATCTTTCATAAATGCCAGCAAACAGCATTGGGAATAGGAGTAAAGACAGCAATTCCACTTTCCTTTGGCCACAGCTGAAATTAATGTTTCACGAGTTTCTTGCTGGTGGAGGTGAGCTTAAAGAAAATAATTTTTACTGTTTACATTCATAGTAATAAGCTCAAGTGCAAGAGATCTAGCATGAAAAATGTTAACAACTGAAAAGGCTTATGGGTGTATATTTTAAAGTATATATATGTGCATGTATATATATATCTTACTGGAATTAGGTGTACAGCTACTTAATGGAAGAGTGTAGCATTGCACCCAAACACCACGCACTTGGTTGGTGTTTTCGAGAAGACTAATTCTGTGTTTACTTCTAGGAAGAGTCTTTGTTACATTCAGATGAGCTATAATTATATGGAAAAAGACATTAAAAGTGAGAGAATAAGTGCATGTTTTCACTCCTTGAATTTATGCCTTATGAATCAACTACAACAAATCTTTTAAAAATGTTCCAGCATGTCAACACAAACTTTATAACATCGATCTCTTTATCAAGATTCAGAAATCTCTGTTGCACTGAAACTCAATAAAGCTTAATTTCTTAAGTGTCTGTTAATTTGAAAATGGGACTTAACTCCAGATCCTCAAAGATATTTAGTCCTGTAACTTCTGTTAATTCACTTGGAAATACCTTTAAAGACATGAACTCTAAATCTAAGCAAGCACATGTGAAAATGTGATTCTAAATATCCAACATTAGTGACATTGCTGCTCCTGAAAATTAATTCAGCTTAATGTAGCATGTACATTTGAAGTGTAGCAAATATTCTGGAATAAATTGGTGCATGCAAGTACATGATCCACCACAAGCAACCTGTGGTCATTTATCAAGTCACTGGCTTTTGGTCAAGCCACACTAAATCTCTGGTGGGGCAGTTCATGCCCTTGCTGCTTGTAAAGTAATGAAGCTTAATACTGAGTGTCAGCTGATGGTATAAAAATTAGTGGTTTTCTGCCCATAACCTGTAAGTGGACATGCTTAGTGTCTGCATATAGCATTTTACTTCCACTCCACTAAGTCCACTGTCTAAGCAGATTACATGAAAGTGAAGTGAGGCACTGGTACTCTTGAGTAGCTCTGTACTTAGATCGTTCTTTCACGTAAACCTAGGCAGTTCAGCTAGGCATCTAGGCTAACTTACAAGGTAAGAAAGATTAATCCTGTCTTCAATGTGCAAATATAGAGCTGTTCAGACATTGTGGAACAGGTTTTCCTAAGTAATTCCATGCACAGGATAGCTTTAAATCTTCATAAACTAACCATAGTGTTATGTGGAACACCAGATATAACATCCAGTGCATTTTTTCTAAAACTGGGGAAAAAGGAAAGAGAAAAGGAAAGAGAAAAGGAAAGAGAAGAAGAGAAAAGAGAAGAGGAAGAGGAGAGGAGAGAGAGGAGAGAGAGGAGAGGAGAGGAGAGGAGAGGAGAGGAGAGGAGAGGAGAGGAGAGGAGAGGAGAGGAGAGGAGAGGAGAGGAGAGGAGAGGAGAGGAGAGGAGAGGAGAGGAGAGGAGAGGAGAGGAGAGGAGAGGAGAGGAGAGGAGAGGAGAGGAGAGGAGGAGAAAAAAGAAAAGAAAAGAAAGAAAAGAAAAGAAAGAAAAGAAAAGAAAGAAAAGGAAAGGAAAGGAAAGGAAAGGAAAGGAAAGGAAAGGAAAGGAAAGGAAAGGAAAGGAAAGGAAAGGAAAGGAAAGGAAAGGAAAGGAAAGGAAAGGAAAGAAAAGAAAAGAAAAGAAAAGAAAAGAAAAGAAAAGAAAAGAAAAGAAAAGAAAAGAAAAGAAAAGAAAAGAAAAGAAAAGAAAAGAAAAGAAAAGAAAAGAAAAGAAAAGAAAGAAAGAAAAAACTATTGTTATGCTCTTACCCACCATGTAATATTTCAGGTATGAAATAACTGAAATTATTTAAAATTGGACTCTCCAGCTTTTTTCCAGGAAAGTTCAATATTTATGTTGTAATGCAAAGATTAGTATGGAGGAAGTGAGACATATTAGGTTTATTTCTCCATAGTTACTTGCATGCTAAAACATAACATTTTGGGGTGGAGTTTCTGAAAAGGTGGCTGAAAAGATCATAATACAAAATAATTTAGTTCTGATATTTTCTCATTTACATAGTGTTAGATCTCATGCTCCAGGCTATGAGCCTATAAATGGATTTATATGAGCAGACTTAGTTTACTAAAATGTCTAGTCTGTGTCACATTTTTGTCCTGGGATTATTCACACATATTCATTACCTAACTGAAAACTATGTCATTCATTAACTGTTAATAAAGGTTAAAAGCTCTGGAGTTAAGGTCTGTCTTTGAAGAGTCAAACAAATACTTAAACTCTAACTGCAGTTCATCAGATCCACTGTCTTTTATCCACTGAATGAAAAACAGAAATGAGTTCTTATAAATTCTGCTCACTTATATGCAATGCACGAAGGAATTTCTCTCTTTTTACCACTAAAAAAATCAGTGCTGTGTATTTCTGAATTTCACAGTGACCCGATAGCTTCTGCCACATGGTCTTGGAGCAGCTAGGAAGCAATCCAATGCATTTGGCCAGTTGCATCGTGCTGTGTATGAAAGGCCAGCACCCTTCCTGACCCTGTGCCAGTGAGATTCAACCTCCCTTTTATGGGGTTAGTAAAACTATAAATGTTGTCAATGAACCTAAAAGCATTCATTACTTTTAAAAATCCACTCACTGCAGTCAGTTTGATGACCTTGTCTAGCAATAAACTTGCTCTACAGATTATTAATTATTATTAGGAAATATTTGTGTATGATTTTGAAGGAGTGAATAATGCCTCACAGGTAGTAAAAACACAAGGAGAGAGTTTCTGACCCCATGATTTCTATTCTTTTTTCTCTCCTGCTGCGCTGCTGGGAATACTTGGCGGGGAAGGAGACAATATCCATTTACTCTTCACAGTGTTGACTCCCATAACTCCAGCTTTGGGAAAGCACCTGCCTCTCTGGGCATTTGTGAAGCACATGTGATGAGTGCTGCAATGAGGCTGGCACAGACTGCATGCTCGCTCCACTTGCAATGGTAATTTAAGGCTCTCTAGCTGATACCAAGGGACAAGTGCTAGCTCATCATAGCACCCGAGGTGGGTGAGTGGATATGGGATACAACTGCTTGTGCCGGCTGTTGGGGATCTACATTGTGCCAGGCTAAGCAAGAGGAGCCCTGTGAGCAATGAGCCTGTGGTCTCACCAGCAGACTTCAGAGCAGCATGGAGACAGTAAATTGCATCTGCCGAAGAATGCGTGGAAAATCCAGCCACTTTTATAAGGGGAGGCGGGGTGCATTAAAGACCTGGGGATATTTAAACCTACATTATCCTTCCCTGCATTGAGTGGGCTCCCTGTCTACCTGTATTGCTCTTGGGATCATGAACTTTTCCCACTAACCAGACATGCAGCAAAGGATCCTCTGGGATAGTGGTGGTCATATGGCCTCTGTGGGGCTTTTCTCCATCATCAACTCCCAAACCAAGGTGAGAAAGGCCCTGGTGAAGGGCCTGACCAAGCCTCTGGTGTGCAAAGCTTTCCACTGTGGTACTGGCTACTCTGAGGTATGGCAAGGAATTTGCCTATATGTCTCACATCATCTCTTGGAGCAGACCACACTGATACTATGCAGTTACCTTGAAGTCACCCTCATCTTGAAGCAGGTCTGGAAGGCAAAAACAAGTAAAAAATGTTTATTTAGAAAATCCAAAATAAACACTACAGTTACAAAGATTTATAAAGACATGGGTGACAAAATAGAAAGAAAACTACATTTAATCTACTTATTCCAAGATTAAATCTAAAGGTTAGTCTCTTCCCTTGTATCTAGCTGACAAGCTGTTAGATACTTATTTAACCCACATGGTTAGGGAATCAGTCCTTGGGGACAATCTACATCTTAACTTACATTTATAGGAGATATCCTTGAGCTACAAAAATGTTAGAATTTATATCTAATTATTCCCTTCAGGTTTCCTTGGAGCTACATGTAGATTCTTAACTCCTTTTCTCTCTTCATTTCCTCCTCTCAAGGTTTATTGATCCTTAATTGATTTTGTTTCATACAAATATGTAAAATGACATCTGCATTTTATAGAAACAGAGTTTTTCTGTTCCTTCTTAAGCCTAGTCATAAGATTGTCCACTTACAGAGAGGTGATGGGGAGTCTGGATGATTGATCTCCACCTCTGTTATTATGACATCTTCTTCATGTATTTTCTATTCTGGTGATTGGGCTAAAATAGCAGCACCTTTTCTTTCAGTTCAGTTCATGGCAAAAATGTGAGTTTATATCAGTTGTGTCCCTGTTAACATGACCTACAAATTTGTGGTCATCTCACTGCACACAGAAGGAGTGCTCACCAGTGCTGCTCAACCTACAGTTCCCTTCTGGTGCCCCTTTGCCCCAGCTGCAGTAGTCTCTACAACAAATCTGGGCTTAACACTGTGAATTACACCCTTTTTAATGGTGTGGATATATGGAATAGAAAGACTGGTGCTTGCAGGATCATCCCTGGTTTAGATATAGCCTATTATGATTTGACCTAGAGAAAAAATCATGAATTTTCTTCCTTTCAGTGAGCTACAGTATATCGTTCCTTTGGTTTGGAGGTAGGTAGCGGCGTATTAATTGCCACATGTAGAAAAGAGAGCAGGGACATAAAATAGTGTATGCCAATTCATTGTACAGAGGCCTCCAAACCAGGCTGAAGAGGAAAAGCTCCAGGGCTCTGATTACTTCTCTCTGCAGGCATCTAAGGCGATCTGGGATGCCCTACAGTATTCTGCTGGGCTTCCAGCTGCTGCTTCAGGGTGTCCCATAGGTCCTGTGCCATGTCTGCCATCCCTCTATGAATCTTTCAGGCTCTCCTGGGGCATTTCAAATGTTCCTCAAAGCTTATGCTCAGGGGGAGTGAATTAAGGGTTCAATATCTATCATCACATGCACTCATTCAGAACATTGACTTAGATTATCTGTATGCTCCTCTCATCCCTCTTGTTCTGCTGTTAGCCAAAGACCTTCATCAAGATCAGAGCCTATGTGTGTCAGGAGCTCTCTACAAAGCTAATGAGAAACAATCCCTAGCTCAAAAGGATGGGAAAGAAACAAACAAACAAACAAACAAATTAGGTTTGCACAAGCTTGCACAAGGGATCTCTTGCATAGAACAGAACCAAATTTACATCTGAATCTAAACAAGAGCTACCCAGTCCAGATTGTCATTGTCTAGGGTCCTTTTGCAATATCTATATTACCTTGTCTGCAAGAAATCTAACACCTTGTGACCCAACAGATCTGGTGAATGAAGGCTGAGTCTGAGTCTGTAAAACATAACCTGAATTAAGAAAAAAATCAGTCCTGAAATGCAATTATCCCTTTTCTGTTTCTTGAAATATCTCCACTCTCCCTGCCTTTCCCTACCTTCATTTCATGCCACTTGGAGTAAGATTTATTTTCAAGCAGAAGTAGTGAATTATGGCCATAGTGCTGTAGCCTCTCAGACCCTATATATCACAGAAAGCTCTTTACCAGCGATGTATTGCTAAGAGTATTTTTTGCAAAAACTTCAGCTACTCCATGGGGATCTCTTTACACCACCACAATGCAAGAAGCTGTTCAATTTTATGGTGCTTGTGTAGGTATCTCTTCTCCTTGTTTCTGCTTGCTCTGTTCAGGCTGTGGGATGTATTTGGGGGACCTAAAGGACATCAAATAAGAGTGGTTTTCTTGGCAATGACGCATAATCCCTGACAAGCAAGAATTTTGAACAGAAAGATTTTTTTTCTGCTCTGAGAACCATCGAGGAAACCGCACAACCCTAAATCTCAAATAACTTTGTAGAGTCCTTCTTGGATGCCCCTGATGTATCTTTGTGCCTTGCTTAAGGCAGAAATCCTGCCGATTCACTTTCCAGTTTCACAAGGGAAAATAGATGTGGTACGCATAAGATACTGACCTGTTGGGCAATTGTTGTGTTCACATCTAATGCCGTGACTGTCAGGGCTGCCTATCAGCTGGCAGCTACTTTGTCCTGCATCATCTGGCTTTTGTGGCACAGAAGGTCAAGCTTACGGAAGAGTGGCTCTCTGCAAGGGTCTGGGTTTGCCTCATGTCAGGTCTAGTACTCAGATGGACTGGCAGCAGTTGCTGAGCACCACAGACTAAGGGCCTCGCCCAGCAAGCCCAAACCAATCACACTGATCACCATGTAACGTACTATACAGGGAAATCATGGGACATAGATATTTCATCTTGGTCTGTTGTTGACTTTTCCCCTGATTGATGGATGTAAGCCTCCTTTGGAATTGCACAGGCAGCAATGTTGGCCACAGCTGCCAGCTGTGGTTGGATGGCACACCCTTAGGACAGGAAAAAGCCTGAGCTGTACCCTGGTCAATGCTGAGGTTCCACGTGCTTCTGTTTTCATTTCTCTCTCAAATTATGGACTCAGAGGCCTGGCGTTTGTCTTCCATTCACCCATGACTGGGAGATGTTCATTCACAGGTCTAGCCACCCACAATGTCCAGCCAGCCACTGCTTCCATAGTGAGAAGGAAAGAGGATGAAAAAGAGAAGGGAACAGAGATAGTTTATTGGGGAAATGTGGAGAAAATGCTTCAGGAAATTGTGGAGGAAGGTAACGAAGGCCCAGAAAACAGGATTTTGAAGTGTGTGGCACTTCTGCCTTGTACTGCGCAAACCAACACTTTTCTTACTTTTTGCAGGCTGCAGTAGAGGGGGGGATTATATCCTGAGTTTCTAGCTACTAACAGCTAACCAAGCACCCTACTTCATTTCAGTTTAACTAGTAGCACTTCATTAAATGTTCTGAAAGGTTCTGTTTCCCCATATTGAGAAGAAACAGACACAAGGACTAACTTTAGGAGTAGCAATAAAATGCCAAACCTCTTTCTTCCACTTTGATTTATCACCACTTTTAACTAGCTCAGTACCACAAAGACTAGGAGTCAATGTACACTGGCTCACATTGACCTGGCCAACCTTGTGGTGGAAAGGCATTGTTGCTACACAAGACCGTGATGCAGATTGCATTTCTGCTGAGTTCTCGACAGAAAGAAGCAGCTTTTTTTGTAGCCTGCTCATTCTGAGAGATGGTCCAATCGATGAGATATTGCTGGGGAGTGCTGACAAACAGATTCTTGTGCTGCATAATGGAAAGTACTCCATGGACACAGCAATTAACCTGACATCTTCACCAGCATATGGCTGCCTAGAAAGCACATTTCCAAGAAGTTTGTGTGTCTGTGCACTGTAGTGTTATGAAGTGCTGGGTATTTGTTGTAGTACTTCAGTTGAAAGATAACCTACTTTGGAAAAAAAATCTGGGTCGTATAGATTTAGCCCTTTGAGTACTTGATGGTGGCTCTCAGAAGTATCTGTAAGTAAAAAAATAAATAAATAAAATAAAATTGAAGGAAAATGGTTGTCTGATGATGCTGCATATCTGGAGAATGCCCAGCAGGGAGTCACAGAAAGATGCAAATCAGATTCTTAAAAACAAAACAAAACAAAACAAGCCCAACAGAAACAACCCCAAAACTGAAAAGAAAGATATTAATAATTGCAAACCAACCTCAAAAAGCCAAATTGAAAATCAACCAACTGCAAATCAATTACATACAAATAGATAAAGCAGAGACAGAAAGATATTGGTCATCTGGTTGGGTTTGTTTTTCTTTTCTGTCTCCTGTCACGGTGGATATGACATGCACATTAGCCTCAGATGAATTCATAATGATCAAGGAAGTCATTACATGACACAACAAATGAATTATTAATGACAGAGCACAGAGTAGAAAGCATCTTCTGAGTCAAGTGGTGGGCGAGAGGTTCAGCACACTGTGTTGCCAGGAGGGAGGAGGGGTTCAGTTACTGGTCCCAGTCGCTTGCTCTCCAGAGATGAGAAGGGAGAATGACCCCACATTGCTTGGTTAGTGTCTGCAAGGAAGGCAGCTCTCATCACCCTTTAGAACAGCCTTTCTGCCTAACTGAAGACTGGCATTCTGTGGCCCTAACTAGTGTTTTCTTCTTCATGGCTGAGAAATTTGCCTTTGTACAGTGTCACATTGAGGAAAATTATGGAACAGGAGATGTGAGCTCATTAGTAGACACTCAGGCACATGAGGAAAGACAACACAAGCAAAGATATATGGTATGTCAACCACAGTCTTAAAGAAAAGCAGGCATTATGAAATGTAACATTGGTTATCTGCTGCGGAGACCCAGGTCCTTCACCAGATGCAAGAGCTAAGACAACTCCCACCTGCTCTTCCAAACCAAGTCTACCACATCTCCTAAGTTGGCTGTTGCCAGTTGGATTCATGAGGTTTGGAGCTCTGCTTTCACTGATCCCCACCGTCACCTGTGGGGCTTTTAGCAGCCCTGAAGTTAGCTCAGGAAATGTTCCCAGGAATCACCAGGCAACAAAGGTAACTCCATTTTCAAAACAATAAAGGACTTGTAGAAGGCTGGCAGAGACAAGTCTGGGAGTTTTGTTCCATCCCAAGCACCAGTGTGTCTTCCTCCTCGGATGAGACCTTCCTCCTTCCCTTTCCAAAGGGAAGAACTTAGGGGCATTTGAAGAACAGTGAGGGGAGTTGAGCACTTTTTAGTTGTTTCTTTGTTGACAAAGTTTCTTCTGGGACATCCCTTCTGTTTTCAGCCATGGTTGTATAAGGCAAGGAAAACAGAGGTGCTGTCATCCCACAGCTGGCATCTCTTGTGCACATTGCACTTCCTAGAGCTGTGTCAGGAAACAGTTTGGGATAATTTGTTTAATTTACATCGCATCTCATTCTGTAAGGATTCCTGAGGTTTAGGTTTTCTGAGTTCTCAGTAAGCAAATGAGTATTTTGGCTTTTTCTCTTTTCCTATTAGATTTTTTAAAAAGAAAAAAAAAAGAAAAAAAGAAAAAAAAAAGAAAAAAGAAAAATATAAACCTCATTGTGTCTGTAATGCATAGTTTTCAAGAGGTAGCAAAGGCAGTCAGTTGAGTTTGCTTTATTAGCCAAAAAAAGAGGACAATGGGTGATTCTATGCAAGAACGCTGGGGTTAATCTGGGAAAATGCAAGAGAGGGGAGAAACCCAGAGGGCTTGGGAAGGGAAGGGGGAAATTATGCATACATGGTGGGGAAAGGGAAAGGGAATGGCAAGGCCTGGGGGTGGGGATGCAGGCTGGGAACAGTGGGGGAGTAGGGCTGCATCTGTGGCTCAAGGTCCTAAATGAAGGGACTCGTGTTTTGCCTAAATTGGAGAGAACAGCAGTTCTGCTGCCAGTTAACTCGATAAAGACATACTGTCAAAGGAATATTTGTGTTCATGGAACAGCCCCGGTGATGGCTGCAGCTGTGCGTTTAAACAGGGCTCTGTTTCATCGGTGTGAAGGCTGGACTCAACATGGAGGGATGGCATAGGCAGGGAGGACTCAGTTCAAAGGCAGAGGTGTCTCCCACTCCCTCTCTGACTCATGCTGGGCTTAACCTGCATGCAGTGCTGTGGCCTAGGGTTACAGGCTGCTGCCCCATTCCTCCCCCATATGGGAGCCCTGCACCCCAGAGAGTTACAGCTCAGCAAACAGCAGCTTTACTTTGTTTAATTTGCACCCCACTGGCATTAATGAGTGCATAATTTGCATAGAGCATTTTCCTTGCTGGCCTCTAAACCATTTCTGGGGCAGAGGCACACGATGTGCACTGGGAATTACACGTCCCCAGTGTTGGGAGGGCGACACAGTCAGACGAAGCAGCAGGCCAGTGAAATCCAAATGGTGAGAGAAAGGGCAGCACCATTTGAATAGAGACCTCTCTGATGTGGCTAGTGCTGGTGTCAGCTCAGAAGGACGGGTCTGTCAGGAGAGGAGAGCAGGTGGTGTGCAGCTACTCCCTTGTCTCCGCACCCCATGAAATCAGGCAATACAAATGGGAGAGACAGCTCCTCAGAAACCTTCATGCTGTCCCACAAATCCAGCCTGATGTATGGTATTTTTTTCATGTTGAAGCAGCAGCCTAATTACTGTGATCTTTCCCTTGGCTTTTATACTCTCTGTGGGTGGGCAAGAGACATTGCTTAAAGCCTGGGTGAGTGTGCTCCACCATTTAACACTTTCCTGGCTGCGCTCCCACCTGCACACAGCCACAGGAAAGGCAGGACTGCAGCAGGACTGACAGGCAGGTTGGATGCCCAAATACTGACAGCTCTCCTGGGAGCAACATGAGCATTTACACCTGTCATGGGGTCTCATAGCTCGCATTTCACACACAATGTATTCTGCCAAGAAGGAAGACTCCAGACACAAGCACTCATATGTACTGGGTGGCTCAGGACATTTCAGAAGATTTGAAATGTCACTTTTCCCTTCTGTCCTTAATTCTGCTGCTGCTGTTCCTTGGTAGCACCTTGCAAGGGCCAGCTGGTTTTGGATCTGTTGTCCTGGAAAGGATTTGAAGGAACATACCAGGAATGTGACAATGACAAAATAGATGAAATCCCTCAGTCTTTGCATGGTAGCCACAGCCCTTTCAAGTCAGGAACTAGGTTGAGCCCATAATTCTCCTGGGAAAATTCAAGGGACAACCCTGTGACATCTCATTCTACCTCCAAATCTCCTGAGAAATATGTTGCTCTTTCATCTGTGCCTCCTGGCCAGATCTGGAGGAGTTAAAAGGATCCAACAGGGCAGAGAGAGAAGACCCAAGTTACCAATGGCAGCTGATGCTGCATGCCTGGGTAACATAAGAATCTCCGAGCTGCTGCCAATCAATTCAAGAGGGAGCAGCAGGCAGTCATTTTATTGCCTTTCATCTGGAGTTGGTTTTGGTATTAGTATTTATTTCTTTTCTTTCGTTATGTCTTGCTCTCTATTAAAGAAAAAGAATAAAAAGGAAAGGTGATAAAAGAGAGTAGCTCTTGTCTTCTATTAAATTTGAAGGTAAGGGAATCAGGATGCAAATTAGCAATAACACATCAAAACAGAAATGATGATAACATCTAGTTAAGGCTGTTAAATTGCTCCTTCAGTTCTGGTGGTTAAGAGAGGAGTTGTGGCAGTTCAGGAGTCTGAAAAGGCATTGAAACTTGTATTTAACATGCAACTAAACAGCAGCAGAAATAAACACTCAGGAGACACTTAACTGCATCATTGGAGGCATGTGCTAAGGGCTTGAGCTCAGGAAGTGACAGAAAGGGCTGAGAGATGCCCCAGAGGAGACTTTCTCTGGGTGCCCTCTCTTCTCCCGCAGGTAGAGACAGAGGAAGGAACATGACATTTTACTGTTCAAACTTTTAACAGTAATGAGAAAAACTCATAAATCCAGCCAGGGTAGCTCACCCTGCCCTGAGCTCCAATTAAGGTTCCCGTCCCTCCATCGCTCTGTCGCTCACCCTGTGCAGCACACATTGATTGGGGCTCCAGGTGCCAACAGATGATCTCTCTGCCATCCCCAGCTGCTGACGACTGCCAGTGCCAGGGCTGTCTCATTATTGAACTCTCTTTTGAGGTGCTCAGTGACGGCTGAGTTGCCTACTGTACTATTAGGAAAGCCACGGATCAAGAAAAATTATTGTGCTATTTTTCCTTCCTTTAAGACCTATTTTGTCTCTGTTTCTATCTGTCATTTACTTCAGCTAGTACTGAGTTGCCAGTACTTTGTCTCTTCCCTGTCAGTGATAATCTGCATTCTTATGGAACTGCTTGTTTCTTTCCATTTCTCATTTATCACTTTTCACCTGTATGGCCAGCAAGAGAAATGTTTCCATGCCCAAAACCCTGAGCAGCAGTTTTCAACTGTTTGGCTTATGGATCCCTAACAGTTCTGCAGTAGATGTGCAAACTGCTTTAGAAATTACATTAATGTTCATTTCCCCCACATCTTTCTTTTAATGCCTGTGAAACAGTCTACAGACAACAGAGAATTTGCAAAGCATAGTTGAAAACCACCTCTCCAGAAAGACCCAAATCTCCTTCAGGCCTTTGTGTTTCACATGTTCCTATTTTTCTTTTCCTAATTGCCCTCCCTTTTCTTCCTCCATCCTCCACCTGGTTCTGTTTCTTTCTCTCTCCCATACCTACTTTTTTTCATACCTACTGACATCTATATTTTTATTTTAGCACCATTGTCAAAATGGTGAAAAACTCTTCGGAAGTGTTATTTGCTGATGAGTGTCTTCACCCATTGCCATGTCAGGAGTGCTCCTGCTGCTCTAAATACATATTATTTTCCATGCTGCAGGGAGAGATTAGTAACATATGCCAAGCCTTGTGCCTAAAGCAGCCCAGATCACACTAAGCACCACTGCTCTTGAAAAGACAATAGTTCACACCATTCAATCCCCTGTGCAGAAATGGGCTAAGCAAAAGGCTTTATCTTTGGGAGGGATTTTTAACAGGCATATTGTTTTTCCTGGTCATAATGCCAACTATTTATGTGATTTAATTAAGCTCATTGTGAGACAGAGGTGTAAGAAGAAAGATTTAAAAGGAGAATCTGATTATTGCTGAAGTTTCCCCTGAAGAACTCATGTACATTAATATTGCCTGGCATTCAGTTAATCTACCTGGGTAAATGTGGATCTGGATTGAGGTCCCCAGGGCTTTCAAACTAGGAACTTCACAGTAGGAAAGGCTAATGTAGATGCAATGTTGCCAGTCTAAAACAGTTAGAAAAATCATGTCAGTCCCCCAAAACCATGAGGTGAACCTTAAAAAAAATCTCACATCTAAAACCATAATAATCTTCTGTTTTCTGTTCCCTTGAATCACAAGCAGGAAGTAGGAAGAAACCCAGACATCTGTCCAACAGGACCCAGTGTGAATGGGAAATGCTCAGCAAATCTGAGAGTAAATTGCCTCCCATAGATGAATGATTGAAAAGGGGATTTGGCACCCAAATCTCTTCCTCTGTACTCAGCTGCTCCTCCCAAGCCTCAGCTAACAGTTGTGTGCAGGCAAGGTCTGCAGGAGTAAATGTATATGTGTATTCAGGATTATATCAGGTCAAGCCCAGAGACTTCTAAATACAGCCATGTGATTTCCAAACTGCAGCTAGCCTGTACCCACACCTTTGAACATAGCCAGCTCAACCTTTCCACATCTGTGTGCACAGATGTGCCCAGTGATGCCTACACTCTTCAGCCGTCCCTCATGGAATATTGGCAACCCTTCCTTTCCTGCCAGCCATGGGAGATACTCCCATGTACTTCACTCTCGCCTTCCCTCTCTTTTGTATATTTTCTGTTCATCTCTGGCTTCTTGCCATTAGGCAGAGCCTGGCATCAGAAGTGATTTTGTTTGTTTAGGGAGAGCTCCTGACAGATCTAGAGATCTGCAGCAAAGGGAATTTCACAGGGCTGCAGCACTTGGCCCATGACTTGTCAAAGACTTACCTGTGGGTATTTAACTTTAGGCACTCTGAAGATACACTTCAGGAAGCACTGAAGTCAGCTGAGCTGCTCACAGAGCGCAAAGTGCAGTGCGTGCTGAATACATCGCATGATTGGAGCCTGAGGCTACAGACAATCTGAGGCAGGACTTTTCTCCTTGCACTTATTTCTATCAGAATGATAACCCACTCAGACTATGTGTTTCCCCTGTCCCCAAAGCACTTTACAAAGGAAATAAGTACCAGCCGTGTTTTGCAACAGGAGAAGCTGAGGAGCAGGAAGAGCACTGGGTACTAATGAGTCCTCTCATGCATTTGCCATTTAATCATTGTCCCTGCAAAGTGCTTTGAAATTTGGAGGTACAAAGTGCTCTAAAAGGCTGCCATACTACCAGTGTCCCTTGTTAATGTGATAAACACGCTACAGCAAAACACGGTGTTTCATGACATGAAATGCTGTTTTATTCCATAGGTGATCCAGCTCGAGAAGAGGCCAGTGGTCGGGGATGCTGGACCTTCATCTTTGCCAACATTACACATCATGTCACTGCAAAATGACCTCTGTTGTTGCCAAAGCTTGGGAAAATCTGTGGTAATAAAAAAAAAAAAAAAAAATAAAAAAATAAAAAAACAAACCACCCTAGATTTTATAGTCTGTCCAGGAGACAAAAGTTTCTTGTCTGTTTTGCTTTTTTTTTTGTCTTTTTTTTTTTAACTGAACAGCCTTACCGCTGCAGCAAGCAGAAGGTGATTGAATTTTCTTCTGCGTTTTCAGAACTGCTGTACAAATTGATAACCCCTTTTCTCCCTAACCACCCTACCTAATGAATTAAATTAAAAAAAATAAATAAATGTAGGAGGCAGGGGTC